>NC_081829.1:68173263-68473680 GCF_030867095.1 Alligator mississippiensis
GCTCCCCATGCTCCTAGCATTAGTGTATAGGCACTTGAGCCCTGTGACTGGTGCCTTTGTTGCCCCCCAGCTCTGATGCCCAAAGGGCCCCTTATTGCTTACCTAGGTGAAGTGTGGTAGCACCTGTTACTTCATGGAATGAAGTTCCTTACCCCTCTGCAAAGATAAGGGTTTTCTAAGTGGAGGGCTTTAAACTAGTTTCATCAGGGGATAGAGACCAAAGCCCTGAGATAAGTGGGGAAGCAGGAGACATGGAGGAAGAACAAGCCAGAGGGGGCAACAGTGGAGGTGCTCTCGTACATCCTGAGAAATAAGGGGAATTGACTAGTTACCTAGGATGCCTGTACAGGAATGCATGGGGCCTGGGAAACAGAACTCGAAGTCCTTACACAGTCATGGAACTATGATGTGATTGGAATAACAGAGACTTGGTGGGAACTCGCATGACTGGAGCACTGTCATTGATGGGTGGGTATACACTGTTCAGGAAAGAAAGGCAGGGAAGAAGAAGAGGAGGAGTTGCACTTATGTAAAAGTGCCATGTGATTTCTCAGAGCTCCAGTATGAAACTGGAGATAGGCCTGTTGAAAGTCTCTAGGTTAAGGTTAGAGGGGAGAGCAACAACAGTGATGTCATGGTGGGGGTCTGCTATAGACCCCCAGACCAGGAGGAAGTGGTGGATGAGGCTTTCTTCAAACAGCTAGGAGAAGTTTCCTGATCACAAGCCCTGGCTCTCATGCGGGACTTCAATCTCCCAAACATCTTCTGGGAGGTCAATACAGCAGTGCACAAGCAATCCAGGAAGTTTTTGGAGAGTGTTGGGGACAACTTAGTGGTGCAAGTGCTGAAACGGCCAACTAGGGGCCATGCTCTTCTTGACCTGCTGCTCACAAACAGGGAAGAATTGGAGGGGAATGTAGTAGTGAATGGCAACTTGGGCAGCAGGGACCACAAGATGATTGAGTTCAGGATCCTGAAGAAAGGAAAGATAGAGAGCAGAGCAGCAGAGTAAGGACCCTGGACTTTAGAAAAGCAGACTTTGACTTGCTCAGGGGACTCATGGGCAGGTTCCCCTGGGAAACAAGTCTGAGGGAGAGAAGAGTCCAGGACAGCTGACTATACTTTAAAGAAGCTTTACTGGGAGTGCAGGAACAAACCATCCCAAAGCACAAGAAGAGTAGTAAGTATAGCAGAAGATCAGCTTGGCTTAGCAGAGAACTCTTCAGTAAACTAAGTCAGAAAAAGGAAACTTATAGGAAATGGAAACTTGGACAAATAAATAAAGGGGGAAGTGTAAGAGCATTGCTCGTGCATGCAGGGATGAAGTCAGAAAGGCCAAAGCACAATTGGAGTTGTAGCTAGCAAGGGACATGAATGGTAACAAGAAGGATTTCTACAAGTATGTCAGTAACAAGAGGATCAGGGAAAGTGGGGGTCTCTTACTGAATGACAGGGGGGAGAGAGCAACCTTGTGACAGAGGATAAAGAAAAGGTTGAAGTGCTCAATGCCTTCTTCGCCTCAGTCTCCACAGGCAAGGTCAGCTCCCAGACTACTGCACCAGGCAGCAGAATTTGGGGAGAAGGCGAGCAGTCAACAGTGGTGAAAGAACAAGATGGGGATTATGTAGAAAAGCTGGACATATACAAGTCCATGGGGCTAGACGGGATGCAACCAAGGGTGCTGAGGGAGTTGTTTGATGTAACTGTAGAGCCACTGACCATCATCTTTGAAAACATGGTGATCAGGAGAGGTCCCAGTTGATTGAAAAAGGGCAAAATTAGTGCCCATTTTTAAGAAAGAGAAAAAGGAGGATGCAGAGAACTACAGCCCAGGCAGCTTCATCTCAGTCCCTGAAAAAATCATGGAGCAGATCCTCAAGGAATCCATTTCTAAGTACTTGGAGAAGAAGAAGATGATTGGGAACAGTCAGCATAGATTGACCGAGGGCAAGTCATGCCTGAACAACCTGATTGCTTTCTATGATGAGGTGACTGGCTCTGCGAAAGTGAGGAAACCAGTGGATGTGATATACCTTGATTTTAGCAAGGTTTTTGATACGGTCTCCCACAACATTTTCGGCCCGATGTCTAGTTGGTAGCCAGTGTCAAGTGAAGTGCCCCAGGGGTTGATCCTGGGGCTGGTTTTGTTCACTGTCTTCATCAACAGCCCAGAAGATGGCATAGAGTGCATTCTCAGAAAATTTGCAGATGACAGCGAGCTGGGGGGAGTAGCAGATATGCCAGAGGATAGGGCTAGGATTCAGAGTGACCTAGACAAATTGGAGGATAGGACCAAAAAAAATCTCATAAGGTTCAACAAGGACAAGTGCAAAGTCCCACACTTAGGACGGAACAATCCCATGCACCAGTACAGGCTGGAGGCTAACTGGCTAGGCAGCAGTTCTGCATAAAAAGACCTGGGGACTTGCAATGGACAATAAGCTGAATATGAGCCAACAGTGTACCCTTGTTAGCTCATATTCAGAAGCCTAATGGCATACTGGGCTGCTTTGGTAGGAGTGTTGCCAGCACATCAAGGGAAGTGCTTATTCCCCTCTATTCAGCACTGGTGGTAAGGCCACATCTGGAGTACTGTGTTCAGTTTTGGGCCCCCTACTACAAAAAGGATCCAGCAGAGAGCAACAAAAATGGTGAGGGGGCTGGGGGTCATGACTTATGAGGAAAGACTGAAGGAACTGGGCTTATTTAGTTGAGAGAAGAGGAGACCGAGAGGGGATTTAGTAGCAGCCTTCAACTACCTGAAGTGGGGTGTTCAAAAGAGGATGGAGCTGGACTGTTTTTAATGGTGGCAGATGACAGAAGGAGGAGCAACGGTCTCAAGTCGCAGCAAGGGAAGTTTAGGTTTTATATTAGAAAGAATTTTCTTACTAGGAGGGTAGTAAAACACTGGACAAGTTACCCAGAAAAGTGGTGGAATCTCCATCCTTGGAGGTTTATAAGACACGGCTAGACAAAACTTTGGCTATCTAGTTGAGGATGGTCCTGCCTTGAGCAGTGGGTTGGTCTAAAATACCTCCTGAGGGCCATTCCAAACCTAATTTTCTATGATTCTACAAGTATCTGAAGGTATACAGAGTCACAAACACCAAAGAGCTGCATTAGACCCCAATGATGTACGAAGCAGGGTAGACTTGCATTTTATAGTTTAAATTAGATATACACATAGCACAAGCTTCCATGGGCTGGTGGTCACTTCATCAGATGCTGTGGTGTTCTAGCTACATGCTGTGGCTTTTAGTTCAGAGGGTGCTGGTTCTTCATTCACCTACAGGGTACTGCTGCTGAGGTCCAGCTGAGTAAAGATATGGTGCCCTTTCAAGTGAATGCCAAAAGCAAACAGCTGATTGGCTGAATGTGGCAACTTGCTGTGAATTAAGCAGATTGTGAAACACCTAGTTATGAATGATCCAGAATCTACTGTACTAATAGAAGAACTATATTCCTAAAGCTGTGAATATTTACCTATGTATTTAACATTACTCATGAGTAGTCAGAGGTGTAGAAATGTACTGTTCATGGCAGTGAAGTTAAATAGATCCTAATTATGAATCTCATCCAAGTTTTCCATTGGCTTCAATGGGGCCATATTTTCACTTTAGGACTTCCATATTTCACTGCAGATGGTTTAGATTTCTCATGTTGCATTCACCATTCCTTGCGGGGGGTTATCCCCCAATAACTGCTTAATCACCAAGTGATGACCTAAGAAGCTTAATAATTAAGTGTGCCTACTGAACAAAAATCCAGATCTCTATCTTTGCCTAAAATAATTTTATTCTGTGAGGCCAGATAGCTTAAGTTATACTGAATTGCCTTTTCATATGTTTCCTTCTTAGTTAACATGTTTCTGAACAACTATGGTCAGACTAGTTCAGATAAATTAAGAATTAATCTAAAACTGTACTCATAATTAAACTTAACACAAACTGATTTTTACAAGGAGCAAAAATACAATGGACTTTTAGCATTCATGGCTTGAGGGAGTGTATATATATGATGAACTACCTGAATACTAGCACTGCAAATATTGCTTAACAACAGCTATAGAAGTTTACTTTTTAATTAAAATTAACAATTGATCCACTTTCACAATCACATATAATGTAAAAATAAAATTTAAAAAACTTCCTTGAAATTCTGCCAAAAAGCAAAATGTTATGGTTATGATGTAATTTTTTTTTTTTTTTTTTTTTTTTTTTACACACGCGCATGCATGCACACACACACCTTTTTTGGATGGCCTTGGTCCTGACTTTAAGAACAGTAGGGTAGTGGAACAAGCTGTCAAGGAAAGCTGTGGAACCTCCTAGCTGTGGAGGTTTTAAAGAACAGCTTGAAGAAGCAACCATCTTGGATGGTTTAGAAACAGCATAACCGATGTCTGTACAGGAGGCTGAACGAGATGATCCTTGAGCTACCTTCCAACATTATGACTCTATGATTCTTTTCACATGAAAATACCCCCTTGAAAAGGGAGCTTTTACCATTACTTCACATGGTGTTAATTTTATGACTGTGCATGCGCACATGCGCACACACACACACACATACCCATATTTACTTAAATATAAAACAAGACATTTCCCCCCAATCAGCATTAGGGGAAAAGCTGTTCATCTTACACTAGCAAACAAGGTTCTTTGTGTAAATGTGATATCTTTTATTAGACCAACTAAATAGTTGGAAAAATTGTTCTTTACAAGCTTTCGGGCACAAACACACATCTTCAGGCATGGGGAGGGTCTGCTGCTGTTTGTGTGCTCTCCTGGGTGGAATAGAAGCTAAGCCAATATGCAAGATGCAAGTCTGTGAAAATGAAAATGCATGGCAGGGAAGATCAGAGGAGCTGGAAGTTAATAGGTGTGAGACAGGTAGGTGCCGGGCAAGGGGGAAATATTGACCAGGTGATAGAATGTAACTGGAAAAAATGTAGAGAGATACCTGGAATTAATCAGGTGATGGGCAGTAGGGGTGTGCAAAATGGGCCCTATTCGATTCAGATTCAGTCCAAATCAGGGACAGTGATTCGATTAATTGATTCAGATCACTGTCCCCGATTCAATTGGCAGAACCAAATCTGAAGATTCGATGCTGATTCAGAGAATCAGCAATTCAGCCATAGACACAGCTTTAAAATGTTTTTTCTACATACCTTAAGGTACTAGGTCCATGAATACTAATGCTGGGGCAGATGGAGCATCCCACAAAAGTGTGGGGGTGCCCCCCCCCCCGTGTGCTCAGTGGCAACCTCGGAAGTGGACCAGAAATATTTCTGGTCCACTGGGAGTGTTCTGGGGTCCCCCCCCACCCATGCTTCCCTGGCTCAGCAATTGGCTGCAGGGGGACCTGGGGTGCCCCCTCTCAACCCAGGAGGCACCAGTCGCCAAGCCAGTGGGGCATGAGAGGGGCCCCCCTGCGCGCTCCCTGGCGGACCCAGAAATGGACCAGAAGTGCTTCTGGTCCTCTTCTGGGTCTGCTGCCAAGTGTGTTGGGGAGCCCCCCGTGCTTCTGTGGGGAACTCCACGAATGCTGCAATGCTGGGGTACATGAGCCACCTGCTACCTTGAGGTATGTAGAAAAAACATTTAAAGCTGTGTCTATATCCAAATCACGGAATCTTTCTGAATCTCTCCAAATCAATTTGGAGGGTTCTGATTCAACTCAGACAGATTAAAGGATCCTCTGATTTGATTCAGATCAGAGATTTGGCCACCGAATCGGGCCGAATCTCCGCCAAATCAAATCAGGGACCGAAGCTTCACACAGACCTAGTGGGCAGGTTATAATGTGCCATAAATAAAATGTCTATATTTAGTTTGTGATTTTTTGTATCCAGTAGATTTATGAAGTGAAGTTCATAGGCTCATCTATGAAAGGTGAATTTGTGAATTCCCTCTGAGATTCATAGATTGTAGAGTCAGAAGGGATCCCGAAGGATCATCACGCCCAAACCCCTGCCCCAGGCAAGAAAAGGACCGAGGTCAGACGACCCCAGTCAGGTGCCTATCTAGCCTCCTCTTGAAGACCTCCAAGTTAAGTGATAGTACCACCTCTCTTGGCAGCCCGTTCTAGATCCTGGCCACCCTTACTGTGAAAAAAATTCTTCCTGATGTCTAACATGAATCTACTGTCCACTAGTTTGTACCCATTATTCCTAGTTACTCCTAGGGGTACCCTACTAAATAACGCATCTCCAACTCTGTTGTCCTCCCTTGATAAACTTACAGGCTGCTACAAGGTCTCCCCTCAGACGTCTCTCATGAAGCCTAAAGAGATCCAGATCTCTCAACCTCCCCTCTGTACAAAATCCAATGAGACCACTAATCATGTGAGTGGCCCTCCTCTGGACCCTCTCTAGATTCTCTGCATCCCTCTTGAAGTGTGACACCCAAAACTGGACACAGCACTCCAACTGCAGCCTGACCAGTGCCACATAGAGGGGGAACATCACCTCCCTCCATCTGTTGGTCATGCATCTGCTAATGCACAATAAGGTATGATTGGCTTTGTTGATGGCTTAGTTACACTGTCGGCTCATGTTCATCTTGGAGTCAACTATGACTCCAAGATCCCTCTCAGCTACTGAGGAGGTCATCCCGCAACCTATAGGTGTGCAGGGGATTCCTCCTCCCTAGGTAAGGTAAAATGCATCAATTTTGGATGAACTAGGCTTACGGGTACATACGTCTATTTATTTCAAAGTCAGTGTTTTCAAATTTGCCCCTCGCTTCCATGTGCTCAGGGAGAGTAGGGTCAGAAAGTAAGGGTGGGAGAAGGGTTTCAGGGAAGGAAGCTGGGGTGGGGGGGGGGAAAAAACAGAGGGCAAGGGGGCCACATAGCCCTCCAGATTTAATTTTCTCTGCTGTAGCAGTGGGACAGGACAAAAACCTTAAAGCAAAACTCCAATAATTATATTCTTTACCTGGAAAATTATAATAAAAACTCATAAATTTTCCATATATAGAATATAATTACTGGGCATCATCTTATATTCAGGGTCATCTTTTATTGTATACTGTATTTACTTAAATATAAGCCCCAACTCAAAATCAATGAGAAATGTTCCTTAAAAATAAAAAAAAATTAAAAAAAAGCACTGGTAGATAAGGTTCTTTGGGTAAATGTGATATTTTATTAAATCAAGAATTTTTTTCCAAATATTCAGTTCTTTACAAGCTTATGGGCACAAGCACACACTTCTTCAGGCATAAGGAGAGTTCGCTGGTCTTTGCATACTCACTAGGGTTAAATAGAGCTTAAACCAATATGCAAAATGCAGGTCTGTGAAAATGCAAATACATGGCAGAGAAGATCAGAGGGGATAGGAGTTAATGGGTTAACTCCTATCCCTTCTGATCTTTCTCTGACACTGGAAATTTTGGAAAACTAATCAAAATTCAAATTCTTAGTGGATCCTTTAGCCCTTTCCAGAGGAAAAACAAATAAGGAAATAAATAGAACAAAAATCCTGTTTTTCACTTTTAAAAACGATTAAAATATTCTCTGTTGTGGTAGATAGTAATTCAGAGCTATGACGGTCTGTTGAATGTTAATTCATCAGGGATAAGCATATTCAAATGTGGTCCAATATTTGTAGGTAAAAAACACTTGGAGGGTAAGGGTGGAACAATATATTCCTAGTGAAGTGACCTCTGAAGAACAGTATCTAGAATGTGCATCATTAATAAGTTCCCACAAATGAGAGTGTGGGAACAAAATTAAGGAACAGATAGGAAAGAACAACCATATAAAATTTCCATTTTGATGCTTCAACTAATGGATTAAAGGTCTAAGCATAAGATTCTTTCACAATATTATGTTTTTCCAAGGCAGATTCATTTGCAAAAAATCTCTTCCAGAATTATTGAAAAATATGTACAAAAATGCAGTGCTACATGAAATGTTGATATTACAATTATTCCTATTTTAAAAATACATGCATGTTGCTTTAAAAAAAAAAAAAAAGAAAAATGGTCCTTCATATTATTAAAATTGTATTTCTTGCTTTTTTCTCACTTATTTTTAAGAGTCTCTATAACATTTATTCTTCTACTAAGAGTATGGCCAAAAATAAAAAAAAAAAAAAAGGAGAAAAAGATTCTCTCCCCAGTGGTTATTTTCAATTATTTTGAAAGCTCCTTTTACTCATACTAGCCTCGAAGAGTAAATTTCAGAAATGAAAAAGTCATTTGGATGATTTTCCTTTCATTACACAACATAGCTTCACACAACCAAGAGAGCATACATAGGGAGTCAGAAACTACTGGACCTGGACCTCTAAATCCATTTTATTACTATTGTTCTCATCTTGTCCCAGATCCATCTCTGTCAGTATTTAGGAAATCTGGCCACAGCAGTCAAAAACAGCCACTGCTGGTCATGACCCCTCCTCCCCTCACCCTTGTGAGAGAAGCATTAGTGTCCCTCCAAGGCAGCCCAGCCAGAAGTAATTGCCTAGTTGCCAACTTGGTTGAGGCTGTAACTGGTAGCCTTATTCTTGCTGATGAAAGAGCTGCCCACTATTACAGCCTCCTGATCAGCAACCTCCCCATTTAAGTCCACCCGCAGCAGCAGATTACAGGCCATCCTTCAGTTCTTCCTGCAGATCTGCTGTGCTGGTTCTTGCCAAATTACATCCCTGTCTCTTGTTGGCCAACATCGCATGCACAATTGACCTTTGTTGGAAAGTCTGGGGAGGGATCCTGAGCAGCTACAAGCAAGGGGCAACAAAGGAAGAAATGATAGCAGCATTCTTGTCATTTGGATCTGTGTCCCCTGAGGATGGATGGAAATGGAAGAGACCTTGGCCAACAAAGGACAAGATACAGTGGATGATGAATGGCAGACC
The DNA here is from genome assembly GCF_030867095.1 of Alligator mississippiensis. Lineage (NCBI taxonomy): Eukaryota > Metazoa > Chordata > Crocodylia > Alligatoridae > Alligator > Alligator mississippiensis. Next base: position 68,182,133 of record NC_081829.1, read on the forward strand.
ATGAATCAATGGCAGAAAAAGACAGCAGATGGAGGAAAAGGAACAGTGGCAGATCAACATTTGATGGGAATTAGAGAATGGACCACTGCAGGAAGTAAACAACTTATTGTGAAGGGAGGACGGAACAAGATGGCAGACAGCAATTTTCAGCTTACAGAGGACAGACCATGGCAAGGGGAGAGCAGATAACAGAGGGAAAAAACAAGGATTTCTGGTATGAGCAATCCTGGGTGATGTAGAAGGGACTGAGGGACCACAGATGACCTAGTATGAGTTTTGCTATAATATCATACTTGTGTCCTGAAAGTGCAGCCCGGGGACCGGAATAGTTTGCTAACACTTCAAAACAGAATGTAGGAGTAGAGTTTTAACAATATCAGGGTATATGAACAATTTTGGGAAAGGTACTGAGAGGAGCAAAACAGATCAGAATTAAAGTGGATAAAGTCTTTGGGTTCAGAGGAGGCGAGAGAATGGGCAGTCACGATCAGAATATTCTCTCACTTAGTACAGCTGTAAGACAGGGAAACGTGGTTAGAAGTGTATTGTGAGTGGACTTTATGGACAAAATCTACATTTTTGGCATGTGGACAAGAGTGTGAAGGGTGAGATTGTTACTGAAAGCAACCTAGCGAACACAGGAGGTGTCCAGTATTTGCCCCTGCTGATCACACTAAGCATACATTGCAAGTACACGATTTACTTTGGGCAACCCAAAGTGTACAGCAAATGCCGAGAGACTAACTAGCTGGCGCTGCACTGCTCCTCCACCAACTGTTTTAAGTGTGGGGAGAAGGGGCACATGACAGGGGAGTGTTAAGGCAGAAAGAAATGTAACTTGTGTGGGAAAGAGAGGCATGTCTTTTGGATGCGCCTCAAATCCCTTGTAAATAAGACAACACCCCCTGCAGGCAGCACAATAAGGGGACCTAAAGAAAGAGAGAGAGGAGGAAGACCCAGAGGCAGTGGAAAGGTCCCCCCAAGGGAGAGAGGGAGGGCGACAGCCTTGAGGTTAATATAGAAGAGGTAGTTCAATGGGTAGAAAAACTGGAGGGAGGAGATGGACACGGAAGATACAGGTGAAGTGGAAAACAGAGGAAAGTGAAAGGATGTAGACAAACTGGAGAGAGTCCAGTAGAGGGCAACAAAAATGGTGAGGGGGCTGAGGGACATGACTTCTGAGAAGAGACTGAAGGAACTGAGCTTATTTAGTCTGGAGAAGAAAAGGCAGAAGGGATTTAAACAGCAGCCTTCAACTACCTGAAGTGGCGTTCCAAAGAGGATGGAGCAAGACTGTTCTCAGTAGTGACAGATGACAGAACAAGGAGCAACAGTCTGAAGTTGCAGCAAGGGAAGTTTAGGTTAGATATTAGGAAAAAAAGCTTCTCGCTAGGAGGGTAGTAAAGCACTGGAACAGGTTACTCAAAGAGGTGGTGGAATCTCCAGCTTTGGAGGCTTTTAAGATCTGGCTAGACAAAGCCTTGGGTGGGATGATCTAGTTGGTGATGGTCCTGCTTTGAGCAGGAGTTTGGACTAGATGAGACTTCCTGAGGTCCCTTCCAACCCTAATTTTCTACAATACTGTGAAACCAGGAAGGAGCATGGGAAAAAGCAGAAGCAGAAGGTGAAGGAAGGAGGAGAGTCAGTGGAGGATGAGGAAGAAAGAATGAAACAGGCAGGAAAGAGAAAGAAAAAAAAAAAAAGAAGAACAAGAAAAAAGGGAAGAATCCCAGGATAAGTGGAGACAGGGGTGGGAAGAGAGATCTGGAAAGGAGATGGATTTCTCCCTGCTATCAGAGATGTCATTGGTTTTTAGCTCCAAATGGATGGCAGCAATATTGAAGAAGCAGAACAGTAAAGCAGAAGTCACATTTTAAAAGAGGAAGTTTTAAAAGATGTTTGAGAGGGAGAAAAAGTGGAGACAAGACCGGACCCCAGAGCCTGGCTGATGCCTGAGCAAATTAAACTGCCCCTGCTGGCTTAATTATGCCACTAACACACAACTCTGTCAGCACCACCTGTTTGACAACAGGGAGCCTCAGAGCAGTTCTGAGGATCTCATTCCTAGCCATAGCCCCCACTCACTCTTTTGGAATACACACAGTGATACTAACTCTCATGATCTCCAGGAGCTGTGACTCCTGCTAAAATAACTGATTACATGAGTTTCTTGATTATTTTTTTTTAAATGAATAAAAGAGTAAGTTTCTAATCTCAAGATTACAGCAATAAGCACAGAAACCAGAAGACAAATTTTATTTTTTAGATTTCATTCAAATCAGAGTTAATGTAAAAATTATGCAATCTTTTTTTTTCTCCTTTTGAACATGTAAGGTTGACAACATCCAGAATGCTTAGGGCCTTTTATGTTTAACGACAAAATGCTCCAAACACCAAAAAATGCAGAGAACCTCAGTTGGGATCACAGAGGATCATCTGCACAACAGCAAGCTGTGTCTCATTAGATACTCAGATGACACTGTGGCGAGAAAAAGTTGAGTTAAAATGTTACAAAATTCAGAAGAAATGAAATGGGACTGGAAACACCAGAATGGAACTCGAAGATGAGATTGATCACTAAAAAGGGTAGGATGTTTTCTCAGTATGCTGCAGATTGTGATTTAGGAGGAATTAAAGTTGATATCTTAAATAATTAAACTCATTCATGCAGAAAATCAAAAGGTTCAAATAGATGAAAAGTGAACTAAGGAAGATTAAGGCTTTATTTTCCCCATAATTATTTTTAGAGTATCCTTATAAAAATCCCATTTCCACCTCATTATAAAAAGCTCAATAATGCTTCATTAAGAAGCAGTTGCTCAGTGCATGATAAGGGTAAAATTCAGGCACCAAGAGAAAGCCCTTCATACCATTTAATCTCTGCAGAGAAGATACATAGTAGCAGGTGTCTCTTGATGGAAAGCACAGCGCGGCATTACATCAGTTTTTCGCAGTCTGATAGAGAAGTCCCCCATATGGTGCTGTAAGGAAGAGCTCCAGTGCTACCTGCTGGGTAGTGTGTGTGTGTGTGTGTGTGTGTGTGTGTGTGTGTCTTTTAAATTTAAGTTTTACTCAGCCCCCCCAGACAATATTTCCTCCCTCTGCCTATGCTTAGGGGCTCTGCAGTAGTGTAGACATACCACCAAGTATCATTAATTCTAACTGCTTAGCATTATGTATCATGAGCACAACACAAAAATTAGTTCCAAATGCCTTGGATCAGAGCCTCGTTAAAGGAAGAGTTCCCCACAAATAACTTACATTTCATTGCACACATCTAGTACACGCACTAATAATTACCTAGTTTTCATTTTATGCTCATTTCCACCCGCTTACCCAGGTGTAACCCATTCCATTTAGGCCAACAGTGGAGTTTGACTCCAGAACCCTCAGTACTAAAGAGCATTAAAAGTATATGCTGCAAACTAAGGAACTAAGGGCCTAAGCCAAAGTAGATTGAACTAATCAGGAACTGAAGGTAGATTTGTTTGGCAGAGATACCAGATTCTAAGGGCACGTCTACATATCACCCTACTTGGATCACTCCCACATCTAGCCTGCTTGCCCTGCCACCCACATACCCATTACCCCCATGCCACCCCTGGAATCCAATGACGCAGCAATGCCCTATGGTTACATAGTGATCATGTGGGTATACACATGATCAGCAGCTACATCGCCATAGCAGCACGCTCCCCCGGTATAACACACTACTATGGTGACATAGCAGCAAAATCTAACAGTGCAATATGCTTGTGGTGCAGTAACCGCCCATGCTGCACCATGCTTTAGTACTTTCAAAAGGAAGTACTAAAGCACAGTGCCATAGCAATGTTGCCATATGGCTATGTGTAGACGTGCCCTAAAAGTATTAGGGCCATCACTGATTTGTTGCAACAGAATGCCAAGAAAAACAACTGTAGGTATAAAGACAAAATGTGTTTAGAATAATACAAGACGACCCAAAATGTCAAAAATTTATGTTCAGATATTCAGGTACCTATAATGAGATGGAACTGAAGAACCTATTAATAATGTTATTTCCTGTACATTTGGTAGCAAATTTCACATAATTATTTTTTTAATGAAAATTACTAGATCATAATGCGTCAAAATCCACACTGGATTTAAGGGGAGAAAATGAAAGCACATATTAGCAAATTAGTTGGGTATTACAAAAGCCATCTTTCCTAAATGTTATTCATTCCCCAAAGAAATACATTAAAGAAACTGTTAGAAACATCCCACTGTCTTCAGCATCAGAACTAGCCTAAATTTTTTCAAGCGATTTTTGATGAATACCAGCCAAAGTTAGAATACTCAAAGATAAGATAGCTGGTACATCTATAGCCCATTTTCTTTTGTTCTAATATTGGAGAAACTCCTGAAGAGCATGCAATTGGCATGGGCTTGCTATGGTACTACGTTGTAGTTCACAGTGGGGCAGATTATTGAGGAAGTTGTTTTACATATGAATTTCCAGAGTGTTGCAGATTTAAATACCTATTATGTGAGCAATCTCCATTTTTTCCTCCTATTATGTTGGTAAGAATTTTCTATTCCATTTCTTCCAGGGATATTTTCTATGGTTTTCTGATTTAGGTTTAATAACTGAATTCTATTTTAAAGACTACTGCTTTCTTGTGCAATATAAAACATGACTCTGACAGATATAGTGTATTTCTGCACTATAGAGATGTAGAAAAATGGTGGTTGCATGGAAACGACTTTTGAGATGATTAACTATGTTTTCCTGCCAAGACCAGATGTAGAAAGAGTAAATCAATACTACAGTAAAACCTTGTTAGTTTGATATTGGATAGTTCAAAGTGTTGGACACCTCAAAGCTATTGTCACTCCCCAGTCATAAGACTAGGTTTTTGCATGCATTACTATATGGATAATTTGAAATACATCTACTTCGAAATTCAAAGCTGTTTTCTAGTCACTTTGATCAGGAACACCTAATTAATTTGAAATGCAGGGAACAAATCAAGTAGATTTCATGGCATGTAGCCAGGAGTTCCTCATGTAGACCAGGAGCAATAGTGAAGGGGCCCTTTTGGTTCTGCTTAGATCAATCTAACTATGGAACTATCCCACCACATCCCTCCAGTCCCACCAACTGCACCCCCTTCCTTGCCCCACTGAGCAAGCATTCCCGATCCCACACAACAGCCCCCAATTCTGACAGCCTCTGATCCTACCCTTGATCAAGCATGTAGCTAGAGACTTCCCTGCACCCACCCCTGCAGAATTCTTTGCACCCTGGCACTTGCCATCCTGAATCCTGGCCACTACACATGCTCTCGCGCCAAACAGCAGTTTCTCCAGACTGAGGCCAAGCTGTTCCACATGCTCCCAGCTCCTCAGGCACTTCTGGGACAACCCCAATTGCACCAACCCCTGATCACAACAAAACTACAGTTTTTCTAAACTTCAGGTAGCATTCAATGGGCCTGGAGACCTCCCTGCCATGGGAACCCTAGAAGAGCACCTAGATCATTGCTGCTGGTCTACATTAGAAACTCCTTGTGCTACATGCCATGAAATCAGCTTAATTAGTCACTGGGATAACCCCTTACTTTGTTCCTAACAGTTAGTAATGTCTGCACATGGGTGAACTAATTCTGTATGTACCTATAGTAGTATGCATAAATGCAAATTACTATCAGTATATTTATTTTGAACCCTGTACTTTTTGGTCCCCATGCATTTTGAACTAATGAGTTTTTACTGTACTACATATTAGACAATCCTAGAAGAAAAAAGAATAAGGTTGGTGAGAAAGCCCACTAGTGGCCACTTTCTGTTCTATGTATTAGGCACAGGTAGACTTAGGTACAATTCTTTTCCATCCTGCTTGAGTCCCTGAAAATTATTAGTATAAAGTGTGGATGGAATCTCTTCCCTTTTCATGACTCAGATGATGGTTTGTTGTAAAAGTAGATGCCGTCTAGATTTTCATGGACTTGAAGACTCATACACAAGTGCCTACATCCCCATAGGTACCCAATAGGGAGAATAGGATTTGGTCCTCTGTGCATTGATTTTAAAATGCTAGGTCAGATTCTTCATTGTGGCATCTTGTGCTGCATGTGGCCAGATAAAAATCAATGATTAAAAATATTTAAATGTTCTTGTAAATTACACTTTCTATTAAGCATATTTTTCTTTATAAAATGTAAAGTTAGGAAAACCTCTAGGGCCTAAACTTACTATAATCTGTTCCATTTAAATAAATTATAATATTCAAGCTGTGTGTGTTAACTGCTAATCTCCTACAGGAAGTCAGACTACTAAACTAATGGAAGTCACTGCCTAAGCACCTGGCACCAGAGCTTCTTGAACTGAACAGCATAAGAACATGGCCAGGCACCCAGGACACGGGGGCAATGGGGACCTCCAGTTATTGCTATGATCATCACTGCAATTGTCTAGCCGCTAGCGGTAGCTGCTTTTTTTTGCCCCACTCCCAATTTGGTAGCCAAGTGTAACAGGGGGCCTGCTCGGGGCCATTCTCAGAGCAGCCCACCCACCTGTTCACAGGCCAACTGCTCGCATTCTCATCCGCCACGCCTTGATGCTAATTGATTAATAGAGATGTTAATAAGCGGGAGGCTGCCCATTTTCTGTCCCAATGCCAGGGGGCACTATCTGAGGCTCCTTTCCTCACCTACACTGCAGCCCAAGCCTTGCAAATGGCATCTAGATGTTCTCATCATCACCAGCCCCCACACTAGGCCCCAGAACCCTACTATTGAACCCTACCTGGATTCCTCCCTTCAGGCAGACTCTTCCACAGTCATACCAGGCAACATAGCTCCCTGAACTGATCCCCCTTTGGGTGTGATCCCCCCCACCGGGACCTTCAGCTCTCTAGCCTTGGCCCACCTCCAGGCCAGTTGGCACCCCAGGCCCTCAGCTCTTGGGCATTCCTCACGGTGGGCCCCCAGCCCTTCAACCCTTCTGGTCCTGGCCCCAGCATGGGCCAGTCAGGGGGAAGCTCAGACAGGCCTTGAGTCTATGGCCCTTTTTCTTTCTCTCTGAGGGTCCACCCTCCAGGCCCTTCAAACAAGGGGTAACCCACCCAGTTGTGGGAGCTAGGGGTTAAGGCACCCCAACCCACCTTTCACCAGCGTGGTCACTGGCCTGGCATCTCCTGGGGGCTCCCGCACCACTGGGAGCCCCACCAGGCCACCCACTCCTGGCAGGATGTAGTTTTCAGTTGTACCCAGGACCAGGAAGGAGCCTCCTTGCTATCCCCTACAGCTCCTCCCTTACCTCCAAATGATATCAGCAGCCCTCCAGCCAAGCAGTGTTGTTGCCTGGCTTCTAGTAGCCAAGCTGCCCTGTTTATATGGGCAGCCCCAGATCCCAAAATGGCTGCACGCATCAGGCACCTGGCAGCTGCCAGCTCCAGGACCTTAAAGTGGCTGGTACAACCAGTGTGCCCTGCCACACCAAGGCAATTGCCCCTTTCACCCCACTTCAGTTACACCACTGGTTGAAATGGCATTTTAGTTTTTGGCAGCTGTGATCTCTTCTGAAGATGCAGAGATTATTTTCTTCTTTGCAGATAATTTAGTCTAGATCAGTTCAATAACTAGTTCATTCAAAGTTGAAAAACTGATTGGAAATTAAAAAAAAAAAAGCAGGAAAGCCCACTTTTCTCTTCCAATCTAAGGACCAGAATTACTGGCAGATGTCAGAGGATGAGCTCTACTGGATGCATCTACACAAGACGTGTTAATGTGCCTTATCCTAGCTTACCACACAGTATGGGCATGAATCTACACATGCACACCTATACTGCACAGTAAAAATGGCTAATCATGACTAGCATTTGTGGTATCCATTTGTGGCATTTGCAGGTATCCAATTTAGTCCTGATTAGTTAAAGCACAGTAACGCATGTGTAGATGCAACCTGGCACTACACGTGGTAGGAGCCAGCCTGAGCCCAGCCCCAGGGCTCCTGGCTGGGAGTTTCTCCTGCCCCAGGGCTGGGCTGCCTCTGTGGCAGCCTGTAGGTGCAGGCTATAAAAGCCTCCAGCCATTTTGTGCCCTGGGGCACACTGCACAGGAACCTACATGGGCCTGTTCTACTCCCCAGGAGTGCTGCCAAAAGACAAGACATGTGCCCCAAAAGACAAGACACAGGCAACCTCTGCCTTTCTTTTTTGATGCCCCGGGACCCAGGCCACATCCCTGCAGTATTCACTAGCAGCGGCAGCCTGCTCGAGCCCCCATCCTGCCCCACCCTGATCCTTCTGGTAACATGTCACCAGAGGAGGGGTCCTTGGGTGGTCAGCATCCTGCCCTGCTCACCTCCCCAGCTGCTGCATCCACTAGCAGCTCAGAGAGCCCTGACCAGTGGCTGCCTTGTCAGTTCTGCAGCCTCAGACTCAGCCACAAGGAGTAGCTGGCCCTGACACTGCTAGCTGCCAGCAACACCAGCTCCTCCCCATGACACCTCCCTGCCCACCCTCCCCAGCATGCACAGAGGTGGGACACAGTTCAAAACTTCATTGAGTAGTCTGTGTCCCCACAGCTTGGCAAACATAGGCCTCTCACACCCCAAGGAAGGTGTCAATGCAAGTGGCTATGTCCCCCTCAGCAGCAGGGGGCAGGGATGTGCAGTGCTACCACAGGCAGCCTTCTAGCTGGCAGTGGAAGTTGCAGAGCATCCTGGGCTTGCCTACCACTCAATCATAGCTCAGGGTCCCAAAACAGGAGTGCAGGTGTGCCCAGGGCACCTGGAAGATCATCATCAGCAGGGCACAGTGGTTCAGATACCCCTCAGGCTGCACAAACAGCTCCTTGCACATTGCCTGGGGCACATGCAGCAGGGACACGCTTGAGGAGCAGCAGTGGCACAGGGGGAGCCAGCCCCAAGGCAACTCCCCAGAGTGGGTCCCAGCAGGGAGGGTGAGGGTGCAGTCAGCCCCTTGCCCCAGCTGTCTAAGAGCCCTGTGCACCCTGAGCCTGGGCACTGTGTGGTGACCAGTAGCACAGCAGAGCAGTTGGCCTGTAAAGGGAGGGGGAGGAGCAGGGTCTGGAACCACATGCTGCCAGGACAGGCCACAAGCCTGGCCTGTCCCCGCCTGGTAGAGGGCAGAGGAGGCAGGCTGCTTGTGGCCAGCACCCAATGATCCACTGGCCCCACGGGAGCAAGCAGGCACGGGGGACTCAGCTGGTGGCCACCTGGGCCCGGGCCTGCCTAGCCAGACTTATCATGGTCCCTGGGCACCTGTGCACGACCAACCCCCAATCTGAGGCCAGGCAGCACATGGTCTCTGGTGCAGAGTATCTTATCTCTGAAATGTAGCAAACTCTCAAAGAGGCTTCTGTCTCTTGCCTCTGCAGGACCCAACATCTGGATGTAGGGGAGAAGCCACAGGCCCCAGTGGGGATGCAGGCTCCAGGTTGCTGCCACCCAGCACTGGAGCCCGCCACATGCACTGGCTGTGCCAGCAGCGAACCCAAGATTAGACCTTCCTGATCCAGCAGCTGGTGGCAGTGGCAGTGGCAGAGGAACAGGAGGCGAGGGCACAGGTGCAGGTCCAGAAGACCACCTGGGAGGACACAAAGGACTGGGCACAGCAGGAGTACTGGGCCATGATGGAGGCCCTGGAGTGGGAGTGGATCAAGCTGCTCAGGCAGCAAGTGGCCATCCAGGCCCAGGCAGTGGAGGCCATGGATAACAACCACTGGACTCTGGGCAATGTCTTGGGCCTGGCAGTCAGACGTGTGCCTCCCACTACCCAGCCCCCAGCCCTGGCCCCGCAGGGCTCCTGGCATCTGCCTGCTGCCCCACAGCAGACTCCTGCCTGGGCCTGAGATTAGGCCTGGCCCTTAACCCAGGTTCCCTGACACTCACCTGGGCCTGGCTCTGCTGCTTACCCCAATGCCATGCGCCAAGGACCCAGAGGTGTCAGGTGTGGCACCGCAAGGGAACACTGGTCCTACACACAGGCAGCCAGAGGGGAAGCCACCCCCCTCAGGGAGCACTGTCTGCCATCTGCCACAGTTGCCACAGGTCCTGGACCAACAGGTGAATGACCCGAGGCTGGGGCACTGGCCACCTGCCCCCAGGCTGTGCCCCCTAGGTGCCCCCACCCCATGGCCCCTATTCCAGGACTCACACACAGGGACTGAGACACTTATAAATAGTTTTGACACTGGGGAGAGGGTTTTTTATTGTAGGCTGGTGGAAGGGTGGTGAAGGGGCTCTGTTTGTTGGAGAGGGATGGGGGAGGGGGCTCTGTTGGTTGAAGGGAGAGGCAGGAGAGAACTGTGTGTTGGGGAGGGAGGGGCAGGAGGGCTGTATGTGTTGCAGAGGGAGGGATCAGGGTGGGTGTTGTAAGGGGAATAAAGCTTTTTTGTTCCAAACATGTGCTGTGGCCTGAGAATGGTGCCAGGGGTGGCACGGGGGTAATGGGTATGTGGGTGGCAGGGCAAGCAGGCTAGATGTGGGAGTGATCCAAGTGGTGGTGCACTAGAGCCTCCTGCACCTGGTGCCCTGGCCCCCAGGGGCAGGTGTGGGGCCTCTCTAGGAGGGCCTGGACAACGGCACTGCTGCTGCAGGTCAGGCTCCCACCGCCCAGCCACCTCTGTCTGGTGTGCCTCCTCTACCCAGGCCTTCTTGAATAACTTTTCCCAGACCTTGAAAATATTGTGTAGCACACATGCTGCTGCAATGACCTGGGGGAGGTTTCTCTCGGCCACTTCAAGGCAGGCTATGAGGGACCACCAGCAGCCTTTGAGGCATCTGAAGGCACTCAACGAGGGTGTGGGTCCAGCTGAGGCACCAGGTGGGGTCCAGGTGGCTAGTGTAGGGCCTCATAAGCCACAGGAATAACAGGTACGCTGGGTCCTCAATGAGGAGGGGTAGGATGACAATGGTTCCCAGATGCATATCCTCCTCTTCCGGTGCAAAGTGCCCACTCTTCACAAGTGCATCCAGTCCAGAGGTGAGCACACTGCCCACCCAGCTGGTGCTGGAACAGATGAAGGTCCCCTGGTGATCAACAACCTCCTGGAGGACCACTGAGTGGAACCACCTGCAGCTATATTAGAACCTGTCTGCATGGGTTGGGCAGATAACCAGGATGTGGGTCCCATTCAGGGCTGATACACTAGGGGAGCCCATGTATGGAATGCTGCAACCACCACCTAGGGGTTGCTGATGTGGAGAAACATGTCTGCCAGTATATCCTGGAAGATGCCACACACCTCAAGGACAGCCACACCAGCAGTGGCCTCACCCACTCCAAACAGGTGCTCCACATACTGCAGGCTGGCAGGAATAGCCAACTTAGTCAGCACCAGGGCCAGGTGGGTGTTGGCAGGGAGGGCCTGGTATATGTCAGTGTCCTGGAACTCCAGGTGGGTCTGGAGCTGGTGAAGCAGGTCAGTGAAGGTGGTCTGGGTCATCCTGAAAGCATCAACCCACTGCTCGTCATCCTAGTCCCATTGTACCACATGCTGCCACCAGTCCTGGCAGGCATGGTGGACCGAGAAACAGTGGGGTTGGAGAGCCAGGAGGGCAATGGCAACCCCAGCAGTGGCATCCTGGAGCCCCTCGTAACTGTGGCTGGTGGCAGCGGCTGCACAGCAGCGGGGGCCCTGGGGGGGGCGAGTGGTGATTGACCAGGCAGTGACTATGTGTCAGGGAGAAGGGAGGAATGAGATGGCTGTGAGCCAGGTGACCGTGACAGCAGTGGCCCAGCAGCACAGCAGAGGTGGCCAGGGGGGTCTAGGGACCCTGTTCCTGACTGCCAGGTGCTGGGACAGCCGTAGCTGAGGACTACAGATGGGGCTGGAGTAGAGCTGCCAAGTGCTGCCTGTGTTTGTGCCATGCCACTTCTCTCAGCACAGAAGCATCTGCCCAGAGATCACAGCGCATGGGGGGTGTTTTAAAGATGGCTTCCAAGTGTCGGCAGCTGGGTTTGGCTTCAGACATGGCTGCCAAGTGCTGGCAGCTGGGGCCTGAGGCTGGAGCTCCCCCACAGTGGCCACAGGGGGACATGGCAGGGCTGGAGGGACCTGCCACTAAATTTAGTGTCAGATCTCTGCACATCTAAGACACCTGACAAAAATCACTTACTGTACATTAAGCTAATGTGCATTAAATTTAGTTGCGACTAACTGCACATGTGGAAGCACCCATTAATTCTAAACTGCCAAAAACATGGCAAACAGGTATCACTAGTTCTGTTCACTAGCTACAGATAATACCGTTTTACTTAATAAATCAGTCAGTTTTAAGTGCATAATACATCTTGATAAACATTGTATTAGGTTTTCAGTATTTAACTTTGTTTTGATTGGTTACATTATTTAAAATGCTAATTTTTTGCATTGTAATTTAATTCAAATTACCATCCAAATGCAGCTTGATACAAAAAAAATGTAATCAAGTAGTAAATAAAAGATTATTCATTGTTTTCAGACATCAGAAATATAAAATATAAGAATTTTAAAAATTAAGAATCTGAATGAATGTCAGCTAAACATGTAATTGCTTAAAAGTGTATATAGTGTATCCTCCTGATTAGCCAAAAGGGACACTAATTTTAAAATAATGGCTATATGTAGTTGCAAATTAACATGTCTTATTCATTACAAACTGGTGAGACTATCCTTTTCTATGGGGAATTTCCTAAAAATAACACTCCCCAGCAGGGGAGATTATGCTTAGGGGCAACCAACATGGGTTCATTAGAGACAGGTCCTGTCAGACCAACCTGGTGGCCTTCTATAACCAGGTCACAAAATCCTTAGACGCAGGGGTAGCAGTGGACGTAGTCTTTCTGGACTTCAGGAAGGCCTTCGACACTGTCTCTCACGCCATTCTCATTAAAAAACTAGGGGACTGTGGCGTCGACACCTACACAGTCAAATGGATTGCTAACTGGCTGGAGGGCCGCACCCAGAGAGTGGTGGTGGACGGGTCATTTTTGACCTGGAGGGATGTGGACAGTGGGGTTCCCCAGGGCTTGGTCCTTGGACCCATGCTATTCAACATCTTCATCAATGACTTAGACAAGGGGGTAAAAAGCACCCTATTCAAATTTGCTGACGACACTAAGATGTGGGGGGATGTGGGCACGTTAGAAGAGAGGAATAGGCTGCAATTGGACCTAGACAGGTTACAAGGGTGGGCAGATGAGAATAGGATGGGTTTCAACACTGACAAGTGCAAGGTACTGCACCTGGGGAGGAAGAACCAGCAGCAGACCTACAGGCTGGGGAACTCCCTTCTTGTCAGTGCAGAGGCAGAGAAGGATCTTGGAATCATTATCGATACCAAAATGAACACGGGCCGACAGTGTGGGGATGCGGTCAGGAAGGCCAACCACACCTTGTCATGCATCCACAGATGCATCTCAAGCAGGTCCAAGGAGGTGATCCTCCCCCTCTATGTGACACTGGTCAGGCTGCAGTTGGAGTACTGCGTCCAGTTCTGGGTGCCGCACTTCAGGAGGGATGTGGACAGCATTGAGAGGGTTCGGAGGAGGGCCACCCACATGATCAGGGGGCAGCAGGGCAGGCCCTACGAGGAGAGGCTATGGGACCTGAACCTGTTCAGCCTCCACAAGAGAAGACTGAGGAGGGATCTAGTGGCCTGTTACAAACTAGTCAGAGGAGACCAGCAGGCATTGGGGGAGTCCCTGTTCCCCTGAGTACTACCAGGAGTGACTAGAAATAATGGTCACAAGCTGGCAGAGGGTAGGTTCAAACTAAACTTGCTGGTTTAAATCATGAGCAAAATCAATGATGTCAGTCATCTTGATGTATGTGGTGCACCATCAGTAGAAGCTGATTTAATTGGCCTAGGCAACATGACTCCTATAGCGAGATGAACCATGAAAGCATATAGGCCCATAAACCTCCTGTATTTCTGGTTGCCATCCTAACAGATAAAAGGAAATGCAGATGGAAGAGCCCTAATCTACAGTCCCCCTCAGTGACTGTTCCAGTTTCTTGTACCCCTTTGCAGCCAAAATTGCTTAGAATTGAATGATGGCTACTCAAAATGGCCCAAAGGGTCACATGAGGATCAGGTAAGTGCAATGGTAAACCATAAATCACTTTTCTATGGCTTGATATACTTAATGGATCAGGCTCATTATATCAAACTATCTTTCCTAATGAAAAATCATGATAAAACTAAGTTTATGAGCTAATAATCTAGACTCATACAAAGTAGAAAGTGAGTTATAGTAATAACTGGAATAAAAATGTTTCAAGGGCCATGATTACTAACTTCTTAAATTAAAATTAATCAGCCATCAGCAGTATTTGTCTGAAGTAAGTTACAATGCAATTGTGCTTTGTTTTTGTACCTACAACGGGTTTTACTAGCTCCTAGTAAAAACTTTGCTATGTAACTTTGCTAGTAAAACCTTTGCAGGTTTTAAAACCTTTGCAGGTTTTACTAGGAGCAGGAAGACACACATACATTTGTCTTCAAAATGGTCCAAAACCACTTTCTCAAAATACGTGTTCAGTTTTTTTCTGCATTTTATCAAAACCAGTCAATCTTTCCCACTGCTTTTGTTCATTAACTTAGAGTTTAGACTAGTGGTTCTCAACCTTTTTAGTTTCAAGCCACCCCTCCTTGGGCTCATGGAACCCCTCAGAAAATGTCAGCTCTTAGTATTCACTTGTTTTTCTGACTACAGAAAAATACCAGAGTCATTCTTATGTTGCAACGCATTTAGAAAGACCACAGCAGGTCAGAATTTTTTTGCATGGATTCCTATTTTAAATTTCTAGGTTTATCTTGTGAATCATGTTGGCACACATAACAGTGCTAACACTGTGTGGTACCCTTGAAAGGATCTCAAGGCACCCCTGGGTGCTGCACCCTGACTGAGAATACTGGTTTAGAATCTAAATACTGTAACTTGCAGACAAGAGCTTGATGTTTAAATGGAAAAAGGTATAAGTATGCATGATGCAGGGGTTTAGGTTGTAGCCATTCAGTTTTGGTAAGTGTGTGTGTGGAGAGATTGATATTTGTGGGTTGGTTGCTGCTTGCAGTTTCATAAAAGATATCAAATTCACCCAAGGAAACTTGTCTAAGTATGCATGAGGCATTTTGTGAAACTAGAGAAGATCAATATTGTTTGTGGACTTATTCAGGCAGACAGGCATTCTACAACCAGCTGAGTAAACAAGCAGTTGTGGGAGCAAGAGACAATTCGAACTTTTTATTTTACTGCCTTTTGCATGATAGTTTACATAACTAAACCAATGTTCCTATATCCTGGCAATAACCTGATAGGGTTCCAGGAGCAGCCATGGACCAACTGTCTCCAGTTAAAGGCGTTAATTGCCAGTAAAACAGCAGTTTTGAAGAACTATTAACAAATATCTAGTATTCTTTACAATCACAGCTTTGTGATTGTGATAGATTACAGAGAGAAAAAATCACTGGGGAGCAAAAGACCAAAAGCAGCATCTAGTAGAACATTTGGCTCAAAATGAGCCTGAATCAAAATTATTGTTAATAAATCATAGCCAAGTTTTTTATACCAAATTCTGGTATTCTGTGAACTAAGCTTAAGCTTACAATTCAAGTGCCCACAAGAAGTTTAGCTGGTATGGTAAGTACCCATCCAGTATGTAACTGAAGTTAAAAAGATGCATGTGGCATTCCAGATATGACAGTTTCACCAGGCATAAGCATAATTAGATGAACTATTGGAAATTTCAGTGCCTTAAATAAAAGTTTGTTTCTGTGACATATTGTTATTTCTGCTCCCTGCTTATTTTTTAACCATGATAAAAACATATTGATTTATTAAAATCAATATTTACTCCTTATTTTTGTGTAGTTTCCATAGTCACTGAAATATAGTTACTTTAGTTTTTGTGTTTGAAGGAGCAATGGGATATTAAAATCTAACTGTGCACACTTATTGTATAGAAATAAGTGTTAAATCATCCTTTTCCTGGGCTGTTTCTCTGTGGTTACCTGGTTCTCTTTCTCCTCCCTTGTGGTCCAAGTCTTCAGTGCAAAATCACCACCTCCATACTTTCCCTCTCTATTGATACGATCATATCTTCCTCTCTTTCTGAAAACGCACAGCAGAATGAGACCTTGATCCTGATTAAATACATTTCACATAATTTAGATGTTCTACATTTAAGAATCTCTTAGAGAAAAGAGTTTAAGATTTCATTTTACCTCTCCTTAGCCAGCCTAAGGTCAACCATTGACCAAAGAAAGTAGGACAGCTCATGGTGGAATTGCAGTGGCAGTGGGAAAGGATGCAACTTACAGAAAACAGTTAGCAGTAGATCTGCAGATATACTCTACCTCATAGGCAATGTGTACCCCCCCTGCCCAAGACTGGCCCTTGCCAGCCAGGGAGTGGGGGGCAATGGCTGGTGCCCCCCCCCCGAGATTGTGGGGGCACCGAGAGTAGCACTGACGACCTGGAAGTGCCACCAATTGGCCATTGAGGGACACTCTCCCCCTACTCAGCAATCAGCTGCTGGTGCCCCCCCCCCTCCCCCAGTGTCAGGAGGCACCAGTCACCCATGCTCTATCTTGGAGAAAAATAAAGGCCAGATCCAGACAGGCAGGCACGTGGTGTTTGTGGCACTGCAAACTTACTTGCAGTGGCACAAACCACATGCCCGGCACATTTAAATGTGCTCTGCACTGCAAATTTGCAGCATGAGGGAAATCCCATACTGGGAAATCCCAGTAGCAAAAAAACCTGCCATGAGAAAAAGTGACATGGTGCACATCATGGCTAGGAACAGACATTACACATAACTGGTTTAAGTGATCAGAAACAGGTTTAAACCTGTAACAGAACAGATGTTCAATGCACATAAACCAATTTAAAAATGGCTGAAACCAGTTTGAGATAAACCTGGTTGAATGTAGTATCAGACTTAACTGATTTGCATCAAACCAGTTTATGCAATCTCTGCCCCAGACCCTTTGCTGGTTTAAGATACACCAGACTCTCCCAACATCCCAGCATGTTCTCTGGGCTGGGGAGGACTCTCAGCTCAAAAGCAGGGCTGGCCCCTCCCCTATGCTCCCTGGCTGCAGTTCTGGCAGAGGCTTGCAGGCACAGCATAGTCTGCTGGTTTCTTAAGCAGAGATCCCCTCCTCCTCTATCCCACAGCACAGACTGTAACCAGCATGTGGTATGCTAGCTAATGCTGTGTAAGGCAGATAGGACAGTGTTTGCTTAGGGCTTTTTGGAGCTAATCAATAGCTCAGCTGGTAATGTCCCTGCATTCTTTCCTTTGGATAAAGCTGTTTAAGAGAGTTTGAACTAGTGGGCAAGGAAGGAGGGGGGGTACTCCTCCCTAATCACAGCATCCTGCTGGGGCCTAGTCAATGCCCCCTCAGCTCAGCCCCATGGAAGGGAAGGGAGGGCTGCTTTAGTGCTCCCCACAGCTTATAGCCTGAGCCACTGTAGGCATGTGCCAGCATTTTCTCAGTCCAGAGGGGATGTCTCTACAGTAACAAAGTGATTTAGCCTAGCCAGGTTAGACTAACCTGCAAAGATTGAATCAAGTCAGGCTCAGGCTTTTTTAATGTCTGTCCCTAGCCAACAGGAGCATGTGCAGAGCACACACAGGAGCAGACACAGAGGCTCAGTCCTCCAGGGAGGTGCTTTGGTTGGCACCTAGAGCACCTTCCCTCCTTTAGTTCTGCCCCAGGTCCTCCAGCACATCAGGAGCTGGGAGAAGCAGAGAAAGGACAATTTGCCCAAACCACAGCATTTTGCCCCTTACCAAAGTGCATGTGCAGGGGCGTGTGCAGCGACAAAAACAGTGGCACAAATTTGTGCCACTACTACTTTTGACTCTATAGGCCCATGCCCCTGCATGTGGAGACACATCCAAAAAGTCCAACCATGGGTGGATTCAAGTTTTCAGAAAGGAGTGTGCACTGTAGGGGTTGCTTTAACTCCACTCCCACCCTACCCTACTCCTCCCTTCACACTAGGGCAGGCAGACCATGCTGCAGGAGCATCAACAGGAGATATTTTTTAAGTTCCTTAAGCAGGTAAAAATCTTCCCTCCTCTTCGTGCTCAGCAGCACATTACCTCCCCCTCC
Source organism: Alligator mississippiensis (assembly GCF_030867095.1). Taxonomy (NCBI): domain Eukaryota; kingdom Metazoa; phylum Chordata; order Crocodylia; family Alligatoridae; genus Alligator; species Alligator mississippiensis. The sequence continues at coordinate 68,200,238 of NC_081829.1, forward strand.
TCACCCTTCTCCTTCCTCATTTCTGCCACTGTTACTGTCTCCAGTTAACCTGGGGGGTAGCTAGGGCTCCAGAGCTGCTTCTGCCCTGCTTCAACCAGGCTGCATGTTAAGCCAGGCTTGGCTAGAGATAGTGGAGGCAGCAGCAGATAGGTTCTCTTCTCCCACACCTGCTCTAGGCAGGCAGGGAACAACCCTGGGGCACCAGGCAGGGAGAAGGAACCTGCCTGCTTCTGCTGCTGTCCCTGACTGAATCTGGCAGAAGTGGCAATGGAGATCTTACCCCCATGCCCAGGACAGTCAGAGACAGCAGTAGCAGTCAGTGAAAGGGGAAGGGAAGGGGAGAGGAGGGATATGCTGCTGATCCTGGAGTGGAAGGGACAGGGAGATTCTTATACTTGCTTCAGGGACTTAAAAATAGTGCCCAGCTGTTGATCCTGCAACATGGGCAATGGAAAGGTGCGTATATCTGTGCAAATGCACTCACCATTTAGTTGGACTTAGGGGTGGATCCAGGGGAGTGCAAGAAGCATTGCTGAGAATGCTTTATCTCAAGTGAGCTGTGAATGTGAAATCATTTGCAGTCATACTATATAATGTAAATCAATGCTTCTGAAAGTAAGTTAAATATTTTTAGAACATTCCAAGCAATTTCCAGTGGTAAATGTAGTTGGTGAATTTACCTCAGGGCTGTGTGGCATAAAGGTACCTTCTGATTTCTCAGATTTTTATTTAGTATATTCAGCGAGTCTCCTAGATTAGAACTATTATGTCCAACATGTACTCTATATGTAAATCTAGTAGATTTATAGCACTCTTAGGAAGCTTAGCAATGAAGGAATAATTGAAATACAAGAAATGAACACAAATTTAATGACTTTATGGCAAATGACTAAAACGAGTACATGACTCTGTTGGTTTTATTTACTATCTTATACAAGTTCACTATCTATATGCAAATATTAGCTTTGGGGATTTTTGTCCTTGGCCATCTCCAAGATGCATCATAATAAAAGATTAAGTAGTACTGTAAATATAATATATGCCTTCAAAACACACAAAAAGAAGTTGCAATACAAGATGTTGTTGCCTTCTGATAAATTATATTCACAGATATAATAGGTATTCATTGTAAAAAACAATATTTTTAGTCTTCTGCTCTCTGTGCAATGGCACTATAGAACTAGTCATTTTGTATACATGACTTAAACAGTCCTTAGAGATAACCGCTATAACGTTTCTCTCAGATAATTAATTTTAGTAATATAATAGCTTCCATGACGGCATCCACGTTTTTGTGCCAGCACATTTTTAACATAGGGTTTTATTGGGTTAGCACCAATAGAGTTTAGAGGCCTTAGAGTTAGGTGTTACAGTGCCAAAAGGTACGGACCTACAAAAACTGTGGTGTAAAATGGGCTGCAGCTTACATGTGTATCAGCTGCTCAACATGAGCTGCCTATGTAAATGTTCTTATCCTCTTATTCATAAATGGAAGCTAAACATTTTGGAAGAGAGGAGGGGGGAAATGGGCCATTCTTCACCCTTTCTGTTGAAGCTGTCCTCCTGTACAGACAAGAATTCTAGATTCATGGAGCCCCAAAGAGAGTACAAAGACCCATGTCCCCTCTTGCTTCTCCTTTCTGGCCCAATGAATCCAGAGTTGATTTTTAAACACACAGGGTATCTCTACATGAGATATTTACTGTGGAGCTGCTTAATTAGCTCTGCAGTAAACAGGGGTGGATTAAGATTTTTTTGAGGCCCTGGGCAAGAGGGGAAGGGCTCTTCCCTTCCTGGTACTGCTGCAGAGATGTATGATCCAGTTCTCACTCATTCACTGTGCACTTGTTACTGCACAGTGATTTAGTACTTGCTAAAGTGCTTTAGCAAGTACTAAATGACTGCACAGTAACTGCCATTACTGTGCAATCTCAGCAATGCCTGGGTCATTTCTGACCCTACTGGGCAGTAGCGTCAGCATCACAGTTCATGCCTGCCAATGCTACATTGTCATAGCTCATCACCACAGCAACCATCTCATGCAGACACGCCACTCAAGTTAGGAGGAATTGAAATGAGGTCTCCAATTCCCTGGATGAATAATCTTACTCCTGCCTATTGCATAAAAGGCAGGCGGCAACACAGCTACTGCCATAGTTTCATAGCTGGTAGGGTCGGAAGGGACCTAAACAGATCATCTAGTCCGACCCCCTGCCATGGGCAGGAAAGGATGCTGGGGTCAAACGACCCCAGCTAGGTGGTTGTCTAGCCTCCTTTTGAGGACCCCCAGGGTAGGGGCGAGCACCACTTCCCTTGGAAGTTGGTTCCAGTTCCTAGCTGCCCTGACTGTGAAGTAGTGCCTCCTGATATCTAGCCTGAATCTATTCTTAGTCAACTTATGGCCATTGCTCCTTGTTACCCCCGGCAGTGCTCATGGGAACAGGGACTCTCCCATTGCCTGCTCGTCTCTTTGGCAAGTTTATAGGCGGCCACCAGATCCCCTCTCAGCCTTCTTTTGTGGAGATTGAACAGGTCCAGGTCCTATAACCTGCCCTGCTGTCCCCTAATCATGCAAGTGGCCCTCCTCTGGACCCTCTTGATGCTGTCCACATCCCGCCTGAAGTTCGGCATCCAGAACTGGATGCAGTACTCCAACTGCAGCCTGACCAATGTCACATATAGGGAGAGGATCACCTCCTTGGACTTGCTCGTGGTACATCTATGGATGCATGACAAGGTGCAGTTAGCCTTCCTGACCATGTCCTCACATTGGCGGCTGTAACAGGTATCCACTCTGGACCGAGGTAAACGTGGCCCACACACCTGTTCCTGGGGCAACTGCCCGCCTTCTCGCCTGCCACGCCTTGCTGTTAATTAATTAATTGATGTTAATTAGTGGGAGGCTGCCCTTGTACTGCCCTGCTGCCAGGGGGCGCTATCTGCAGCTCCATTTCCTCCCCTATACCGCAGTCCACACCTCGCCTATGCAATAGCTATTATGTCTCAGCCCTATCACTATCTGGCCCCCTCTTGTCCTCTCTGGGCCTTCCTTCCTTTGATACACGCCCCCTCCGGTGCTAGGGCTCTCCCTGGCCCTATCTCACTCTGTGCCCTCTTCTCCGGGGCCTTATCAACAATGCTGCCCCCTCTCTGGGGCCTCTGTGTCCACACTGGGACTTCCCAATAATGATGCCCCCTCTCTGGGGCTCACCGTGCCCACACTGGGCTTCTCAGTAAGGCTGCCCCCTTTCCTGGGGCTCACCATGCCCACACTGGGCTTCTCAGTAAGGCTGCCCCCTTTCCTGGGGCTCACCATGCCCACACTGGGGCTTCTCAGTAAGGCTGCCCCCTCTCTGGGCTTCCACCCTCTCTCAGGGCACTCCTCAGTAAAGCTACCCTCCCTTCTCTTGGGCCCCTCAGTAGCACTGCCCTCCCTTCTCAGTAGTGCTGCCCTCCTTTAGGGCTCACTGCAATGCTACCCCCTTCTCTGGGGCTCACCACACCCGCATTGGGGCCTCTCGGCAATGCCCCCTTCTCTGGGGCTTCTCAACCTCCCCTCTCTGGTGCTGGGGTCTATGTACCCCAAATGCAGCGCCCTCACTGGCGCTCGGGTCCCCACACTAGTGTGAGTCCCCTATGAGGCCTCCTCCAACCCCTAATAGCCTCACCCAAATCACCGGTGATAAACAGCAACACAAAATGAAAGCCCATCAGCTATAACTTAAACAGAAGCCGCTCGGCCATAACAACACTCAAGCCTACTGGGAAATACTCCATCCCTTCCATGAGAGAGCTCCTTCCTCCATGGTTGCTGGCAGGGAACTGCCTCTGGACTCAGCTCCTAGGTTTATAAAGGAGCCTGGCCCGGCCCCTTTCAATCAGCTGACCACTGGCAGGTGTGACTTCTTGCTCCCTCCGGTTGCCCTGGCAACCCACAGCTGGGCTCCTTCCTCCCTGCTAGGGCTCCTTCCCCAGCAGTTTTTCCCTTCATAGGAGCAGGGCACCTCAGTGCTCTGTGACAGCAGCCCATGTTCATCTTGGAATCAACAGTGATTCCAAGATCCTTCTCTGCCTCTGTGCTGATGAGAAGGGAGTTCCCCAGCCTGTAGGTATGCTGCTGGTTCTTCCACCCCAGGTGCAACACCTTGCACTTGTCCATATTGAAATCCATCCTATTCTCATCCGCCCATCTCTGTAACCTGTCCAGATCTAGTTGTAGCCTGTCCCTCTCTTCTAGCATGCTCACTTCTCCCCACACCTTAGTGTCATCTGTGAGCTTGAACAAGGTGCTTTTCACCCCCTCATCCAAATTGCCAATGAAGATATTGAACAGTGCAGGCCTGAGGCCTAAGCCTTGGGGAACCCCACTGCCCACATCTCTCCAAGTTGAAAATGACCCGTCCACCACCACTCTCTGGGTGCGGCCCTCCAGCCAATTTGTGATCCATCTGACTGTGTAGGCGTCGACACCACAGACACCTAATTTTCTAATGAGGATGGGGTGAGAGACAGTCTCAAACACCTTCCTAAAGTCCAGGAAGACTACGTCCACCGCAACACCTGTGTCCAAGGCTTTTGTGACCTGGTCGTAGAAGGCTACCAGGTTGGTCTGACAGGACCTGCCTCTAATAAACCCATGTTGATTGCTCCTAAGCATAGACTCCCCTGCTGGCCCCTTGCAGATGTGCTCCTGGATAATTTTCTCAAAGAGCTTCCCCAGGACCGAGGTAAGACTAATGGGCCTATAGTTTCCTGGGTCCTTTTTCCTCCCTTTTTTGAAAATGGGGACCACATTGACCCTTTTCCAGTCATCAGGCACCTCACCAGAGCATCACGAGTGCTCATAAAGCTGTGCCAGGGGTTCTGCAATGACCTCTGCCAGTTCCCTAAGCACTCTGGGGTGGGGGTCATCAGGACCTGCTGATTTGAACACATCTAGTCCCTCCAGAAGTTCCATCTTTGTAAAGAAGTTCGTGTTGCATGGAGCCAGATCCTGCTGATGTAAACATTCTCATTGCACCTTTAATGCAAATTCACAGGCTCCTTCCTTGTTCTCTTTTGTCTGGAAGGATCACATCTCCCTCTCTTTTCATACAATGCAGAGCAAAATGAAACTGTGATCCTAATGAAATGGAAACCATAAATAACTAAGTTCTATTTAAGATTGGCTGAAAGAAAATAATTTTTCTGTTGTTTCCCATGTTACCCCTCTTTTATAATCAGTCTAATTTAACCAAAGAAAATTGGGCTGCTTGGGATAATTAAGTATAGGATCTGAGTTCCTGTATTCCACTCAGGTTTTGGCAGGGGATGTGTGCTGATTCTCATACTGAGTGAACTCTTGGTGCATGCAGAAACATATGCCTTATGAGGATAGCTGGCTCCTCATGAGGGTTAGGTGCCACCAGAAATAGATGACAATGAGTAGAGGGGGGCTCTGCACTGTAGTCTGGGATTTGTGTGCTTCAAATCTGCCTAAGTCCTAGTGTTTGGTACCAAAGTCCTTTACTGGACCTGGGCCTTCCTATCTTTCACAAATATCCATCACTTTCAATCTGTTACAAAGATGGAGCTTGAATTCTGACAGGTCCACTCAAACCCCAGTGAAATTGTTTTCCCTTGATATGTCTGATCATGTTGAAGAAAGCTTCAGCTTTACCACATTTTATTCTATGGCATTCTCCCTAACTCTGCTGGTTTCGTTCTTAAAGGTTTCCAGTCAAACTGATCACTCTCTCTGTGTTGATCTTGACAGTGTTTTGGGTGTAAGACTAGTTTATGTTCTGATATTTTCTTCCCTGACTCATCTCTAAAACATGGTACTGAGTGCAGTAATTCTATAATTTTATTTAATTGATATCTCATTGTAAGCCATTATTATAATTGTGTTTCCTACTAGCAATTATTCCTTTAAAAGTCACATTTTATTTAAAATCCAGTTCTTCTGTGCTATTCACACCACTGCTATGCCATGTCATTACAACTACAAGAGCGAAAAATCAAGGTAACATTCAACTGTCAGAATAAAAACAGTAAATGTCACATCAGTGAAACACAGTAGGCCTAGCAGACTGAGAGAGGTTACTGGTACAGAACACATCTAACCCTGATGGAGTCATTCTAAATGGAAGAAATTTAAAATGGAGTTACTCTATTTTTAATATCATTAAAAGGTAAATTAGCAATCCAGTGCTTCATTTAATCCACGCTCTAGTCATAGAGTCATAGTCATAGCCATAGTCATAGAGAAGTAGGGCTGGAAGGGATCTCCAGAGGTCACCTACTCTAACCCCCTGCCTGAGGCAGGGCTATCTCTATCCAAACCATCCCATACAACCATAATCTAAACTCTACATAAGACTACCCTCAACCCTGACACAACTTAGACCCAACACCCTAACCTGCCAGAGGTAAAGCCAGGGAACCACAGCAGCCAACATCCTCCTTCTATAAAATGATGTCAATATACACTCAAAAGGTCCTGGGTAGAAAGCCACATCCCCTGCTACAGAGGAAGGCAGCCCCCTCACCCCCCCAGCCCATACCAGTCTGATCATGGGGTAAAATTCCTTCCTGACCCCAAATATAGCGATAGGTCTGATCCTGTGAGGAGGCCAAGACCCTCTAGCCATGAAAGCTTGCTCTGAACTGGAGAATCAGCACACCCAAGCTGTAGCCAACACCCAGTGACTCTGGGGAGGCTTAAAAACACCCTGACACATACAACAGAAAAAAGGCATTGCTGGGGAGGGGAGGAGGGCAGGAGCAACCAGCAAAGCATGGGAAATACCCAGGTACAAAATAGGCATAGCTACAATTAGATCACCCCTGATCAGTGGCTGTCCAACCTCTTCTTGAATGCCTCCAGTGATGGAGAATCCATAACTTCCCTAGGCAGTCTATTCCACTGCCTCCCTATTCTCACAGTGAAGAAGTTTTTCATAGATTCATAGATTCATAGATGTTAGGGTCAGAAGGGACCTCAATAGATCATCGAGTCCGACCCCCTGCATAGGCAGGAAAGTATGCTGTGTTTAGATGACCCCAGCTAGATGCATATCCAACCTCCTCTTGAAGACCCCCAGGGTAGGGGAGAGCACCACCTCCCTTGGGAGCCCATTCCAGACTTTGGCCACTCTAACTGTGAAGTTCTTCCTAATGTCCAGTCCAAATCTGCTCTCTGCCATCTTATGGCCATTATTTCTTGTAACCCCCAGGGGCACCTTGGTGAGTAAAGCAAGTTTTTCTGGATATCCAAAATAAATTTACTTTGTTGCAGCTTCAAGCCATTGGTCCATGTCTTCCTCTCTGTACCAAGAGAGAAAAGGTGCTTTCTCTCTTCTTTATGCTGATTGTTCCTTTTGTATTTGCATCTGGAGACATAGCTCAATATATACAATTTACTTTTCAAAGACTTTGTATGCTGATTCTTCTTTGACCTGATTCCACTTATTGTTTTTGTACTGCTGCTTCTCCCTTTTATTTCTCTGAAACTGGTAATTGTTCTTATTTTGTTCAAAAGAATTCACATGATTATGCATCAGACTGACTTACGAGAGAAGTTTCAGAATGGTCCTTCTAAAAGTAACCAAATGCAATATATGTGACTGGATCATTTATTGTTCTAGCTATTATTTGACTTCCAATTTTGCTAGCTGAATATTGTGTTCTTTTATTACAATGAATATTAGACTTAGATATCTGGTATATTCTTAATAAAAGCCTTCAAACATATGGTCCACAGTGTAGAGTATCTGTCCAGTGAACCAACTGTTGCTATAAAAGGAAGGAATAAGAAGACACATCTGCTGAAACCTTACTCTCTGTCCACGGGACCTTGTCATTGGGGTAGGTTGCAGAAGAGGGTGGGTCTATTTCAGGGGTGGGCAATTATTTTACTTAGAGGACTGCTTAATGAGTTTTGGTGAGGCATTGAGGGCTGCAAGAGTAGTCCCACCCCTTGGCAGGTGTCCCACCCCCTGGTCACCATCTTGTGACTGGAAGTCCTGCCCCCTGACCTTTGCCACTGGAAGTCTCTCCCCTTGCCAAGGAAGTACTCCTTTTGGAGATGGGGTTTGCTCCTATATTGAGTATGGAAGGGTTGGAGGTGTGGTAGGGGGAGTATATGGTTGGAGTGTGTGTGGTGGGTATGGTGCAGGCATGATGTGTGGGGGTGTAGGAGGGGTGTATGGGTTTATGTGTGGTTGTGAGATGCATGTAGGGTGTGTGTGTGGTTGAGCTGTGGGGTGTGTGGAATTTCTGGGTGTGTGTGTGGGTATGGTGGGGGTGGGGTGTATATTTGGATGTGTGGGGGTGTGGGGTGCGTGGTTGGGGTGTGTGGGACTTGGATGTGTTTGTGGGTATGATGAAGGGGTCAGGTATGTGAAGGGGTGTGGGTACATGTGTGGGGAGGTGTAGGTGTGTGGGGTGTGTTTACAGGTATGGTGGGGGTGGGGGGAGGGTGGTTGAGGTGTTTTTGAGAGGGTGTGGGTGGGTTCAGTGTGCACGTGTTGGGGGCTTCCCCCCACCTGCTCTTTGCAATGTGGCTGAGCCCAGCCCCTCTGCATGCGGGGGCATGGGAATGGGATTGGCACTGCCTGCCTGGCTCATAGCACACTGCAAAGAACAGGAAAGCAGCTGCTGCAGGCAGGCAGCAACAGGAGTCTCTGTGAAAGTGGTGGGATGGCACAGGAAGCCAAGCCTGGCACCGACAGGTCTCTTGGTTTCTGTCCCATATCTGCCCGGTAGGGCTGCAGCAGAGCCAGTGCTGGGTTCTACTGCTGTTGCTGCTGCTTCTTTCTCATGTCCCTGCCCGGTGGGGCTGAACCAAGTGCACACTAGCTCCTGCTGTTGCTTCCCCCCCTCCCCCCATCTGTCCAGTGTCTTCCCTGACAGGTTTTGTGAGCAGCCAAGATCCTTAACACCCCCACCCTCCTCCATTTACATGCTTCACCATCCAGCATGAGCAGGATCAGAGTGAGCTGCAGGCAGAGTCTACCACACTCCCCTCAGCCCTGTAGCTTCCCTTCCCTACCTGCTGCCGGAGCACTGCAGTAGGGACAGGAGAAAGAGTCTCTGGAAGCTGGGGGAGCCTAGCAGTTCACTGGACAGCAGCAGCAGTGGCCCTGCTCAGAAGCTGTGCCTGCTGGTGGGGCTGGTGCCCTCCAGGGTAGAAGGGTGGGAGCACAGCATGCTCTGCCCTGGGCAAGACTCGGCTCCATGCAGAGCACAGCAGGGGCAGGCACCGGCAGGGCCAGATACAATTAATTGATGGGTGCCTACCTGCAGGCTGAATCCAATCAGCTGGCAGGATGAATCTGGCCCACAGGCCGTATTTTGCCCACCCCTGGTCTGTTTCTAGTTCCACAGTATTACTGGCTTTCATGAGCAGTCATTCATTCCTAACAGCAATGACTTTTCTTGAAGTGCATGTTAGGACATCCACAGTGACAGTAACAGTAGAGGAAGTAACAGCAACATTTTCTCTCTGACTAGAGCCATATTATAATAGGGTAGGGCCCTAAGCTAGGGGTTCCCAACTTTTCCATGCCATGGCCAAGCAAACTGCAGACTGAAAGTGGCTGTGGCTGCAGCCCAGCAAACTGTGGACCACCGTGTGGAGCTTCATGACTGGAATTTCCTTCCACCCCCTGGGAGGGCAGGGCTGGGGCAAACCTCAACTGTGGGCCCTGAGGGAGGAGTCACAGCCTCTCTGCCCAGCTCTGCAGGGCCACAGTTTGCTGGTCCGCGATCACTTCCAGTCCGGCAGCTGACGCTTAGAGGCCCCTCATAATGTGAGGCCCTAAGCTATAGCTTGCTTAGCTTGTGCCTAAACCTGGCACTGTCTCTGACTCAATTTGGTTAACATCTCCAAATATGCTGTATCGTAGCTCGATCCAGGGAGGGTGCAGGAACAGTGACCAGCACTGCAGGGCAGCTGCACAGTTCTCTATTCCCAGTCATCCCGTATCCCTGCCCCCACTTTTCTCCCCTACCACACCACACACATACATAGCCCTCCACTGGGATGGGCAGAGCCAGGGGGGAACAGAAGCCAGGGCTTTTTTTTAAGTCCCCAAAACAGATAAGAATCTTCCCCTCCCCACTCTTGGCACTGCCTCCTTTCCCCTCCATGCTCAGCAGCACTCCCCTCTCCTCCCAGTCCCCCTTCCTCATCATTGCTACTTTTGCCTCTGATCACAGAGAGACTCACCCACCACCACTGCAGTCCCAGACACTCCTATCCCACTCCAGCCAGGGCTGCAAGGAGCAGCTGCACAGGGAGGCAGGCTCATTGGGGATAACAGCAGCAGCAGGCAGGTTCCTGTTCCTCCCAGGCTGGCAGGGAACATCCAGGGGGGCCAGGCAGGGGGTGGGAGCCAACAGAAGTGGAGTTGAGCCTGGCAAACCAGCTGAAGTGAGGTAGGAGTGGCTCTGGACTTCCCCTACCCCTGAGACAGAAGCAGTGGGAGGCAGGGGAGGAGAGGTGCCACAGAACACACGAAGGAGGAATGATTCTTTCCCAATTTGGAGATCATAAAAAGGCCCCAGTTGCTGCTTCTGACACATGGTCCAAAAAGAGGATGTAACTGCACCCCCTCTGGATCTGCCCATGTGCAATATTACTTGTTGCGGTTACTGATTTTCCTGGTTTTTATTCCCTTATTTTTAATTAGCCTTGATTCTTCATTGAACATAAGGCCAAGATATTCAGCAGGCACAGGTAGCTATAGGATCCAAAAAAAAAGGAACTGTACTTCCATATTGGTAATACTTAATACAATTTAACAGCACTCATAACCAGGGATCCTAGTTTTCCCTGATAAAAGTCACAAATTCTCTGGTAAAAAATCGCAAATTCTCTGATAAAAACCTCCAAATCCATTATTAAAAGTAAAGGCCCCCCACAGCCCTGCTGGTGCTCCTCATGCCCCACCACAGCCCCTGGCCCTGCTGCTGCCCCTCACTCCTCCCCACAGTCCTCTCAGTCCTGCAGCAGAGCAGAGCATGGAGCCGGCTTCTCTACCTGCCGCTTGCTTCAGGTTCAGGTGGGTAGGGCTGGCTCCCCACAGCTGTGTGCACTCCCAGGGGCCAAGGGGGGACCCATGCCCCCCAGATCTGTGCATGGGGTGGGGGCAGAGCAGATGAATGCTGTGGACTCAGGTTCAGGGGTGATCTGATGGCCACCTACAAGTTTATCAGGGGTGACCACCAGTATCTAGGGGAACGTTTGTTCACCAGAGCGCCCCAAGGGATGACGAGGACGAATGGTCACAAACTACTACAAGATCGTTTCAGGCTGGACATAAGGAAGAATTTCTTTACTGTCCGAGCCCCCAAGGTCTGGAACAGCCTGCCACCGGAGGTTGTTCAAGCTCCTTCATTGAACACCTTCAAGATGAAACTGGATGCTTATCTTGCTGGGATCCTATGACCCCAGCTGACGTCCTGCCCTTTGGGCGGGGGGCTGGACTCGATGATCTTCCGAGGTCCCTTCCAGCCCTAATGTCTATGAAATCTATGAAATCTATGAATCCTGCCCTGCTGCCCTCCCCAGAGCTTCTACAGCTTGCAGGTGCACCCCCTGCCCACTTACCTGTGGGAGCTACTCTCCAGGCTGCCTGGGGCCATGTGCATATATATGCACGTGGTGCCCCCTGCCTGACCACCATCCTTCTGCTCCCTCCCAGCCCCCTACAGGTTGAAAGTCAGGGTTCGCTTCAAAACTGCAAAATCCACAGGTTTCTCTGCTAAAATGAGAAATCCACAGTTTACTCCAGTAAGGGGGGAAATTTGTGTTTTACTCCATTCTTCCATGGGAAATGGAAAACCCAGATCCCTACTCATAACCAATGGGGATATACTGTTGAAAGCTGCAACAAGAAAGCACATAAAACAATGACTTTATGGACCTAAATTCTCAAACAGCTTTCAGAACAATTTGGGTTTATCTTCTATTTATCAATTGTGTGAGGGAAATGCAGACCCTGTTTGATTGCCACACAAGTAGGACCATGCAAGATGTTCTGCAGTTATAGGCTACACCCTGGAAAACTTGCCTCCAGTTTGACACGTTAGAAAAAGAAGCCCTATAATAATGGTTATTTACCTTATCATACTGCAGTATCTGAACTCTGTGGATTCCCTAGTCATAGTACTGGAAATAAAGGGACTTGGTGTAGGGGTGTACAGAAGGAGGAGGGAATCATGTGCTAAAATGGCTGGAGCAGCAATGTCAGACAGGGAGATCCAGTTTGCAGAGGAAGCTGGGAGGTGAAAATGTCAAAAATTGAAGTGATTTTTTTCCAAGATGGCTTAAGCATTCCAGAGGGAATTAGAGCAGAGGTGAGGGGAAAGATGGGAATGTATAGCAACGCCTACAGAGAGCCAGGCCAAAGAGATAGATAAAATGAAAAAGCATGCTTGGTAGCGGAGCATGGGTCACAAGGAGGGCTGAGATTGAGAGAAAAGATGCCAAAGCAAGGGGAATATTCAAGTAAAGCGTCAACTGGCAAGAATGTGGTGGTGGTGGTGAGGTCAGGATTGGTAAAAAGAATAGAAGAGATTTTCACAAGAAAAGAATTGCACAACTTCACTTTCTTAATCTTCTTTTAAGGTCTGCCTGTTCCTGAGGAGTGATGTCTTTTACTTTGCCTTGTCAGTAACCTTCATTATGAACCCTGTACTGAGCACTTAGGGTACCTATACATGAGCTCCTGCATGTTCTAATTAGATTGCATCGGAGGAGACTTGGAGCAGACCCCCCAGCCCTCCACTCCAAGCACATGTATAGGCACTCTTAGCTTACAGGTTAGGGGATAAATCCAATAAAAGACTCAAGCATCTAAAAGTCCAGTACTGTGGTACCTCACCGTTTCAGTCTTCTGTTCCACACCCCTCCCCTCAGTAGAATCCAGAAATGTATAGACTCTGTGTACAGTGTGTGTACAGTGTGTGTATCGACTCTGTGTACTTCATGTGTGTTTTTCACTGCCATCCAGTGAATGTAAGTATCTTTCTTTATGTTGAGTTTTAACATATAAGAGCTTAAAATGTGAGTGAAGCTGAACCAAATCAGGGTTTCTTGTAGATGGGAATGCCTTTTATTAATCTAAATTAAAATCACCTAAACCAATGTATTTACTATTCTCTATAGATGTTAATTCAAGGAGGCCACATGGCACAGGGATTACCATTCAATACATTTTGAATTTTATCATATAAAATTAATTATCTTGTAAATACTACCGAAATTAACATTTAATCTCTTTACAAGCATGCATGTTCTAAGAGGAGAATATAATTCAGTGCCAAGTATACCAGAGCTCTATTTCCTGTTCCTACAAATCTAGTCTAGTCCTTGTATCATTTGCAACAGATGTGACAACCATCATTTCTCATTTCAGTGAGGATTCAAATATTAAAGCTACAAGTCTCATCATAGCACTTAGTATCTGAAGTGTTTGGGATTTCATATCCTTGCTGATTATGATAAAGTCTCTCTAATTATGGTAACTACCTTAAGGTTTCATTTGGCCTTATCAAGGAAAATACAACATAATTTTTTTTTAAAGTACATACTGCAATTTGACTTGTCTTTGGGCTACTTGCAGACTGAATGCCCCAGTTCACTGAAATGATAAATAACACCTTGCATTATCTATTAGAACTATCTGCAGTATCTTATACTTGTCACATTAAGTCTGATGGACTGCTATTATGTTGCACATAGTTACAGGCCTTGATGTAGGTATTTTATACACCATGAATCAAGATGTGTTGTGAAAGTAAAAAAGGACCTCCTTTAATTTGAATAGCATGTGTATTTCATGTTCATCTCTGAAGAAAATCAGTTGGCATGCCATATGGGCAGCTATTGATAGTCTCCATAGATCTTTTGAGCAGGCAGCTCACCTACGTCTATGATTTTTATAAAAATGAAGCTCTCATATTAGGAGAATATATCTAGTAAAGAATTTATACATCTAAAAGTTAACACTGTAGTACTTTAACTACCTGTCATCTGGCTCCCAGAGTGGAATCCAGAATCCTGAATTCAGTGCCTAGGCTCCCCATATTGTGCATGGAAACATTAGGCACTTCAGAATGGGATCCAAAAGCCACACACACTGAGCAGAGCTACCTGTGGTGAGGGCTGCAGAGGAACACCTGTATCCTTTCAAGCTCCGCAACATGAAACCCTTACTTAAAGGTAAATGTCTACATTCTGTCTTTCACAGACCTGCATAAAGCTCATATTTAAAAAAAAAAAGGGAGGGGGAGTGGGGGGGAAGAGCAGGGGAGCAACCAACATTCCCTTTATTATTGGCTGGCTCCAGGACCACACCAAGGGTCAAACTGGTCGTGGTGCAGCCCCCAAAGCCAGCCAATAATTGTTGGCTAGAGCAGGACTGCCCTGGGGTTCAAACTGGCCATAATGTATTTCCCAGACTTGGCCAGCAATCAGCTGCTTATCAACCAGCTCTGAAGATCCCACCAAGACCAGTTCAAGTCCTGATGTAGTCTTAACCCTCCTACAGGTTCAATTTGAGGTGCAATGGAAACCAGCTACAAAAACAATGTGCTTTTTTGTATAATATTTTTATGGCTAGTTTTGATTCTCAGAATATGTGGCAAGTTTACTTTTTAAGACATGATTAACAAAGTACTTGTGTCTTAGTTTAATGTTTGCCAGTGGCCTGTATGTCTTACCCCTGCTTCTGGAAGTATTTCTGCATTCTGTCCAGTGACAGCTACATGAACTTTTTAGGATGCTTAAGAGTTCTAGTTTCCAGTTCTTGAGCCATTCAGCCTTGTCAAGACTGAGGTAGTTCAGTGCATACCTAGAGGCTCTTGAAGAACTTTAAAGTTAAAAAGTAGAAGCACCTCTGGAATTTACGCATTTCTAGGTCTAGCAGCACTAAAAGGGCTGAACAGGGTCACATTTTTTTACTTGAGTGTTTTAACTGGGATTTAGGTATAAATTATGCACCTAAATCCATTATTGGATCTGGCCTGAGACAGCTATCACAAGTGCTGGGTTGACTGCTGATTGGTTGTAATAGGTCTGAAGGAAAGAGGCATGTGTCATTATACTTCCTGCAGCTTCTCCTGCAGCTAATCTAATACCATTTGAAACTTGAACCCAATGAAATGAATAATAAGACCACAAGTAGCTATCAGGCTTCAGTAAGCAGTTGGGGGAGGGGGGGAGGCAAAAAAAAAGCAAGAAGTAAAGGAAAAAGGCTTATGTAGATTTCATAGATTTCATAGACTGGAAGGGACCTCGGAAGATCATCGAGTCCAGCCCCCTGCCTGAGGGGTAGGAATTCAGCTGGGGCCATAGGATCCCAGCAAGATAAACACCCAAATTTCTCTTGAAGGCGTTCAGTGTAGGTGCTTGAACCACCTCCAATGACAGGCTATTCCAGACCGTGGGGACAGTAAAGAAATTCTTCCTTATGTCCAGCCTGAAATGGTCTTGCTGGAGTTTATAACTGTTCGACCTTGTCATCCCTTGGGGCGCTCTGGTGAACAGTCATTCCCCCAGATCCTGGTGAACACCCCGATAAACTTATAGGTGGCCATCAGATTGCCCCTGAGCCTGTGCTTTTCCAGGCTAAAGAGCCCCATAGCTCTCAGACTGTCATCGTAAGGTCTGTTTTCCTGACCTCTAATCATGCGCGTGGCTCTTCTTTGGACTCTCTCAAGCTTCTCCACATCCTTTTTGAATTGTAGATCCTAAAACTGCATCCAGTACTCCAGGTGTGGCCTCACTAAGGCCAAGTACAATGGGAGAATGACGTCCTGGGATTTGCTTGAGAAGCATCTATGGATACAAGCCAACATTTTGGTCGCTTTACTAGCCGCAGCATCACATTGAAGGCTCATGTTCATCTTGTGGTCACTCATGACCCCGAAGTCCCTCTCATCCATAGTGCTAGCCAGCGTAGCACTGCTGAGCCTATAAGCATGCTGCAGGTTTTTCTTCCCAAAGTGGAGAACCTTGCATTTTTCGGTGTTAAACACCATCAGGTTCTCGTCCACCCATTTCCTAAGCCTGTCAAGGTCAGCCTGGATTGCCCTCCTGTCCCCAGGTGTGTTAGATGTTAGATGTTAGGTGTTAGGGTTGGAAGGGACCTCAATAGATCATCGAGTCCGACCCCCTGCATAAGCAGGAAAGAGTGCTGGGTCTAGATGACCCCAGCTAGATGCTTATCTAACCTCCTCTTGAAGACCCCCAGGGTAGGGGAGAGCACCACCTCCCTTGGGAGACCATTCCAGACCTTGGCCACTTTAACTGTGAAGAAGTTCTTCCTAATGTCCAGTCTAAATCTGCTCTCTGCTAGCTTGTGGCCATTATTTCTTGTAACCCCCGGGGGCGCCTTGGTGCATAAATACTCACCAATTCCTTTCTGTACCCCCGTGATGAACTTATAAGCAGCCACAAGGTCGCCTCTCAACCTTCTCTTGCGGAGGCTGAAAAGGTCCAGTTTCTCTAGTCTCTCCTCGTAGGGCTTGGTCTGCAAGCCCTTAACCATACGAGTGGCCCTTCTCTGGACCCTCTCCAGGTTATCCGCATCCCTCTTGAATTGCGGCTCCCAGAATTGCATGCAGTACTCCAACTGCGGTCTGACCAGCGCCCGATAGAGGGGAAGTATCACCTCCTTGGACCTATTCGTCATGCATCTGCTGATGCACAATAAAGTGCCATTGGCTTTTCTCGTCACACTGCCGACTCATGTTCATCTTGGAGTCCACTAGGACTCCAAGATCCCTTTCCACTTCCGTGCCACCAAGCAGGTCATTCCCTAGGCTGTAGGTGTGCTGGACATTTTTCCTCCCTAGGTGCAGCACTTTGCATTTCTCCTTGTTGAATTGCATTCTATTGTTTTCTGCCCACTTGTCCAACCTGTCCAGGTCTGCCTGCAGCTGTTCCCTGCCCTCCGGTGTGTCCACTTCTCCCCACAGCTTTGTGTCATCTGCAAACTTGGACAGAGTACATTTCACTCCCTCGTCCAAGTCGCTAATGAAGACATTAAAGAGTATCGGTCCAAGGACCGAGCCCTGCGGGACCCCACTGCCCACACCCTTCCAGGTCGAAGCCGACCCAGCCACCACGACTCTCTGGGTGTGGCCCTGCAGCCAATTCGCCACCCACCGGACTGTGTAGTCATCCAAGTCACAGCCTCTTAACTTGTTCACCAGTATGGGGTGGGATACCGTATCGAAGGCCTTCCTGAAGTCTAAGTAAATGACATCAACTACTACTTCTGCGTCCAGGTGTTTTGTAACCTGGTCATAGAAAGAGACTAGATTAGTCAGGCACGATCTGCCTTCCACGAACCCGTGCTGGTTTCCCCTCAGCATAATTTGTCCTGCCGGGCTCTCGCAAATGTCAGCCTTGATAATTTTTTCAAAGACTTTGCCAAGGATGGAGGTGAGACTGACTGGACTATAGCTGCCTGGGTCCTCCTTCCTCCTCTTCTTGAAAATGGGAACCACACTGGCCCTTTTCCAGTCCTCCGGGACTTGGCCCGTGCGCCACAAGTGTTCAAATATTCCCGCCAGTGGCTCTGCAATGATGTCGGCCAGTGCCTTTAGCACCCTTGGATGGAGCTCATCCGGGCCTGCCAACTTAAAGGCATCCAGTTCTTCCAAGTGACTCTGCACCATCTCAGGGTCTACGCATGGTAGTCTGGCGCCTTGCTGCTGCCTCTCTACAACCCCAGTGAGAGACTTGTCGCGCCCCTCGCTTAGGAACACTGAGGCAAAGAACTCGTTGAGGAGTTCAGCCTTGTCCCCCCTGTCCGTCACCAATTGCTTCTGCCCATTTAGCAGGGGTCCTATTCCTCCCTGGGCCTTCCTTTTACTCCCTATATATCTAAAAAACAATTTCTTGTTGTCCTTTACTTGGGATGCCATCCTCAGCTCCATGGTAGCTTTGGCCCGTCTAACTGCCTCCCTACAAGCACAAGCAGAGGAGGTATATTCGTCTTTGGTGATCTCTCCCTGTTTCCACTTCTTATGTGCTCCCCATTTGGCCCTTAGGCTGCCCTGGATTTCTGTGGTCAGCCAGGGAAGCCTCCTGGCCCCTTTCCCTCTTTTAACTCGCACGGGGATTGTCTCGCTTTGTGCCTGAAGGATCGTTTCCTTAAGGCACAGCCACCCTTCTTGGGCTCCCATCACTTCAAAACTCCTACTCTGCAGTGCGTCCTTGACTAATCACCTGAGTTCATTGAAATCAGCTTTCCTAAAGTCTAGCACTTTCACCCTACTAGTTACCTTACCCACTCGACGTCTTATGGTGAATTCTATTATTAGGTGTTCACTGTCCCCTAGATGGCTACTGATCTGTAGGTCCCCTACCATGTCATCCCCCGTTGCCAATACCAGATCCAGTATGGCATTCCTCCTAGTGGGACCATGTACCTCCTGTGTCAGGTGGAGGTCCTGTACATAGGTTAGAAACCTGCGTGAGTGGTGGGACTTTGCTGTCTGTCTCTCCCAGCAGATGTCTGGGTAGTTTAGGTCCCCCACGACTACTGCCTCTTTAGCTTTTATGGTCTCCGTGGGCTGCCTCAGGAGCCCCGCATCTATTTCTTCCCCTTGATGTGGGGGTCTGTAGCAGACCCCTACCACCAAATCCCTTTCTCCTTGCCCCCATGTAGCCTAACCCACAATCCTTCTACTTCCTCATCCTTGGATTCCGTCTTGATGAGGGTTGATGTATATTGCTCATTGACATAGAGCGCAACCCCTCCCCCTTTTTTCCCCACCCTGTCCTTTCTGTACAATCTATAACCCTCAATATGTACCGCCCAGTTGTGGGATGAATCCCACCAGGTTTCCGTTAGCTCTACTAAGTCGTAGGTGTTCTGTGCAAGCAGGAGCTTTATCTCAGAGTTTGGAACGGTCAATGAACTTGGCCAGTCTGCTTCTGACTCCAATGTCCACATCATTAATGAAGATGTTGAACAATATAGGTCCAAGGACAGAGCCTTGAGGGACCCACTGGTCACAGGGCACCCTGATGATTGACTTCCATCAACCACCACCCTCTGGGTCCTACCATGGAGCCAGTTCCCCAGCCAGCAGATCATGGTGGACCCAAGGCCACAGCTGGCCAGTTTTACCAAGAGATGATCATGGGATACCAGATTGAAGGCTTTTTTGAAGTCAAGTTATATGACATCAATGTCCTCTCCCTTGTCCAGGTGATAGGTCACCTAGTCATAAAAGGAAATAAGATTGGTCAAGCAAAACCTACCCACAACAAACCCGTGCTGGCTATCCCTCAGGATGTTGCCATCAGCCAGTCCATTAAGAATGGTCTCTTTAATAATCTTTTCTAAGACCTTGCCCAGGATAGAGGTCAGGCTGATGGGCCTGTAGTTTGCCAGATCCACTTTCCCCCCTTTCTTGAAGATAGGCACCACATTGGCCTTCTTCCAATCAACAGGCACTTTACCAGAGCACCAAGAGTTCTCAAAGATTCGTGCCAGGGGCTGAGCTATGATGCTAGCCAGCTCCTTGAGTACTCTGCGGTGTAGACTGTCAGGGCCAGCTGACTTGAAGGTGTCCAGCTTCTCCAGGTGTTCTTTCACAAGGTCAGCATTGATGGAGGATAGGGGATCTCCCTCACCCGGGCCTCCCTGTCTCGTAATTTAAGTGATTCAGAGGTAAAATTTTCTTCTGCCTTTCTCCCTCAACCATGCCCACACCACACCCAGGTGGTTGGTTCTTCTAGCCTATGGCTTGTCAAATTTGATATGCTATAGCAATATCTCAAGCATCATCAAAACATATTTTCAGTGTAACTCATGACCTTTACGTGAACGGTTCTATCAATATCCTTCCCATGGAGGTGGATCTAGTTCCCCATGCCTCCCTCATGTATAGACTACTGCCTGGCTGTAGAAGCAACTTAGCTTCCCTGTAGGAAGGAGAGCAGGAAACCTCTGCATGGTCAGATAAGAATGGACTTGGACAAACTCCTGTTCTCTAGGAGATGGCCTGAGAACCAAACCCTGTACTGAACTGGTTCTGAGATTTCTCTAAATTTTATCAGGACCAAAATTGTCATCTTCTTACCTCAGGATTACAGGGGAGGAATAGTGAGGTCTTTACCTGCATTGTTGCTAAGGTTGGATGATTACAGAATAGCTAATCTTACATTTGTGACAGCCTATTTATTAGAAAAGATATTTTAGATGCTTTAAAAATAGAATTTATTGTTCTCTCCCCCCAGACTCCTATAGTATGATTCATGATACTAAGGGAACCTAACATTATAGAGAAAGGATACAAAAATAGGTAGAAAGTAACATAGAACTAATATCTTTTAAAACAGTTTCCCTGAAAAATGTCTCAAATGCATGCCAATGTTTGGTTTTACTTAAAGTTGGTCAGGAATTTCTGACAAAATGACTTTTCATGTGTATAGGTGCCCTTAGAAACAAACTAGTTTGATGCAGCATGGTCTTTCATAGGCAACAATCTACTTTGTCAGACGCTGTGAAAGGACATTTTAATCTTATTATTTTTATTGTTGTTATTAGTGATATTATTGTTGTCATTTCCAAGATGTATATTGATTACTGGGTATGGTATATCTTTATCAAGTCTAAATTAGAGAGTTATGTTTCTATATGAAACAATTTTTCTTTTCTGGATGCATTCAAGCAAACTTAATGAAATTATGAAAATATTGTTGCATTTGTTTTCAATTCAGATATAATTGTGGTAGTGAATATTTATGCACATGTCCTGAGCTCTTTCCAATTGGAAAGTTATACCATTTAATTTTGTAGTGTTTATTTTTGTAAATAATCTTTTTTTTAAACAAAGAGATCAGTGTGTAACAAATATTTTTCTTTATGAGTCTATACAGGTCTGTACAGAAATATTTTTATAATTTGGTTTCTGAAATTTTTGATCTTTGCCTTAAACTCTTAGAAACCATTTTGCTGTGACTGTGTTATAATAATAAACTCAGAAATCAGCTCTCCAGATTAGCAAAGGATCCCTATAGCTTATGGGAAGTCATGACCCTTTTTCAGTTAATGGCAAAAGCCCAAATAACTCTTCTAGAGCCAGGATTTCACCTCACACATTCTGGATCTCAGTTCATTAGCAGGTTTATCTTTTAATTGAGTTAATATTGTCTATTGGAGTGCTCCAAATGTCAGTAGAATTCACTGGACTTTGACCTAACATAGGGCTTGTGTAGATGAAACAGGGACCCTAAATTGAAGTGGTGGGTTTTTAAAAACACCGCTTCAATTTAGGGCCTTTTAAACCCCAATGTCATGCACATACCCAAACTTACCTGCCTCTCCGGTGGCAGGGAGGGGAGGTCGAGCTGCTGGTGGGCGGAGTGGTCCCTGGGCTGTGGGTGGGAGGGGGGTGGAGCTAGTGCTTCCCTTCATGGCAGCTGTGCCTCCTTTCTACCCCCCTCTGAGGTGGCATCCACCTGTAGGCATCCAGCTCGGGCAGTCCCAAGGGCACCGCACCCATGGAGGGAAGGACTGGGCCCCTGTGCAGCTCAGGCAGGCAGACAGGCTCCAAGGGAAACTAAAAAAAAAAGTTCAGGCTCACCGCTTTCTTTTTTTTTTCTTGGGTGGAGCCTGCCTTCCCAGGCTGCTGCCAGGCTGCCTGCACAGGCTTCCTGCAGAGCTCCTGAGCTATATGGAGCCCGGTGCTTCACTCTGTGGCTGTAGGACAGAAAACTAAAACTCGTTGGAGGAATTTTAGTTTGCTGCGCCCAAAGTCATTTAAGGCGCATTATGCTGCCGAATTTGCTAGTAGCAGGAATTACTGCACAATACACTACCGACATGTGCAAACACCAACACCATTAAAGCAGTGCAAAAACATTTAACCCCCTTAAAAGCATCAGACACACATACCCCTCGTTTCGTCTACACATGGCCATAGGCTAGGCTGTAACCTGTAGTCTATAGGTGCTATCACTGAGTTGACAATGAGAATGAACCACTGTTTGCCACGACTGAGATAACCTAAGACAAGTACAACAAGAAGGCAATTTGAAAGATTTCTTTGGGTTGCCTACCTTTGTGACCAGTAAGCATTACAAAGATCCTTATTTTTCACAAGAGAATCTTGCTTTTCAGCTTTTCCTTTTGCCTTTCACATTTTTCAGCACACAGAAAAGACAATAAATACTCTTTAGCCTGAGAATTCAATCACAATTCTTTTCTAACTAGAATGTGTCCAGAATAATTATAAGCAGGATATTTGCTGTCATACCTTTTTTTTTCCTTTTTGAGTTTCATGTTTTATCTCAATTTGTATAGAGCTTTTCAGCTGACCTTTTTCATCTTTCTTCTATAACTCTCATTACTTTGTAGCGTCTTGATTTTTGTATCTATTTCAACAACTACATTCTGATTTGTCTCCTCCATTTAGTTCTTATGAGTACTTCTGAGTTCTAACTTAATTTATACATAAATTGAGGTGTCTATGTCTCTTGATATCTGACAAATTTATATCTTGGATAACAAGATATAAATTTAAGAGAGTGGAACACCACTTCTTTGTTGAATTGTGCATAGAATAAATAAATTCGGTTTTTGGGAAAAAATAGCTGGCAAGATCATTTCTCAGTTCTATTTCATTTTAACCCCTACTATTTCTTTTCTCTTTCTTTAATGTTTTTATTGTATGAAAGAAAATAAAAGACAACCATTAATAAATGGTTCCCATTCTGAAGATGTGTGAGTCATTTTCATTATTTACTTTTGGTTTGGCAATCACATTGAAACCATTGGGACTGTAGTGATGTATTAGTATGACGATGCCTTGGGGATTTTTATGACAATATTTATATTTTGTTGTAGCAGCCTGATCCAGCCAGTAAGCATCATTATAGCAGTAGGCACACTTAAGTTTCTTCTTGGAATCTTTGGGTGTGTACTGAGTTACAAGAAATGGCCAACACATCACCCTGGCTGAAAAGGAGCCTTACTGTAAGTTACTCAGGCTTCTTAGTCACTGCTAAACATGAGCAGATATCAATGACGTCTTCCATGATTCTCTGTCTGAAAAGCCATATCCCATTTTCTCAGATGAAGTCAGAACCACTGGGCTCATGACCTCCAAGCCTGGTTACTTCAATACTCTCATACATTAAAGATGCTGAAATAGCTAAAGAATGCAATATCTTGCTATCTGAAAAAAAAAATTGGATTAATAACAGTCCTGGTATAATATTCATATCACTTTAATGGCTACCCACTAATACTGGAGTAAGCCCAAGGTTTGGGGGTTTATTTTGAATGGGTTGGTTGTTAGTTATGAGGAACTCTCTGTTCAAGACCATCCCTGCCAGCCATGATTTTCAGGAAGGAGGGAACCTTTGATAGTAATGATAACTAAAAAGGACTGGAGAAGAATGTTGCAGCTAGTCTACTGTTATTAAATTCTCCCAAGGAGATAAACTTGACAAAATGCATCAGCCATTTCTTTGCTCAACTTTTCACGCCCCATGCTTTGAGAAAATACTGTTTTGTTCTATCATTTATTCACATGGTGAGGATGCACATCTGTAAAAAGGCTTTATTTAAATGGGAAAGAAATGTTACAGGGGCATGAAACTAGCATTACATGTGTTGTATTATGTAATGTACTTGAGCTGAGATTTCTGCAAACAGTTCAGCACTCCAGTCCAATTAAGTGGACTTGATCAACCAACTCCCTCAGACTCATTTGTAAATTCTTATTTGTTTGCTGTTTCCATGCATAGCTTGCCGTACTCACTGTACCCATGTCTTGGGACTATTGATTTTCAGTGGTTCAATCTTTTTGATGGGACTGATTTTCAGTGGGCAGTTGCTCACCATTTTTTTAAAATTTGGGCTCTTTTACGTGTCTTTAAATTTGACATCCAAAAATTGAGGGAGGGCATCCAGAGTTTTTCAATCATATTTGAACACACACACCATTATAAGGATTATATAATGAATTTGTGATCCTATATGTGCCTGTGATTGATTGATGGTAAAAAAAAATCTAAACAGCTATTTCCAGCTGTGTCCCATCATTAATCTTCCCAGAGGCTGCTGGGAATAGGAAGTATCTGGGGTCTAGATCAGCCAGGCACCAGGAGAGGTGTTATAGCATCTAAGAAGGCTGAAAGAGTGAAAAGAAGAGAACTGTGACAAAGGAAGACGTAGGGAGAAACTCATATTCTGTGGGAGTTGAGTGCAGCCTGAGTTTGCCACCCTAGGAGATTTTTGGACTTGCTAGTGACAGAAAGGAATTTTGGGGAGCATGGACTAAAACATTTTGGGTATAGATGCTAGCAAACTAAATACTGCCATGTGCCTTTTTCATTGTTATTATTATGTTCTCTGACTTCAGCTGTTTCTTCCACCCCGTTGGCGATCAGGTCAGGCTGGTTTACCATGCAACATATCATATTGGTAACAGTGTTCATTTATAGAATCAGTTGAATGTATGGGACTACTATATTGCCTTCTCCTTCATCCTGCATAAATAATATTTAAACATGGACTGCATAGAGAACTCGGAGATATAAACTATGTGATTTCACTTGCCTCCTTCCCATTTCTTTGCAACCCTATTGAAATTAGTCTAATCATTACTACAATATCACCTGTGATTTACAAAACTAACAACAATGATTACTCTACACTAATTGTAAAGTGTTTTATAAGATACTTAGACCTGATGTTAAAAGAAGCAACATGAATATCTAAAAGGACAATCGAAGAAAGTTGGGTTAGTTGTTTTTTTGTTTCATTTTGTTTTTATTTAAGACCCTGATCTTGGAGTCAGGCACCTTGGATTCTGTTTCTAGCTCTGTGACACTTTTTGTCTGCCTTTGGAGAGGTCACTAGAACAGTGTTATTCACTGGAAAATGGGGATCATGGCAATTTGCCAGTGGTATAAACTTAAGTCTTAATGTTTGCAGAGTGTTTTTGAGATTTGCAGATAGAAGTTACCATAACAATGCAAATCACCTTTGGATAATCTTGTATGTCATCAGAGCTACCTTTCAAACTCTCTAGCATGTTGTATGTAGTCCTTGATTCACCTGTGCTGAGTATGTACTACTCGAGGGATGCCTTTGCCTCTTATTAACAAAGTGAGTTCTGCCATCTACTGTCCAGTGTGGTAGGAGCTACTTAGAAAGAGGTGGGTTTGCATAAAAGAATGATGAGTTCTGTGTTGCACGACAAATTTCTAGTCCAAATTTCTATTATGGTTGCTATTATGTTTGTATGATTTAGTAGTTTTAACTCTTGTTGGAGAGTACTGGAAATAAGCTGTGGATCATAAACGTCTTATGAGGCAACACTCTCCACCAGCTTGCCTAAGTGGAGGAAGGGAATCATGAGACAAGGCTCACAGGACATACTTTATTTGATACCATTTTTCTCAGCAGTATCATAAAATTATGGTGTTTCTATTTATTTCAAGATATTATAACATAACAAAGAAATGAAAATTAATCAGGAAACTTCATTTGTGCCCTTGAAAATGCCTTTGATAAAACGAAAACAAAATCACTGGCTGTGGCAGAAATGATACTATGATGATACATATTTGCTGCTACTTGCATTTTGAAGAGGTAATGTTGTTAAAAAACATTTAGCATCTCTCGCCTCACTTGCAGATACTCATCCATTACTGTTTACTTTGTTGAAGCATTCACATTTCTTTAGCTGTCAAACAAAATTTCTCTTTTGACATTTATAAATAAGATATAGTTTAAATTTCATGTTACAGCATTTTTTTAAACTGAATTTCACAGAAAATGTTAATATTAGTACATAGACAAATTCATTTACATGATGGATGTAATTATGTACAGTTATTCTATCAAATATCCTAAGGTTTTGGTGCAGCTTCATCTATAAGGAAAGAGTGACAGTCTAGTTCCTTCTGAACACAAGTCATGACAGACCGATCTCAAGCTAGAAACTAGTTTTAGAAGATTCACTGTCTTTTGGATTTAACCTGCAGGCTTTGGATTTTAGTGTCACTCATGAATCCATCTTCTCCCCTAAATCTTTACTCATTAGTTTTACATACTGGGCTTTTTTCTGATCCAGCTGTAATCAAAATTACAGAGATGCAAATAGTGTTACCCTGAAGATGTACCAGTATAATACATCAAAATCTGCTTCATTGGCCACTCCCAATAAATGTCTTTCCCCCTCCTACACTGAATATATAAAGATTATCAATATTTACTATATCACTTATATGGTGAGTTTGTACCTTTTAGGAGATCAAAGTGAATTATAAAAGGCATTCATTTTATTTAAAATGCAGAGTTTATGGTGACTAATTCCATTAATGAGGTACTGAATAGCATCCTGGCTACTTCATACAAGGATAATAGGGTATTCTGGCAGTCTATCATAATCACAACAACATATGCTTCCAACCCACATGAAATTCAACTAACCAAATAAGATTCAAAGGTATTTTAATGCACAATTTGCAGAAACTGGGAGTATGAATGTTGAAGCGCTCACTTTTTACAGTTACTTGAATTACAAAGTGAATAGTTTGTATATCCTGACACCACAAAAATTACCTTAAAACAAAATTAACAAGTATATAAATTAACTCCTAGATTGTAAACTATGTACATCTTACTTATGTTTCACGGTGTTTGTCATAATCCATGAGGCACCTTTTTCATAACAAGTTCAGAGATGGGACCAATGAATTATGCTTTATTTTTATCTTGAAGACCAACTACAACTTTTAGCAGTGGTGAGTAACTAGACAAGACCTTAGCTGGTTAGTGCCACTGAGTTCCTGTTACCAAAGAAATCAATCAGCCTTTTATTGTTGCCTTTCTGAATGCTAAAATACAAAGAATATTTTCAACACCATGAACAGCCTTGAATGCCTCCTGATTTCCACTGTTCCTTTGAAAAATATGTTTATAGTACAACAAAATACATTCTGTACCACTGATGATCCCTGAATATTAATAGCAATGCTGTAACCCACAGGCATGGGAAACCTAAATAAATACTTTCTTCTACTTATATTAATAAAGGTGGAAATTTGTACAACATTTTACTTTCCTGGCTTTTAGTTGATCTTTCCCCCCTTGAGCGTCAAACAGCTTATTGCTAAAATGATTTGGCTTTCTCCAAAAGAAAACTATTTTCATTTGTACACAACAGCATTTGTCTCGCTAATAAATGAGATGTCACCACTTTCAACAGAAATACATTTAAGTGCAATGTATTAAGCTCATTGATTTTTTTTCAAGCATTCCCATCAGAAGATGAAGAAGTACATTTCATAAATCCATCCATTTCTTCAGAGACTAAATCTTCATCACATTTCTTTCTGTGGTCATGCCTTGACAGCTTCTGACTAATTTGCCCATTTGGTCAAGAGTCATGACTCTTTTTCCTTGAGTAATCAGAGCTTCTCCTGTTTTAAGGGGTGAAAAAAAGTTGGCATTAGAAGGGAAATTGTATTGGAGTAACCTACAGGCTCTGATCCAGCTCCCACTGAAAACCTTGTTGACTTTAATGGGAGATGCATTAGACCTTTAATGAATTTGATCTTTGTAAGAGGTTCAGCACAAAGCTTAAGCCCAAGGGAAGCAGCTACACCAGATTTAAGACATCTAGACATCTTTGTGCTTTTCTGATTCTTAGCTGCTATGAGGGTAAAAAGGCTTTCAGTATAATTTAGGCAACCCATACTTGGCCAACAAGTAGTGCCAACAAGGATTGCTGTACTACAGCATGTTGAAACCCACAGCCCACCCCAGCCCACCCTCCCATAGAGGGGAATTCCTAGGGTGGACATAACTACCCTACTTCATTCATATGACAAGAGAGTATCTCTAGCACAAAAACAGATTAAAATGAGGCCCATAAGATTCCTCCCCCAATTTTGCAAAATAATTTTTAGCTATATCACAGAACAATGTCACACAAGATATTTATTTTACTTGGAAGAACATCACATTGTCATTAATCTGAAATACACGGTAATTTTACTTGGGGCCAAATCCTGCCCGTCTCCTCTGATACTGAACAAAGTCTAGTGGAACTAGTGTGCAATGAGTAGGCTTCTGTTATGAAAAAGACAGGACGGGACTTGGGTACCCAATGCAGGGGACCTTCAGTCCCTTCACCTCAGAGCTGAGCTGTGCTCCACTCCAGTATCCCTCCTCTGAAACAGCTTCTAGGAGAGTTTTGTCTTGACACTTCAAGTTACTGAGCACTCAGGCCCTGATCCAAAGCACTTTGGCATGCGAGTAATTCCACTACATTAAAAGCAAGCCCTCTGAAGAGAGCAGTAGTGGATCTGTGGCTGGAACCAACAGTTATTCTATCCTATAGGAAAACTCCCTCCTTCTCTTACTTCCTACAGAGATCCTTAGCTACTTAGAACATCTTTACATCACAGTGGTAGGGTGCTCTGTCCAGGCCATTTCTGAGCAAATCCTGCCTCCCCGCCATCCCCCTCCCCTCCACCTCATTCCTGCATATATGTTCCAAACCCAAAAGTAAGCTGATGAGTCTGATCAGAAATGGTCACACACAGATGTTCTCAGACTTGTCACAGAGGTCAAGCAGATGATCCTCACCAATGTATTTCTGTGTTTGGAAGATGTCAATGGGATCAGATGGACAAGGTACACTCACAGGTGTCTCAGCCCCACCATACCACTGCTGCAGTGCAACCCTGCCTTTGGACTACTGAATTAAGTCCTAGTGGGGGGAAAAAGTACAACAAAAGGGTGATCTTAATACGGACTCAGCTGAAATTTCTGACTTGTTTGCAGAACCAACTCCCTCAGCATGCTGTGTTCACTGTGGTCCCTTTTATCTGACCAGGGCCCCTTCTCCTGTGAGTCCTGCTACTAAAATCCATGTGACTTTACATAACAGAAGGCAGCAGCAGGCCCTTTAACAGACAATCATTTCAATTGCACTCTTTTCACGTATTTTATCACAAGGAAACACTCTAACAAAAGGGAAAGAAATTGAACAAAGGAAGGCACAATACAGACCAACATAAAAACAAAACAAAACAAAAAAGCAATCTTACAGTGGGACACAAGGCAGAAATAGATTAAGCAAGTCATATACATTGTGAATTAAAATTAAAATATAGATGTTATTCATTTATGAGAACTAACCATATCACTATATCCAAGGTCAAAACTACATGTAAAGGAAAGAAATAGTAATAAAAAAACAGTTGTAATAATAATACTGGTAATAAAAGATTTATTACAATTATATCCAAGGTCAAAACTAAATATAAAGAAAAGAAATAAAAATAGTAGTAGTAGTAATAATACTGGTAATAAAAGATTAGGTCAGGTTTCAGCTATTCATGTATTTTTAAAATTGAAAATAGTTAATTGTACATGCCTAAGAAAGCCCAAATAGGTCATCCACTCTGCCTTTAACTTGCCATTTTGTGCTTATGTATTGCATGAATCCAAAATAAATTTTGTCATATAGGATGATTTCTTGCTCTCAATTTCTTGCCTTGATGGAAGTTGATAGGAATTCTTTGCACAAGGGCTATAATTTATATGTATTTGCATTTGTATACCTTTATTTGTATTCAGATTCTTCTGTTTCTGTTGATCTTATCTGAACGGTTGGGACAGGGAGGAGGAAGCGAGAGATTTGGTGTAAGCTGAAGATGCAGTAGGATGGTGACTTCTAATTCTAGATTTGTTTTTGGGTTTTTTGTTTTGTTTTTTTACAGCCTTTAACACGACGTTTGGTATTTGCCATTCCAGTTGCCTGTTCATAGCAGTTTTTAAAGAAATTTAAGGATAAGTATGAAACAATCCTGTAATCCATACATTGTCAAAATAAGTCTGATTTCATTACTGAATAGAAACATCTATCATTTTTATGTATGCAATTAGAGATGCTTCAGCATTTTAATCCTTTCTGATTTCTATGATAGACTTTTATAATCACATCCTATCAGTGTAGATGTCTGGCCCTCTTACATGGCAGGACAATAAAAAGAGCAACAAATAGACTGTGCAGATCCTGGAGAATTGATCCAACCATAGAAGACATACCTCTCCCCCTGTGACACTCATTCTGAAGTTAAAATCTCCTAGTAAAACACAATAATGACTCTGCCTAGGTTCTGGTAAGCAACTTTAAGTATTCTGCACCAACTAAAATCTGGTCCATAATGCAGGGAAATCAAGCTTATCCCTATAATAGGCATGCACCATTTAGGACAGGGGTGGGCAAAGCTCAGCCCACGGGGCTGGATCGGGTCCACAGTGGATTTCATTTCCTAGCAGCCCCTGCCTGCATTGCTGTGGCTGGTTTCCATGGAGAACCCAGCAGTGGTGGCGTCATGACAGTGCAGGACCAGGGTTTGCATGGGAGCCAACCGTAGCAGCACTGGCAGGGTGCGCACAGCTGGGCATCGACCTGCTCTGGGGCTGGGATCTTGCAGTGGTGACAGTGTAGTCCGGAGCCAGAACAGAGATGTGATCCGCTGCCCACATGCCTGGGTAGGGGAAAGCAGGCACCAGATCACAGCTGTGTCCTGGCTCTGGACCTTGCTATCACCACTACAAGATCCCAGCCCTGGCCCAGGAGCAGCTCCCGACTCAGCCGCATGCCCTACCAGAGCTGTTGGGGCCAGTCCCCATGGAAACCCTGGCCCCACCCTGTCATGTTGCCACCACTACTGGGGTCTCCAGGGAAACTGGTCACAGCAATGAGGGCAGGGGCTGATCGGAAATGGGGCCGGCTGCCTGCCAGATCTGCCATTTTGCTCACCCCTGACCTAGAAGCAAGTAACTACCCTTTGGGTGCATCTACACAAGATGCTACTGCACAGTCATTATTGCACATTTATTTAGTTATTTATACTTTTTATACTCTTTAAACAATTTATTTATTTATACTGTGCAATAGTATATTAGCACTGTCTGTGCTGTGATGCACTATTGTTCAGTGTTTTTGGCTACTATGCAGTTAGAGTCTTGTGTCCATTTCTATTTGATATTCAATCACTGTAGTAGTATTTCATTGCCATGCCTTGTAAGGTGGAGACATCCCCAAAATGCCTTTTTGAAAAGTATCATTTTAACATATCTTCATTCCAGTTTGTCTAATTATGTCTTTCTAGTGGCCATATTCCACCATATGGTATGCAAAATTGAAATGGTAGATGTGTCTGAAGTATCCTGGTCATTGGGAGTGACTGCTGTCAAAAATGCTGGATGCAGTCAGACAATTAATTCTTTTGACTTTTATGCTGTTGAGTCTAATTGGTTGCATTCTTAAAATGACAGAAGCTTGTTACAGTGATTCTCTCCTTCCTTGTAGAAATTAAAAGTAAGTGTACTGTATACACAATTTCCTAGAACTAACAAGACCACACATCTGCTGTATTCAAGAAAAAATGTTGATGTCTTATTGAGTGAGCAGATCTAAAAGGCAAATATTTATCTTATCTGGTATTTCAGTAGTTTATAACAGTATAGTACAGCAAGCTCTCTCTTCTGGGAATACAGTCATTTCAATGTGTGCTTCTGCCTTAAGTGATTTTATTAGCACCAGCTACAAGTAGGTCATATATGCCAAAACAGCAGTAATGGGAAAAGTTATAGCTGCATTAAACATCAACATATTTTTCCAACATTAACTATATATCAGGACATTGAAGAAAGCGAATGTTCTTGCATTATGTTTGCAGGAGGGAAAATTAATCTGGGACTCATGAACGCATTTCAGGAGGTTACATGCACTCTGTCCTTCCCACAGTGTTAACTGAAAGAGGGTCTGCCTAATTGGGAGGTGCATTGTAGGAAAAATGCTCAAAACTCCCAGTTCTATTATTAAGGAGTTTCAAAAGAGGAGGTAAAACCCAAGTATAAACATATTTCCAAGCAATTTTGAGTCTCCTCTGTAGCAATACCTAATTAAACAAAGAATAATAAATATAGCTTTTGCAAGTAGGTTTTATACAGAGATGTCATCTTCTTTTAAAGAACAGAAACAGAATCTAAGGGAAATTAAGAATAGTATTTTTTTAATTACTACTAGATCTGTTGATAACTTGTTTCTGTGCTTCCCAAAGAGAAGTTAGCACTTGAGTAGTTTTTTCCTGAAATACAAGAAAAATCAAAGAGAAAGTTAAGATGGTTATGGGGAAGGGGGAAAATATATGGCACCATCTTCAAGATACCTTTTATTTAATCTTTATCATATCCTGAACCTCTGTGTGTAATTGACCTATTCTTAACTATGCTCCTGAAATGCATAGTAAAAGTATTGCAATATTTTATCTACTGGATGTTTGTTGTCCTGTCATAAGGTAAAAGTGTCTAGCTAGAAGACGGAAAAATAGCTAAATAGACAAATATGTGCCACATCTAGTTAGTAATCAATACCCGTACTCACTGGTTGTGCTTTTTAAAAACTGTTTAATATATCTCCTGTTCTGATTAGTCCCAGATAGTAAGCTAAGTATTCTGAAAACCATCCAAGCTGTAAATTCTTCATCACAAGTAATCTGAACCTAAGTAATGTTGCTAAAAAATGAAATAATAGGTATTGCTCAGAATTTCTCCTCTTCCACTTTGTGCCCTATCTCTAACACTTCCCTAATAAACCTGATGTGTTTGCAGGAAAATCACCACAGCCAGCACAGACATCCTATACCTGCATATAAAGCACAGGTCAGAGTACCCAGAGATCACCCAGGTGTCAGCACCATGGAGTCACTAGCAGTTAGTATTGTTTATAGTGTACTGTGAGCTAAGTAGGGAACCGAACCAGCACACAGCCAGCCTGAAGTCACAGTCAGTACAAATCCCACTTTCACATTCTCTTTCCAGAGTTTTACTGTTAGCTACAGCTGAGGATCTAGGCTGGCATGCTTATCTTGATAAAATGCCTCTGTAAAGATAAAGTCCCTAGCACTGTGAGCAGTTTTTAGACAGACAGCCTTCTAAAAAAAAGCATTTAACAGAGCTGTATAAAATAAAAATTGTTCTGATTCTTCCCAGAGTTTTGCTCTTCAGATTGTTATCCAAAAGGACAAATGAAAGGCCTGGAGAAACGGAGAGAAAGAGAGAGGATTTTATAAACAAATAAAGGGCTGAAACTAGTTCCTTCAGAGCCAAATGCCTACTAAGTATCTGGAAAGCATTACTGGTCACTACACTACCACACCTTTAAAATAAAGCAGAAATCTGGAGCAATTATGCAAATCACTTAACATTTTCATAAATAACTGCACAATGGTCCTGATTACCAGAATTTAAGCTTCTCTATCCTGCAGTAAGAAGCAATTCTTAGGAAGAAAGGAATTACTATTCTCTTTGCTCACCCTAGCATTTCCCAGAGCTACTGTTTAAGGGTGCTTGTACATGCAATGAGGGTTTAGTTCAGTTTAGGTCTTCCTGAATTGAAAGGGTAGGTTTTTAAAAACCTACCGTTTCCACCATTTCAATTTAGGGAGAACTAAACACCCATTGCATGTACACAAGGGCTAAGAGGCCCAATCTTTACAGCCTGTAGCACCCCTCCAGACAGCTCCTGAGTGGGCAGGAGCTGCCTGGGGAGCACCACAGCTGCCAAGGGAAGCACCAGACCCTGCGCAGCTCAGACAGGCAGGCAGGCTCCAGAAGGGAAAAAAAAAAAAAAAAAAAATAGAAGATTACGCTCCTCGCCACTTTTATTTTCTTTCAGTTGAGCCAGCCTGCTTGCACAGCCCCTGAGCTGCATGGGGCCCAGTGCTTCCCTCCATGGTGGCAGTGAACCCCCGGCACCACCCGGCCTGGGTACCAGCAGGCGGGTGCCACCTAGGGTGTGCCACCACTGTGGAGAGAAGCACTGGGGTCCCCTGCAGTTCAGAGACTGCTCAGCCTGCCGGCAGCTTGCCCCTCCTCCCCGCCCCACAGGAGAGGCTGGTAAGCTCCAGCACCCCGTGCACCATCCCTGCCACCTGGGACCACCCGGGAACGGCTGACTTGCCCCTGAGGCAGAGCGGCAAGGCAGCAGGAGGGTGGCTGGGTGTGCTGGTGATGGGAGAAAGTGGCAGGGATGGTGCACATGGCTCTGGAAGCCTGCCAAGCCTGAGTTTTCCCAAACATGTTGGCTTCCAGCACCCCACGCACCATTGCACTTCGTTAGGTAGCAAGCTAAAACACCTCGGATGCGTTTTACCTTGCTACATAACAAAGTCATTTAAAGCAGAATACGCCTCCAAGTATGTAAATAGCAACGCCATTAAAGTGGAATTCACTGCCGAGCATGCAAGTAGCAACACCATTAAAGCGGTGCAAAAGGGCAATTAAGCCACTTTAGAGGCCAATTTTGTTGCATGTACAAAGGCCCTAAGTTACTTTAGCAGTAATTTGTGGCTCAGCTCTGACTACTTCTGGCCCAAGACTAGTAGAGGGCTATGGTTGGTTACAAGAAGTGGCACTTAGGCTAAGTACAGATGATCAAAAAGGCCAAGGCTGAATCGATTAAATCTGCATAGGTTAGTTTAAGCTGTGTAGATTGAACTGATAAACAAGTGAACAGATGTTCACTTTTGATTCTGGAAATGCAGCCACATGCCTGCAGTGGCCCAGGCCAGAAGCTGGGGGGCGCTAGACCTTGCCTCCCTACTCAGTTGGAGCAGACAGCTTGGGCAAGACTAGCTTGCCCACTTTGCGAGGGAAGGGTTGGCAGGGGAGGTGAAAAGCATCCTGAGATGTTGGGGACAGAGGTCATCCAGGACAGAAGTTCAGTAAACTGTTTTTCCTTTAGCTTCCTTCAGCTGATGAGTTTTATCATAAACTTGGGACCATTCACCCTTTAGAGAGACAAAACTGCAGCCTATCTATAATCAGGCCCTCTTTTGCAAGCTTAAACACTGAGTTACGGTACAGTTAAAACTCCCTCCCGGTGGTAGCAGGCAGAGTATTGCTACTACCCAAATCAGATTAGTGACTCTCTCTCCCCATGGAGTCAAAACTCCTGTTGTGACCTATGACCTCACCTGTGCTTTACCACAAAAGTGGCAAATAAGTGAAAATAATCTACCGCAGAGCAGCTACTCTGTTACCTAGGATAATAGATGTACTGGGAGACTGGCTACTGACAAAAGAAACAAGAGACAGGTCTACAGCCCAACTTTTTATTATTTATACTGTGAAGCACAAGAATAGACACTGGGAAAGTGTTTATCTAGCTACCTGACAGAACAATATAGGTTCTCACTGAAACTGGTTAGAGAGACTCAGGAGAGTGGCATGCAGACTGATAGCAGCTCTTCTTGAATTTGTTGAGTTCTCCCATTTTTCATCCAGTCTATATCCTATATTTATATATGGCTTATTTTAATAAACATTCTCTGATTTGTTTTGTTTAAATTTCTTGATTTCACTGGGACTTTGGGCACTGGACTGAACTAGTTTTTCTACAGGCTTGAGAGGTGCCAATTAGCTGGGCTCTATGTCATGAAAATTGCAATTCTGGAGGCAAAGATTTCTTATCTCTTTTCTTCATCATGTTGGAATGCTGCTTGCCATTATCCTGTTTTCCTTTTCATTTTGTTTTATGGTCTTCACTGACAAGGCTGCCTTGTTTTTAAAACTAATCTAAGAAGTTTAATGCACGCATCTTTTATAGCAAAAATTACATCTACAGCTGCAATTACACATTTGGTTACATAAAACACTACTTTTGACATTTTAAGCTAAAGATATGTTATAGTATGTTTGGCTTATCCATTTAAGGCCTTCTTGAATAATATCTCCTTTCAGGCCTTTTCCTCTGTTTAATTTGATTTCTCTATTAGTTCAGCTGGGTGTGCTAATTACTGCTTGTAATGCCTCAAAAGGTCACTCTGTAGTAACTCAGAAACAGGCTTCAGGGCCTTCTGCTTTACTTCTGTAGGTTGCTCTCAGTCCCTTGAAAACAGCCAGCCCTGACAAGAAGCATTCGGAGGGAACAACCATGTCTAATCCTCTAGCTACTAGCAGGATGCTTAATTGCCTGATCCCAGTCTAATACTTGCTCTCCGACTGATTTTTGTTGCTAGCAAAGTACTACCCAGTGTCCAGTGTTGCCCCACTTCTTTGGCTGTGAGGGACTGCTTTATGTTGCATATTTCACTTGTTTCCTAAAGGTGTGGTTCTGAGGCACTCTAACCATAAATGCCTGTAGAGAGCAGACCTAAGTGCAGAGCTGCAACCTCAGCCCCCGAAAAAGCCTTAGAGCAAAGGCCATGGAAAAAGCAAGAGGGACGAAGTTACAAAATCTGTGAAACAGGAACAGCTGAATGTCAACTAAACTGAAACTACTTTTACTAAAGCCATAAACTTTTCTATTGATCTTAAAATTTACAAAATGTAAGGAGTCCAGTTGTATGAGTGATCTCTAATATTCACAGATGTGAACAGAGACCAATAAAATGAAGAAAAAAATATAACTGGATCAGGAGAATGGGCCAGGAGATGGCAAAGGTGTGCTATACAGGCATGTGTAAACTAATTAGTGTGAGAGAAGAGAACAAAATCAGGAATAGAAGCTGAAGGGAAGTCATCCAGCACACCGATAAGGAAAGGATATAGAAGTTATTGGTAAAATTATTAACATGTATAACATGCTAAGTTGTGTTAGCAAGGAACTGAAATAAAAAATAAGAGTGAAGGCTACTGCTATATAACATGAAATGCTTGAATCTCATCTGAAATTTTGTGCAAAGTAAGTTGTCATTCTTTAGAAAGCCCATTATTACTATAAGGCTTCATCTTCTCCACTGAAGTCTAGGGGAGATTTGCTGCTGATTTCAACGAGAACACAATCAAGGCCTTAGAGAGGCTGCAGTGTGCAAGGCAACAAGCAAAACAAACATCAGCTTTCAGAACAGGTGGCGAGTATTACTTTTTTCCTCATTGAAAAAGAGATTGACATTTACTACATTTTGAAAAACGGTTGCTAATGCGTATTAGCAGGGATGGAAATGGTTTCCTACATGAGCTTCTATATAGGACACAGACACAAGGTGAAAACAAAAGGGAGAAACACAAGAAACTTGGCTTGCTCCAGGAGGGTAATAAATTAACTATTATAAGTAAACCAAGAACACCAGTAAGATCAACAAAACCTTCACCTTCAGTCTGGGGAAGGCTGGAGCCTAGATTAGAGAAAAGGGCTCAGCTAATAAAAAATTATGTGGGGGAAATGGGAAGGGTTAGAATAAGCATGATTGGGTAAAAATCAGATGGCTTTTCCTAAAATAGATTATAATTAGTTGCATTTTGTTGTGTTAGACATGATGGAAAACCTTCAGCTGGTTTAAATCAGCATGGCACCACTGATGTCAGTATAGTTGCACCAATTCACACCACCATAGAATGTGACCCATATAAATCTAGGTTAGTCACTAAAACAGATCAAAGGCCCACCAAAATCTAGAGAGGTAAGGCATGAAACTTTCTGAAGGCAGCAAGCACACAAGGTGTGATGTGGCTAACATCTTGGCCAGCTGCCTTAGACTTTGCAGCCCAAACAGCTATTTGATTGGTTTGTTGGTTTGATTGGTTGGTTGGTTGTGCAATTTATATGCTGCCCCTCCCAACAAAGGCTCAGGGAGGCTTACAGCAGAAAGAGGGAAGCAGAACGACTAAAAAGGGCAACTAGAATAAATAAAACAAAATAACAACACAACAAATAAAGCAGAGACCCACTAAACAACACTCCGCCTAATTTTGGTTGTTAAATACCTGCCTGAACAGAAAGGTCTTGTAGTGATTCCAAAAGATGTCCAGGCTTGGGCTCTGGTGAGCCTCAAGAGGGAGGGAGTTCAGAGCTGAGGGGCAGCTTCTGAGACTGCTCTGCATGTTTTCACTTAGAGGACTTGATGTACTCATGGTAATTGCAGGAGATTGCTCTTGACTGACCCTGGGGATCGCAATAGGGCATAGAGAGAAAGGCAGACCTTTAGGTATGCAAGTCCCAGGCTGTTAGGACTTTATAGGTCAAAACTGGTAACCTGAATTGCACCCACAAAGCCCTTGCAGATGATGGAGGACTGGAGTTATATGTTCCTGGTGACCCAACCCCAACAGAAGGCAGGCCACTGTGTTTTGCAACAGCTACAGTGTCCAATTAATTTTTAAGGGTGTCCCCACACAGAGCACTTTACAATAGTTCAGCCTTGAGATTACAAAGGTATGGATGATGATGGCCAGATTAGAATTTCTAAGAAAGGGTCACAGCCTTCTCATCAGATGGAGTGAAAAGGTCTCTTAGCCAGAACAGCCACTGCTACATGAAGATCCAGGTGCAGCAAAGGAACCAGGAGCACTCCAAGGCTACAAACATGAATGACCAAGTTTCAGTTGGTTCACCCACATCCAGTCCTCAACTACAGCCAGGCACTGGGAAAGGACTGAGTCTGCAAGGGCAAGGTCAGAAGAGAAGAGAGGTAGAGTGGGTGTCATCATCACACTGGTGGCATCTCACTCTGAATCACCACACAATATTCCCCAGTGGCCTCACAGACACATTAAACATAAGTGCAGACAAGATGGTGCCCTAGAGGACCCCACAAAAAAGGTTCCAAGGGGATGACGAGTACTTGCCCATCAACACCCTAAGGGACCACTGTGCTAGGAAAGAACAGAACCAATTTAAGAGCTATTCGGCAAATAACCACCAGGTCATGTTAATGCTTGATCAATACTTTGTGGTCAACTATATCAAAAGTCACAGAAAGATCGAGTAAGATCAGCAATTTCCCTTGTCAATCTCCAGGCAAAGTTCATTGATCAAGGCCATGAGCAGAGTCTAGAGGCAGGTAATTTTTGCCTGCAGAGTTGGTGCAAATTCATTACAGTGGACTGAAGAAGACTTGATCTCTGGGCAGGGACAAGCTGGGTTAACCATGCCTTGGTTCCACTGAATGACATTCGGAAGATGCAATGGCAGTGGAGAAAAAAAGCTTCTTTGTTGCCACCACTGCCACACCATAGTTCTTGAAGAAAGATCCATACTACAATTGGCTGGCTTTGGCACAGGTTTCACAGATTTCATAGATATTAGGGGCTGGAAAGGACCTCAAAAGATCATCCGGTCCAGCCCCCCTGCTATAGACAGGAAGTCAGCTGGGATCAAGTGACCCAAGCAAGAAATAAATCCAGCTGTTTTGAGAGCCAACTGTGCTCCAGCCACCTACTCTCCAGCTGAAGCTGTCTTGGTTCCCCCTTGTACCAGGGGGACTGGACACCTGGGTGCCATGGTGTCTATGGCCAGGGTCAGTGTGCTATACCACAGATCAGCCAGGCCATCAACAGAGTAGACATTAAGGTCAATGGGATTCCATGAGTCTCTGAGGGCAGACCAGTCTGGCTGGTCCATCACCCCAACAGGGGCAATGGAGAACAGTGATCTGTGCCTCTAGGAGGTAGTGGTCTGATAACTGAAAATGATCAATTTACAGTTTTGTAACAGAGAGCCTCGGAGGGGGCTCTCTGTTCCTTTAAGGGAAGAAGCAGCCTAGGCAAGGAGCACTGCAGGCCAGGCAGAGCACCAAAGCTGCAGGTCACCCAAGGCAACAGGCTAATGAAGCAATTAGCAGGCACCTGCCCGTGGTCCACCAACCGGATGCAAGCAGAGCCCTGGGAGCTCATAAACCCAAGGCTGAGGCTGATTCAGGGGGGTTTCTTTTCCTGGCAGCCACAGGGAAAGAAGCTCCTACTCAGGAGAGCCACTCAGGGATGCTGGACCAACTGCTTTGTTGCCTACAGAAACAGAGAGGCTCAGGGAGCTCACAAGAAGCCCAGGATGCTGTAATAGCGAGTGAAGGCTTACACTCTTAAAGGGACAGCGGGTTGTTATTCCTTTATGTTATGTTATAACCCAGGGGCTTATTTTTATATTGTGTTTAGACTGGAGGTTTGGAATGAAGCTGGAAGGGGAAGTTTGGAGGTGTCATTAGTGCCCGAGAGGCACATAACTGCCTTGAGCCCTGCTAGGGGCAGATAGTGCAAGGCATAGAGACGGGGCCAACAGCCCAGTGCCAGAGAAGGTACAGCCACAAGACAGGGGCCAGGGTCCCAGTGATGGAGGGGACAAATGAGGGCAAGTGCCTCAGATCCAGGTCCAATTCAGTGGGCCCAGGTTAGAAGGCCTAGCTGGATTAAAGGGGAGGAGGCCAAAACCCCAACAGAGGGAACATCATCCTTGTAACACCTGTGAGGCATGGAGTGTGGTAAAGGGGGGGATTTGGAGCCATGCAGTTAGCCCTTAAGGCTTGGGTGCCCAGCTGGGCACAGTTGACTATAGAGGCCCAACCAGGGGACTAGGGACCAGGACGGACTAGTAGGGTGCTGGGGACCCTACCAGGGGTTCAGTGAACCAGGGCTACACAAAGGTTTGTGGGCAGCCTCCCTATTTATCATTATTCTATCACGGTGTAGCAGATAATATGGGAAGGTGCCCTAAGGGCGGAGCAGGGCATGGTCATGGAGCTACCAGGGGGCGTCACAGCCACCCCTAGGACCCTGACATGTTACAGTTATGTTTTCAGGGGACAGGATGGGATCATGACTTTGACAACGAGTCTGGAGTTAAGTCTGAGACTCATGCCTCTGAAATCATAACAAGACACCTTAATCGCTTGGGCATTGCGTCACTCTAAGTCTGCTTATGGTCTCATTTATACTGAATGCACTTACTCAGTATCATTAGAAGATGTTCAAAGGTGACATGAAACTTCAAACACTTTTCTCACAGGAAATTAGGTGAAAAAAAAATTACATAAAAATAAGAATACTCCCAAGTAATACAGCATTCCCTGTCTGTTTTGTATCAAGTTTTCCTGTTTTAACTTCAAAGTACAATAAATTGCATTTTACTAAAATCTCAAAAATTCTAAGTCTTAATCCAATAGTCTTTACTACAGCAGAACTGTGAGGACCTATGACCAAGTTTGGTAGATGTATCTAACAGGCAATTAATGATTTCAAGAAGTACAGGGTCATGATTCACCTTCTAACTCAGAGGGAAAAGTTAGAGTACAAAACAACGAAGGTTTGTAATAAAGGTTAAATGACCTTACAGCACAAATTCTGGCTTTTCTGCAAGCTTCAGAGCCTCATGCATCCCTGCAGCTGACAGTTTCCGGTTGATATTTCTATATCTGCATTGAAGTAGATTGCGATAGGTTGTCCTCAGGTCCCGATTGAAGAAGGCATATATAAAAGGGTTAATAAGAGAATTTGCATAACCCAACCACAGAAATGTTCTCTCAACCCACAATGGGATGCAGCTGCATGCTGTACCACAGATAAAGGGTCTGGCAGTTGAAAGTATGAAAAATGGAAGCCAGCACACAGTAAATGCCCCCACAATAATTCCAAGAGTAGTGGCAGCCTTCTGTTCCCTTTTGAAGATGGAAATGTTTCTTCTATCGTGTTTAAGGAGTCGTGAAAAATTTGTGCATTCTTCAGATTCCTTGTGTAGTTTT
Organism: Alligator mississippiensis; assembly: GCF_030867095.1. Lineage (NCBI taxonomy): Eukaryota > Metazoa > Chordata > Crocodylia > Alligatoridae > Alligator > Alligator mississippiensis. The sequence continues at coordinate 68,241,750 of NC_081829.1, forward strand.
ACAACTCCATTCACAGAAATCCCTTCAGTTTCTTCTGGCCGTGGGAAGCCAGCAAACTTGTGTTTAGCAGCACTCCTCTTGGCAGCTTTATAAATCTGATAGTACATGAAAAGCATCACTGACATTGGGATATAAAATGCAACTGCAGTGGAGTAAATTGTATAGCCGAAGTCTTGACTGATTAAACAAACCTTTTCATCATTCACATTTTGGGCCCAACCAAAGAGGGGTGGGATAGTGATAGAGGCAGATAAGAGCCATACGCACAGGATCATTTTAGCCATACACTTCCCATTCTGCCTTACAGGATATGTAAGAGGTCTTGTTATTCCAAGGTACCTAGAACAATAATGCAGAGTTACTACATGATACATTCGTTTATAAGTAAAACTATTTTATACAGTCTGCCATAAAGACATTAAACAAATGTGATATGGTTTATTTTATGTTCTCTCTCCTGTACTTTTCAAACTTTCAGCTAACTGACAATTTAATTTATGATCAATCTTTCTGAAAGCAGAAAACCTCCCATTGACTTCTGTGTGGCCAAGCTTTTACCTCAGACATAGAATCTCATAAGTGTTATAAAATATTCTGAAAGTTTAAGTGAAAAATGATATCTCTTGCAAAATTCAGTTTTCTTGGCTAACTTTTGGAATTCAAGTCATGGTGCATGGTTCTCAGTTTACCCAAAGAAACATTAATGCTATAACTGTCTTTAATATTATTATTATTATTATTATTGTGTGATCCTTCAAGAGACAATATACAGAAATCTTACAGATCCAGGACACTAAAATTGATAAAATATATTGTGATTTTTTTTAACCATTATGTTTTAGAGAGGAAAACTCTGAATTTGTGAACCATTCAATTCATAATTTTTTTATAGTTACTTCTTTTGATGAATGCCATTTTTTAGCATTAATCAAGCATTTCTTGAACAACATAAGTAACATTATACCTTAAGTTTAATATGACCTAAAATATCTAGAACTCAGAGAATGTAAGACTTACAAATGACTAAGAAAACAGATTAAAATACTAATAGTGATAGAAAGGATAGGTTAATGATACAACTTACTAATCAAATGATGTCTACTACCTGATTTCTATAGTATATATCTGTCCTAAATATAAGAATGAAACATATGCATTTTGCTCAGACTGATTGTTCTACATAACTAGATATAAAGAAATATCCTTATCCCGGGGGACACAAACGGATGTTCCGGAACCCCCTCTCATGGTGGGACCCGAGGCTGGGGTGAGTTCCCCGAAGAACAAAACCAAAAGCCCTAAGGAGGTGACTTACTTACCTTCAACAGGAAAAGCCTCACTGCGCCAAGAAGAGCCACTGGCACGGTTCATCAGCCACTTATTTGTGGCTGGGAGCAGCGCCGGCAGATGACATCATCAAAAACTGCTGCCCAGTGGATTTAAAAGCTGGCGGCAGGGAAACAGTGGGGGCAGCCGCTAAGCCTGGGATAGGAGGTGAAGCTGATTCCCAGGCTACTGGGTTGCAGAAGCAACAGATTGGCGGGGGACCAGGTGGGGACTCACCAGAGGGGTCCCGGCTCCCCTGAAGGATAAACACTCGGCTCAGCAGGGCAGCCGGGCCAAGGAGGACAGCGTTGAGGGATCCCAATGGCTAGAGATGCTGGAGCCATGAGTGGGGTGGGCTGAAGCCCAAACCCCTGCTGTTCTTTTTCTTTTCTCTTTGTTTTACATTAGTACCCTGAAGGGCACCCAGAGCCTGAACTGGGGAAGGCATCCCCAATCGACCCACAGGGTCAAGAAGAGGCACGGAGGCAGCCCCATCGAATGTGACATCCCAAAGATAAGGCCCAAGCAGACGTTGGGACAAGACTGGTCCCAAACCCATAGACACCCTGGGCAAAGACAAACACCAAGGGTCAGGCAAAAGGGGGCAAGAGCAAGAGCAAACATCAAGGGGACAAGCCGGCGATCTATCACCTGGTCGTCCTGAAGGCTGGTGTATGGCTGGGATGTAGGGGAGGTGGAGCCTCAAGAACACCCACAAGGGGCAGCACCCAGTCCACAAGTTTCCACAAGGGAGAGTCCCACTACTGAAAGGAAGATCAAGTCGTAGCAGGAAAGTGTCGGGGCCTCCCTTGGGGTTGAATGCAGCCCAACACCCAAGTCTTGGTGATACACCCCGAGGCCTGAACTGGGCATGCGCTCTAAGGCTGCTAGAGAGCTCCTATACCAAATCAGGCAGGTGCAATCTTAAGACTTCATCTCCTCGCTAAAATAGATTAAAATGCTCTAAATTGCATGAATTTTTTTAATATAATAATTTAACCGATTATGGAAGTTAATAGATTCAGGTAAACTCATCTTATAAATTCTTGTTGACTTCATGTTGTTTTGTTTAGAAATACCTGAAATAAAATTTTGAAAGAGTTGAGTGTCAGGAATTAGGGCTGTGCAAAGCTTCAGTTGCTGATTCGATTCGGCCCAATTCGGTGGCCGAACCTCCAAATCTGATTTGAATCAGGAGACCCTTTAATCTCTCTGAATCGAATTGGAACCCTCCGAATCGATTCAGAGAGGTTCAGAAAAATTCTACGATTTGGACACAGACACAGCTTTACATGCTTTTTCTATGTACTGGAAGGTACCAGGCGGTTTGTGAATGCTGAGATGGTGGGGCAGAGGGAGTGTCCCACAAGAATGCGGGTGGTGTCCCCAGTGCACTTGGCAGCAGACCCAGAAGAGGCCCAGAAGCACTTCTGGTCCACTTCTGGGTCCGCGCCAAGGGCCCCCCCAGGCTCGGTGACTGGTGCCTCCTGCGTCTGGGGTGGCACCTGGGGTCCCCCTGCAGCTGATCGCCACTTGGCAGCGGATGTGGAAGTGGACCAGAAGTACTTTCGATCCACTTACAGGTTTGCTGCCGAGCACATGGGGAGGCTCCCCCACACTCCTGTGGGATGCTCCATCCATCCCAGCATCTCAGTGTTCACGAGCCGCACCTGGTACCTCAAGGTACGCAGAAAAAACATTGAAAGCTGTGTCTATGGCCGAATCCCTGATTCTCTGAATCAGCATCAAATCTTCAGATTCAGATTCAGCCAAAGAGGATCGGGGACAGTGATCCAAACCAACAAATCAAATAACTTTCCCTGATTTGGGCTGAATCCAAATCCAAATCGAATACGGCCCATTTTGCATATCCCTATCAGGAATACTTTATCTGAAAAGCTTTGGACATAGTATGGTGTTTTTTGGTAGTTTCAAGACTGTTCTGCTTCAAAAAAATATTTAAATTTCAATTAAAAGAAGATAAACCACCAATACTTTGGGGTATGACCCAAGACTTTGGTCCCCTAGTTCAGGCAACAAAACCAATTATTAGCATAGTTATTCTGTCAAATGCCATATACATGTTCTTATGGCAATTCGGCAAAACATGGCTAATAATACAAATTCTTTAAGTAAGAACCTGGGTGTACTCCAGCTTGGAAGTCAAAGTGTCATCCAAGCTGATTGTGAAGTGATGGCAATCACTGTCATGGGCAGTCTTTGCTTATGGTATCTCAACCTTGACTGTCTATACTAGCCAATTATGGTCAGTCTAGCAGTTGTATAACCTCTGCTTATAAAGCCATGGCTGGAACTGGGCTAGAAACTGTTCTTATTGTTGGTTGGATGGAATTATGTTATGTGTATAGAATAAGTGACATGCATCTTAGGAAAGAATTATGTGGGTTTGTCTTGCCTTTTTGCATTAGAATTGAATCTCTTGCTTAGCTCTGTGGGTGAACAGAAAAAATCCTAGAATGTTCTAGTCTGTAAAATCACTAGCAGGACATTTGTGTCACTGAATGAACCAAGTTCCCCAAGCAGTCCAGCATGTAGAAAACCAGTTAATACTGCAGAGTTTAATTAATTCTGGCCAGAAAATGTTGACCAGTCTTGGCTATTAGCGCCATCCTTTTGTTAAGGTGTTGCTACTATAAATAGTTGTGGTACAACACAGCACACTCAGAATGAAGTGAATGGAAAGGGACCATTTGTGAGGCTACTAGGCAATACCAAAAAAAGAGGTAAATAAATTATTAGTTCTAAGAAATATTAACTAAAATGCATAAAATCAATACCATATGGTCCTTCTGAAAACTTTGAACATGAAGAATATGAACAGTAGCAGCAGTCACGTATTTCTAAGCCTTGTAGTACTATTTCATATTTTGTCTTTGCAAATAATAGAGCTATGAGGTAAGCTTTATGCAGCTTGAGGGGTTAACGTTTCTATACATTACGTACTTTGTTTTCATGAATGCCCAATAGTACACCTTAAGGCATCTACATATAACAAAAAATAATAAACAAAAATATACTGGCATGAATTAAAGTACATTAGGTTTTCAAAACATAGTGTCAGTGCAAAGCCATCAAGTTCCACAAAGCAGGCCATCTGAAATTAAAATATATTGATTTACATAAAAATATATACTGGCTTCCTTTCCACCCCATCTACTTCTGCTAAACTGGAAGTTTCACATCTTAACTCACTAAATGAAATCCATTACCCTTGAAAATGTAGATGCAACTTCCAAAATAATTTAAGTCACTGCTGTCATCTAATTCACTGGAGATTGTAAAAAGGCTTAACAGAAATTCATGAATTTCTGAATTACTGCATCAAACTCAGTAGAAAATAGGCTTTTCATTACTTAATGATTAAATTACCTTCCAAAAGCTATTATAGGATGCAGTTATTTTTTAATATTAATTGGACAAATGCATTATTCAGAGGATCTGCACCTTCTTGAGACCTGGTTGCCAAGTGTAAAGAAAGGTCATGCTACTCTGAATGATGATTCCTCAGTCACTGCACCAGAAAGAAGAATGGTTGTTGGTTATGGTACTGTATTAGGACTCCAAATATTGGGGTTCACATCTTTTCCATAACATAGTCATCCTATATGATCTTACAAAACTCTGTAGCTCAGTTAAAGGCTGTGATATGAGGCTTATATTTACTTTTCTCTGCCACTATTCTGTCTAATCTACTCAACCCTCTAGTGAAGGAATGTACAGTTTTTCCTTACTGAGTGTCCAATCAATGCGCACTTGGGTCTTCTCTAGACAATACCATAATTAACATAGGACCACATTTATATGTTGGTTATTGGTCTCACTGGTCCAAGTTCAGCACTGACTTTGCATGAAAGCCTGTGAAATATAGGATGCAAGTCTCTCACTGAATGTGCTTCCTCATTTGCATCCTCAGTTGAAGATTCAGTCTTCCAGCAACAGAACATATGAAAGGCACAGAATGCTGACTTTCCCCAAATATATAAGGGCTGATAAGGAAACATACGGAAGTGAGGCAGGCAAGAATTTCTGCCCTGCAAATATTGACTGAAAACCACAGTAACTATGCATGTGTTTTGTTCCTTTCCCTCATTTGCTCCCTCTGTTCTTTGGCCCATGAATTGTTTGACTGTACTATTCACTTGCTAAAACAGCCAATCCAATAATTACCCAGAGGAGGAGCAGCTCCTTGTCAATGCAGCCCATTCTCATTTAGGTCAGGAAGACTGGGAAGAGACTGTTTTTTTAATTCTATTTATTTATTTATTTTGCATCAAGAACAGAAAGTCTGGTAGTCTGACCAATATGGTGCAGTAGCAAACCTTAGCAGACCCTTCTGAAAGAAACAGAGGGAGACAGAGAGGCTAAGTACAGGCAGTCAAAAAGCCCATGGCTGAATCAATTCAATCTTCACAGGATAGTCTAAACTATGTAGATTGAACTAATAAGCAAGTAAACAGACATTCATTTTTGAATCTGGAAATGCAGCCACGTGTCTGCAGTGGACCGGGCCACAAGCCAGCAGGTGCTAAAGCATGCCTCCCTGCTTGGGTGGAGCAGACAGCTTGGGTCAAGGCTAGGCTGCCCACCCCGGGGGGAAGGTTTGCAGGGGAGATGCAAGGCATCTTGGGATGCCAGAGGACTGCGAGTTGACTTGAATCTGGAGACGATCTGGGACTCAATAAACCAATTTAACCTAAATCAGTTAAGTCTGATACTGCATCCATCCAGGTTTATTTTAAACCAGTTTTGGCCATTTTGAAATATGCACTGAACCTCTGCTGTGTTACACTGCTACGACCCAGGTTCCAATCACTTATACCAGTTTGTGTAATTTCTGTCCTATCCTGAGAGACAGAAAAGGTGAAAGTGCAAGTGTATGGCCTGTCAGTAATGAAAACACTCATATCACCATAGATTGAAACCCCCTCCCCCAACAACCTTCATGGGGCTACAAGTTTAAGGCTAGCTGTCTGTTTTCCACCTTGCAGAGTGCCATCAAGAGAGAAAGAGAATACCCTGTACTATAAGTCAATTGTGCATGAGTAACAAGTCAGAAAACAGATGATTCATTAAGAGACCAGGCAGCAAAGGAAATGCAAGTGTTTCAGTAGCTTTCTGTTTGCGGACTGGAAACGTTGTTTCTGTTACAATTGGGTTAATGTCCATGTTTGTGCTATTACACTGTACCTTTCCCACAGTTCTTAACACGGGTCTGAAAACATGGCTGTTTGAATATATTTCAGAACCCCTAAAGCAGGAGTAGGCAACCTCTGACATGGATGCCAGAGCATGGCGCACACATGCATTTTGCTTGGCATGTGTGCCTTGAGGCAGAGAAGGGGCCAGGACTTTGCTGCCACAACAAGGATCGGGCCCCTCATAGCTTCCCTACCATCTGCCCCAGCACACCAACATCTTACAAATTGAGGTTGTGGGTGTTTTTGGCACTCAGCCCAAAAACGTTGCTGACCCCTGCCCTAAAGAATCAACTACAATTAAAAAAGAATAGGTCATAATTCTTTAAGGCAAGGGTACATCAAGAGCTGTGTCATCTGAAGGACTCCTCACAGATCCAGAAATTTGGTGGCAGAGAAGTGGGGCAGCCTTAATTAAAGTTTGGGTGTATGGGGCTAGGCTGAGGCAGTGTGAGGCCTGATCTGCAACCAACCCCATACCACTCATCTGGTCCATGGGGTCAAAAGGTTCGGCACCACTGCTCTAGGGCAGTCATTCTCAATCGTTTCAGCCTCGATCATTTTATTAGACTCAAGGCATCCCTCAGAAAATTTCAGCTCTTGCCTTTCTTTCAGTTTTTGACTACAGAAAAATAGCTCATCAGTTTTTGACTACAGAAAAATAGCTCAATTGTTCTGATGCAAAGACCACAATGGGTCAGAATGGTTTGGACATTAGGGATTCCTGTTTAACAATTGACAAGATAAACTTGGGGATTTCAGTGTTTTCCCACCCAGAAGTCCTAATACTGAGCTCATGGTACTGTCATTGGGAATCACTACTATATGGTACAATCGAAGCCCCAACAAAATTTCCCTAGGCTCTCTCTCAATAATGGAGGCCAGAATGAATACTTAACTCTTACTCTTTATTCGGTAAGAAAGATTTGTTCCAGCTTTTAGAAATAGACTCACAAGGCACACAAGGAATTGAAGTCAGGCAACAGGTGGTGTTCTTGGAGTAGCTGAAAAGCCAGGGACTGAACTCATATAAGCACATCATGATGCAATAGCTGTATCATGCTGTTCATCACTGCTAGCACAGAGGACTACATGCTGTCCCTGTAAATGTCTTTCAGAAGGTGAACCACCAGTTTGAGATGCAGACAAATGACCATAGATTAGTGGGATTGAATTGTCTGAGATGTAAAATGACTTAATAGTGGTTAAATACCCTTTCTTTTTTTTTTTTTTAATCTCCATAGCCATCCCCACACACTGAGGCTCTCTTCATCATGGAGAAAAGAGTGACAATTGTACTGTGAGAAAAGGCTGCCTTAGGCAGACATTTTACCCCAGGAACTTAGCCTACAGGCTTTAATGCTCCATAGTGTCAACACACCACAGCAGCAACAGAAGCTGATGCCATCTGACTGATTTTCGAAAGCAATATAATGTTCGCTCTTTCATCCATTTATGGTTGCTTTACTCCTACACACAAATGACAGATCTGGAGATGACAGTAAAATTGTCTCCAATTTTACTGCTTTCAGTAAATATAGCAGTGAACTTGAACAATCAATCACAAGTGCCACATTTACCTACTGGTAAACATCAAGGCTCTGTGGAATCCAAAGAAGGAAAAGATAAATTGGCATGGCCTAGTTCAATATCATTAGTAAAACTCTGGCTTAATGTGACCCAATATTCCTTCATAATGTCTACATATTGTTCACAATCTTTACTATTATGTCTGTAGGGTACAACTACAGGGGAAGATTCTGGCTTTCTTGATATTAATGCACTGTAGTGTCTCTAGAGAAGTTATATCCCACAATGTTAATGTATTCTCTGCTTTCATACTGACTGCAGATTAAATGCTATCTGTTTAGTGATACTGCTGGCATTTTAGGATCTTAGCATGAACAAAGAAAATAGCATAGTTGAATGAACAGGTCCCTGGACAGCAATCTGTAAGACTTCGTTTCTGTTCCTGGCTCTGCTACTGAGCTGCCATGTGACCTATGGCAAGTCACTTCACCTTTCTGTAGCTGTTTCTTCATCCCTATCTATCTGTCTTGTTCACTTACTTTAAGTTCTTTGAGGCAGTGCTGTTTTTCACTATGCGCTTGTACAATAGAGTGGAGCCACGAACTCCACTGAGGGCCCAAAGTGCTAATGAATTATAAAAGTATATTATATTTGCTATTGTCAGCATGGATATGTATCCTCTAAATTGGCAAATGGTAGAGAGGGGAGGCTGTTTTGTGGGTAGCAGAATATAAGTAAGTGTTTGTAGACATCCATCCTGTACAGATACAGAAGACTTTTCAGAAAGAACTTTCTTCTCACATCCCTTGGAACATCCCACTATGTGAGCCTGAAGCATCTGGTCGTTCCATGTGTGGGGAAGCTCCTGACTCTTTATTCAATCCCAAGCACCAAACATAGGCCAAATCAGCCTTGGGAGCATGCATGGTAAGCAAGGTCTTAAGTTTACCTCTACTTAAATGTAGCCTCACTTCTGAGGCAGTAGAAAGGTTGGCTTTCCTTCCCTTTCCTGCACTTGTTCCTATGTGATTGTGCACACCTCTGAAAGGGTTATAGCTATACGTGGAACCACAAGATCTCAGTATCAAGGTTTGTCACAAAGGATGCTGCCACTTGTATGCCAGTGATAAATACAAAATGGAATGATAACACAATGGAAGAGTAATCTGATACATCCCACTACATGGAGTTAGAATTATTTCTTCTCTCTCTTGTGAGACATGCAGAAGCCAAACTGACACTAAGGGTAAGCAGGCAAACTCCATCACATCCATCAGCACGTATAACCATTCAATTATGTATGTATGTTTGCTGAAGAATCAATCCTATCCTGCAAAAAAGTTACTGTATTCTGAATAGGAGGCGGCAGGTTTGTTCTTCCATTCTGAATATTTTTTTTTGTAATAAAAAACTGAACTGCTAAATAACATCTGAAAATTATCCATAACCATTTTGAGGGCTCCTGCCTACTCAACAATAAATATCTCCTTTGAATGTACCAGGATTCGGAGACCTTTTGTTCTGTATTGCTTTTCTGTCATACATCTACACACATGACCCCTTAAGACTGACCTCCAGGTATTTTCTAAGCACTGATTTCAATTTAGTCAGTTCATATTTATCTGTTATAACTCTTGCATTGGCTTGTCACTTTCACCAGTCTGACTTATCCTAGCAGTAAGCCAAAATCAACACAGCATTTTTGGTCACAAAAAAAAATACAAGGAACTACTGAATTAAACCTTGAATAGGCTTTTGGCTTGGTTTGTGGCTGTTATGAGCTCCAAGACTCAGACATACTTCTTTTAAAAGAATTGTATGAATGTTTGCTTTTAATCTCTTCTAAAAAATAAGCATCTGTTGTGTACTCTTTCATCAGCTTTCTGGCATTAATATCTATTTAATCATATACAGTTCTTCTTTGGTCCACAGCTGTGGAATTTGGTCTAATAGTTCACCCACAATAAGTTTAAAGAACGATGCACAGTAAGGGTGTGGTTTTCTTTAACTTTTTGCTGCCTCTGCTTCGAGGCCCCTGCTAAATTGTTCTCATCTCTCACTAATCCATCATAAATTTTCTATTGAGGTCAATGCAATATTAAGACTTAGTTGGTAAATAGAGGAGCAGAATCTAACAAGAATTCTTAAAAGCACTTACACAACTTTTTCCTACTATAATGACCTAGATTTTGACACCGCAATTTTTTTTTGCTTCTCCATGAATACCCTTTCCTATAATGTTCTGCTACTTAAACAGTATGTCTTAACATACATTAAATCTATCTATTTCTATTATGGTATTGCATATAGCCCCATTAAGATTGGAGTCCTGTAGTGCGAGACACTGCAAATACAGCTAGAATTATACTCACTGTCCTAAAGAACTTGCATTTAAACAGACAAGATAGACAAAGAATGGGGGCACGAACATGTCATTTCCATTGGATAAGTAACTGAAGCAAAGCAAGATTAAGTTTTAGACCCACAAAGGAACCTAGAATTGCAATGCTGAGGACTGTGGTGCCTAACGAAATCTTTAGCCCTGAGTGAGAGACGTGGGTTTCTTACAAAATTCATGGGGGAGAATTAAGTACCTAAAAATGAGATCCACAAAAGCCCATGTGCCAAACAGAGAGATGCCTAAACTAGCCATTAGGAAATTGTGAGGACTGGCGGTGTTTGTTTAGCTTCACCCCTCTGAACTGTGAGTCTTTGTTAGGACTTAGGAAAGCAGATTTCTTATTGGGAGATGCATAATCCTCCCCTGGAACACTCTTACACTAACATCAGCTTTCTAGGTCCCACGATTCACATCCAGAATAGCACATTTCATATGACTACACAAAAAACAGACCACTTGCACTTAACTTCATGACACTATAGATTACAGCTTTCTTAGTATATTTGGGGTGTTTACTAGTCAGGCTCTAAAATGCCACAGCATCAGCTTTGAGGAGAATATTCATGACGTATACTACACCAATCAAAAAATGTCCTTTCTCCAACAAGGACACCACAAAGATGCAGTCTTCCTCTGATGAATGAGCTACCTGAATGCCCAGCACAAACTAATGATAAAAATAGCAGCAGTGATGGTGATGATAACCTTCTGCTGACTACACACACCTGCTTGTCACCTACCATCACACACTAGAACTTATAAGAAAGCTCATTAAACATTTACATCCTATGTTTTAAGAGGATCACACCTTGAAAGAAAATAGTCCCAACTCAACCTTGCCAAACTTTACTAGAAGCAAACTGTGTTGATCAACAAACATCAAATAGACCGAGACCTTGCCAAACAACTGCAGAACCTGTGAGCTTGCCTGTACCACCTCCACAGTCAATACGCCCTCCATCAAAACCATGAGAATCCAGGGATCCTACACATGTCTGTGACATGCCATGCACTAAATGCTCCTGTGGAAATTATGTGGGTGACACTAAACAACCACAATAATCCAGAATGAACCTACAAAAAAAACAATAAAGGAAAAACACCCAAGCACTAGTGGAAGAATGTTTTTGGTTTTGGGTTTTTTTTTTCCCCACAAAAAACCACGTGTCCTTGTCCTCAGGAAAATCCATACAAATAGGGCCTGGGAACAGAAATTCATAACTCTACTGGATCCCAAAAAACATGGATTTAGAACATACAGTAGCTTTACAGCTCATTATAACTTACCTGTTCCCCAAGGAATAGTACACTTTTCTTTTTTAAATCATCTCACATAATAATTTAGATTTATCAGTTTTGTCTGTTTCTTACTTGGTCTGTACTTCTGATAACTTCACTTTGCTCTGCATGTGTACAGCTTATTTCCCTTTCCCTACTTAAATAACGGAATTCAACAAAAGTGACTGCTCTAACTGGCATTTAACTTAGAGTATCTGCTTCTTTCCCAGAGCTGAAGACAGGTGTTTTGTGGCCAAAAGCTTGTCAAACATCTCTCCCAGTCCAATAAAAGATGTTATCAAACAAATCCTGTTCCTTTCCTGAAGTCAGGCAACTACGCCAGCCCTCTCCCACAAAATAGCTGGCACACAGAAGGATACTTTCCTTCTTTATGATAGGAAAAGAAAGTCCAGTAGTTAGATACTTGTTCAAGATGTGGTACACTCTGATTCAATACCTGCCTTTGTTTAGGGACATGTGAACCTGCATAGCTCATGTCCCTAAGCAAATGCTCTAGCTAGCAAGTTATGTGTATGAGTGGGGTACTTAATCCTTTCTACTGGTGTTGTTCCAGTAATTACCTACTGGGTAAGAGAGAGAAACTCTAACCTCTAGTTAGGATACACGCCTGGCAAGAGAGGAACCAGTCCCAACTCCACTGAATATTTTAAAGTGGAGTGAGCAAAATAGCTGATCTGGCCAGAAGCCAGATTCCATTTCCCAACAGCCCTTGCCCGCACAGCTGGGGCTGGGGTCTCCATGGAGACCCCAGCCCCAGCTGTGCATGAAAGCTCAAGGCTGGGGTTGTCATGGAGACCATCCCCAGCCACACTGGCAGGGGTGTGGCAGAGCAGGGTAGGGGGTTGCTCCAGAGCCGCTTGGATCTTGTGAAGGGGGAACTAAAGACTAAAGCAGTCTCTGAAGCCAAGGTCTCCCCCAGCAGATTCATGTATCAGATTCATACATAGGGGCAATAATAATATCTTGGTCATATTTTATCTAGACAATCACACTTACTCTGTCCCAATTAATATTTCATTTTCTACACACAACAGAACAGTTTCACCAGGAAGGACGGAGCAAGCCTCACTTCAGAATATCTTAAATATGATGTGGTTAAAGCATTCATCTTTAGAGGGAGGAGGGAGAAGGTGGTTCTAATCCCTTGAGGTAAGAGAGAGAATTTCAGCCATGGTCTTCTACATTCTACATGAGTCTTCTTACTACTGAGCTATTGTATAAAAGTGCAATATTTAATTGTACTATTTGCAGAGCTTGATCCAGAAGGCTTATTACCAGAGTAGGCCTTGAAGGTGAGAGAAGTGTTCTTTCACCTTGTTTGTGTATCCTGATGGGGATTATTCCCAGAAACTGTGTGTTGACAGACAAGCAGCTCCCCACTCTCTAACTCACAATGCGTCACAGAAAGTGTCATGATTTACAGTGACCCCCTGACCCAACAGATATTCGTTCTTTGGTTGGGGAGTAGGGGTTTGAGCTCCACTTTGAAGCTGATCTAGGAGGAGTTGCCTGTCTGCAGCCTCTTTTCCCTAGCTTCCCTCCACCACCACCCAGCTCTGGTTGTGTTTGCAGGATGGGAGAGAGGAGAAAGAAGAGGAGGAAGCTCTAATCCATGCACCCTGCCCCTCCCTCCAACTTAGGTTGGGCAAACCCCAGCTTGGAGCTACTTCCCCCTCCCTTCCTGCAGACAGCACTAGGGGCAGGGCTGGGCTGCTTCAACCCAGCCCTGATGGGTGCAGGGACTTACAGAAGTTAATGATGGTGCTCTGCTTTGGAACACCTTCATCTGAACCCTCATTACATGAGGGTTAATTTGTCCTGTGATCAGATACTTTTAAAGCGCTCTGCAGCTATTCACTTCTGCCAGGACATGTAGAGCACTTTCAAGAGGCTGATCATGCAATAAATGTCACTTCTGTCAGTGCCCAGACCTTTGAGCACCTTGAGAATTCTACTAACACTAACACACGCCAATGGACTTTAGGTGCCTCCGGGGTTAAAAATCAGTATTTTGAGAACTGAAGTTATGGATTGTAGTTTTTAGAGTGACAATGAAATGGACTTCGGCATTTATGTCGCTTCTGTACATCTAACACTAAGTGACTAATCAGACTGAACCCATATCTTTTATATCTTACTCCAATAACTGCTCACCTTCTAGTATTACAGAATTGATTTGTAAGCCACTTTGTAGCACTGTAATGATCTTTGTAGGCATATAATGATCCTTGTCAACTCATGAAGACAAGAGAATCCTATGAAAGAAAAGGTTGTATATAATGTAGTTGTTTCCACTGCCCAAGGAGAGGACAATATTGATTTAACTGCACATGCTGCAATACATTAGGCATTCAGCCTAAATATTACTACATTTCTGCAATGGCATGGGGTTGGGTGGCCTCATAACTGAAAGGGTAAAGACCTCATCTAGTTGACTCAATGCTTCCTATTGCTAAATAGGACTCAATGCTTCCTATAGCTAAATAGTTGAATTCTGTAGTGAATTAAGGAGTGGTCTGTGAGAAGTCCAAACTGTGCAATGCTGGCTTAATTGTGTTATCTAACTCAGGGATATCAAACTTAACTGGGGCCCTAGGTCAATACAGACTACGGAGCTCCTTGCAGGCCAGATCTGTCATATGGCATGCGGTAGCAGCAGCTGCAGCCACGGCAACAGTTGTGAGGCAAGCAGCATAGTCCTCACTCACCCCTCTACCACTGAAGGTCATGTCCACCTACGCCATAGTGCCCCAGATTCTGCAGCAGGCCATGCCCACTGTTAGCCACGCTCCCAATTTCCACTATCTGATCGGTTGGATGGAATGGCTTCATAGGTTGGACCCATCCCTTGGACCTTACGGTTGACACCCCTGACCTAACTCATTCCCCTATTTTTTAATCCTCACTAATGCCAAGAAGAGGGCTTAATGTTCTTATTAAGCTGTTATACTTCATTATTCACCAGAAATATTTGTTCCTCTTGGTTTCATTCCTGTATACAAGCTTTGATACTAATTTCAAGTTAAAAATGATAATTTTTCAAAATGATACATAGGAAAAATGCAATATTTGTACTTCTGCACCAGTGTGAATACTCCCCCTTAATCAGTTATTCTTTTAGATTGTAATTAAGTCCTGAGAATCTTTCCTTTTGAAAACAATTTCTTCACACTTTCCTCTATTCACTACAAAGACACCACAACTGATCAAGATACTGACTCTTTCCAAAAGTAAATGTAAGGTCCTGTTTAGTAGGGCTGTACGAAGCTTTGGTTGCTGATTTGATTTGGTGGAGATTCGGCCAATTTGGTGATCGAATCTCTGAATCCGAATCAAATCAGGAGACCCTTTAATGTCTCCTAATCGAATCTGAACCCTCTGAATCGATTCGGACATAGACACAGTTTTAAATGTTTGGTTTTTTTTTTACATTTGGTGGCTCATGAATGCTGAGATGGTGGGGCAGATGAAGCGTCCCACAGGAGCACGGGGGGGGGGGGGTCCCCAGTGCACTCGGCAGCAGACCCAGAAGTGGACCCAAAAGCATTTCCGGTCCACTTGCAGGTCCGTCAGGGAGAGTGCCGGGATCCCCCTCTCCCCCGCCAGCTCGGCAACTGGTGCCTCTTGGGTCTGTGGGCCACCAGAAGTTCCCATGTAGCCAAACACTGAGCCGGGGGATGCAACAGGGCCGGGGGCCTGGAGCGCTCAGCAGAGGACCTGGAAGTGAACTGGAAGGACTTCCAGTCCACTTCCAGGTTCACCTTCGAGCACGTGGGGAGGCCACCCCTCCCTACACCCACTGTGCTCCTGTGGGACACTCCATCCACCCCAGCATCACAGCATGCACAAGCCACACCTGGTACCTTGAGGTATGTAGAAAAAACATTTAAAGCTGTGTCTATGGCCAAATTGCTGATTCTCTGAATTGGCATTGAATCTTCAGATTTGGATTTGGCCAAATCAAATCGGGACAGTGATCCAAATCAACTAATAGAATTACTGTCCCCAATTTGGGTCGAATCCGAATCGAATATAGCCCATTTTGCACACTCCTACTGTTTAGTTCTCCTGAGATTCAAAGACATGCAAGCCTTTACTAATTTTAAATTAATCAATAAATGCAAACAGTTTCCTATTTGCTCATCATTTATTTCAGTCCCTTTTAATAGGCCTCCTTCTACTCTTGTTCAAGTACTTATAGCTTCATATTCTCTTTGTATAGATTCTGTATAAATCACTTATTTCCATTCCTTCCCTCACTCATTTATTCCATTTTTCTAAACACTCTTACTGCTCTTTTATTTCTTTTATCTTTGTACCTTTTACTCTTCATTTCTCTCTACAGACTTAGTTTTACATCCTTAAAAGACTTATCTTGCTTTCTCCTTTGTCTCCATTTTCCCTGTTGGTCCCACTGAGTGTAATAAGTGATGTCTAGAAACTGAAGGGTTTTTCCTTTGCTACTCTCACTTTTCAAAATTTCTCCAATTTTGGATACACAAAGAGCCAATCTTTTTTTTTTGGCAGAAGTGCCACAAATTAGCCCTGCACCCTCCCTGAGTACCACTCCGATTCCCCTTCCCCTGCCCAATCTGTGCCACCCCTGCATTACAGTATGGCAAAAGAAACCAATTAATTCTGCACCTATAGTCTAACTTGGCTGAAATTGGAAAAAAGTCAAGTGAGAGAGAGAGAGGCACGCTTACTTACTTCTATCACTTTCATAAGAACTGCCACTTACTGGGTCAAATCATATGTCCATCTTGCACAGTATCCTGTGCCATATAGTGGCAGTCAGTGGATTCTGAAAGGGAGAGTGAACCAGATATTACTAGAGGTTTTTTTTTTCCCCCCACTGTTCCTTTTACTTGCAGCCTCCAGCATTTAAGTTCTAAGAAGTTCTGATTCAGAGGCTGTACCTGTAATTCCCACGCTCAATAGCTACTGGTGCCCCTTTCCTCCAAGAATGAGTCCAATCCCTTTTTGGATCTGGCTAAAGTGTCAGCTTCCACAACATCTTGTGGCAATGAGTTCCATATTTTAATTACACGCTATGTGAAAAAGACTAAGGACAGGTCTATACTGCCTTTGTACAGTTGCTAAAGAGAAACACAGTGAAACCTGGCAAGGCCTTTCTGTGAATGCCACAGCCCAAGAAGAGCAATGTAGCCACTGTGGCGGGCCAGTAGGGGGCGCTTCTGCGTTGAGCCACCCACCTCACTGCACCCAACCACCTTCCAGGCTCCGAGTGCCTCCCTGGGGGCACCTCACATCTGCCCAACCCCCTTCCTGGAGCACACCTGCTAGCCTGGGCGTTCCACTGCCACCACCCAGGGCTCTGGACTGATTCTGGCTCTGCACACCCTGGGAAACACAGGCCTAGTAGCCCTCAAGGGTACTTGATTCACTTCAAGAAGTTGAGATGCTTCCCTCAGCCAGAAGCACAAGTAGTGGTCTCCCTTAATCAGCCGAACCAAAAGGACCCCAAGGCATAATCTAGATCCACTCCCAATTAGTCTCCCACACTAGGTACAAAGGAGAACTTTATTGGTTACAGAGGGTAGGGTTAGAATAGGGTACAGAGGAGAGCAATATCAAAGAAATCCCATAGAGCAAACTCCCCTGGCTGGGTAGCCTTTGATCACGCATCTGAGTTACTGCAAGCTAAATATCTAGTTAAATTCAGGTAGCTTACTCACAAGTATCATCCAGAGGCAGGTGGAGATTCCCTCTGGAGGCAGGCAGTTCCTTGATCATGAGTTTTGAGAGAGAGAGCAAGTTTCAGATGGTACAGCTCTTCTCTGTCTCCGAGTCTCCCACATGGCTGCTGCCCCCCACCTTCTGGCCAGTCGTTAACTTATATAGCCCTTGTGACCTCATTTACCTGGTCCAATGGAGGCCAGCACCTGTTGGCTGTCAGCCAACCAATTTGAAGTACATTACTAGTTGCCAGGCAGACTCGAGCCCACCAGGGAGCAAGCCCAGGTATGTGATACCAGTCACGTAGGCAGAAGGAGCAGGTTTCCCCACTCCCGCAGGAATGTATCCAGCTCAGGTTACCTAAAGAGATAGGGTAAAGGTTTGTCTCCTCTGCTGGGCTCATCCTAATTAACTTGTCACAGAGCAGAGTTTTTGGGGAGAAACAAAGGTGGCCTTCTGCCACAGCCGCTATTTGGTGCATACCCTGTGTGGCTCTTACTTACTTATTGCACACTTAATTAGGCTAGTGTTCCATTTGCTAGTACCAGGAAATGTAGGTGTTAGATTAATGGTGCTTTAGCTACTATGCAGTAGAGCATGTGTAGACTCTGACCAGAAGCAATTTGCTCCCAGTCAACCTAAGTAGCAGGGGACCTGCTGATGCCTAGCTTAGCCCCAATGCTGGGGAGCTATGCCTGCTGCAGAGGTAGCTATCTCCCCGTCACATGGGGATCAGGACCCATCCCAATCCCCACATAGTCGGAAAAGCTGTCCCTGTAACCAGGACTGCTGCATCCCAGCCACAAAGAGATTGGGTAGGGACCCAATCCCCACATGGCCGGGAGAACCATATCCGCTGGGCAGGGATGCTGTCTCCCAGCCACATGAATTGGGACCTTCCTGATCCCCCCCCCCATGTGGCTGGCAGAGAGAGCTCCCCACCAAGCAGGGGATGGTTCTGGCCATGGGACCAGAACAGGCCTCTTGCCAGCCCCAGGGCTGGCACCCAAAAGAGGCTGGGGTTTCCCCTGGCTGCTGCAGGGGGACAGAAAAGTGCAGGAGAAGCCCTGGACTGGGCTGCTCCTGTTAGGTGCAATTTGCTCCCAACAGGAGCGCATATATAGACATGCACCCAGAGCACATTAATGAGCATAAATTTTCTGCAAAGAAAATTCAAATATATAAATTGTACATATAGATATGCCCAGAGGTAGGCAGATCTGCTGCCAGAGGAGCTTCAGCACTGATCGTGTTCTTCTACCCAACCTTTCAGTGATCTTAGGAATGCTGGGCCCAGGCCCAGGAAAACATGAAGGTAAGACTCAAGGGGCACATCCCTGCAAGACGCACATGCAGTTTGTGGTGCCTCAAAGCCATTTGATGCACTACAAACCGCATGCAGTGCCTGTGCACCCATTCGCCATGCTACTGATTAGCAGTGCAATGTTGTTGGGGGGGAGGGGTTGTTTTTGACACTAGGAAATCCTGGTGTCAAAAAACCCCACTAAAAATAATGGTGAGGTGCAGCAGCATGATGAATGAAAGGGAACCTTATTCCTGTTTTGCAGGTACAGCAATGCTAAGTGATCTGAACACCAATCTCCTGCTCTTCAGAGCCTGAGTGGTAGCTTAGGCCTTCCTCCAAACCTGTTTATTCTGAGAGAAGACTAAATGAATGGAAAAGCTACTAGTAAAAAAATCACTTCTGAATTTGAGGTTTGAGAAAGTGTCTTAAAAATTAAAAGGAGCTTTGCTATTCTTCTATAACCCAAAAATGGCTTATCTAATTTTCTTCAAATTTTTTACAAAGTGAGTCATACTTGGGCTGACACTAAACATCAGCCCAAAAGGAATTATTTTAAAAGTTATAATGGGGTTTCAAAATGAAAGCCTCCTACAACTTTAGAAAACCATGACTGATGTCTTAGTTAAAGCTAAGTGAAGTATTTCGAAAACTTCCAGAGTGTATAAATGATGAATGAAATGAAAAAAATCACAGAATACTGTACAGATAATACAGCTATAATAAAACAAAATATCTTCAGGGAATAGTATTTAAAAGCAATGCTATTTATGTTCCATCTCTCTCCTTCCCTGCATACTGTGCGAGGCAAACAATTTGAATATAAAGTCTGCAGACAAAGTTGTTCTAGTGGGAATTGATGCTGTACTGCACATGCGTGGACCTCAGGCTAAACTTTCTGGAACCCCACTATAGCCTGTGTAGACAATTTCTTTTCTGAAATGATTAGTCGTTTGGCTGTGTTGATTTGTCTTAATGTGTATTAACTAACCTGATTCTAAGTTATAATGAAGCTGCCTCAAACACTTTAGTTACTTATTAGCAATCATTCACCTTAGGCTCAACTTCTTCACCCTATTTTAGAAGAAAGACAGGGTGTTAACAGATCATGGTAGAATGCATTCAATTCTAGACAAGACATGTTTGAAAATCCTTACTAATTTCTCAAGTCTTGGGGCCAAGGAATAATGGGCACCTTGGGTTTAATTTCGCTACCTAAGATATAAAAGAGGCTCTGTTTTTACAGTTCAATTTAAAACTTCCTTTTTACTACTGTATTTGTCTGCCAAAGCTGACAAGTCTGGAAACAAGCTCAATACCAACTTCAAATACTGCAGGGCAGAGCGTGCAGGGAGTGGATCACGTGTGTCCCACTCCTGAACATTGCTCACTACCCACCCAAAACCCTATAGGAAATCTTACTGAGTTGTTGGGGGCGGGTAATGGTACTGACCCGGCCTGCAATAGGGTCATCAAAACTCCCTATGCGGCCCTTGGGCCCAAATAATTGCCTGATCTATACTGACAGTCAACGTTCCCTCTAAGCTGTGTGGAGTGTGAGGCCACACAGGTGCACCCAGCAGCACAGCATGAGCGCACCTGCGTGACCCCGCATGCCATGCAGTTTAGAGGGAATACTGCTGACAGTCACGTTCTCAAAGAGTCACAGTAATTCTAACTCACAGACAAAACCCAAGATGAAATAAGGTGCTGGACTATCACCTTGGAGACTGAGAAATGAATGTTCTCAGTCAGCAGTACTGTACTTCTAAATACCACCTATGCATGCATTCCTCTCCACTGAACAAATAAGTATTTGTGGGCAACATTAACTTGTGTTAAACATTTATTGCTAAAATACTATCAGAGCATTACTTTGGAACAGAAGGAACAAATTAATCTCAGGCAAACAAAAACCCTGTTGCAATCACTGGGGACAGATTTAGCTGTCTTTGACTAAAGCCACAATTTGTCTGGATATTCTGTTGTGCAGTATAGAAATTCTGTCTCAGGAAGTACTTCAAAACTTGGTTTCAGTGGAGAAAAAACAAAAATTTTAAAACAGGGCCTATGGGCTGAATCTGGCCTAAAGAGCCAGGTCATCTGGCCTGCAGACTTTACCTTGACCATGCATGTGATGGGGACCTTTCTGCTGTGGCAGGCAAGTGGGCAAGAGCTTCAGTGCTGGAGCCCCAGCTGCACCACAGGTACAAGTCCAGAACGACAGTCTTTTCCCACAAGAGCAACCAAAAACCCACAATACCAGGCTTCTTCCTGCAGTATTGCTGGGGCTACAGCACTGCAGCTCTTGCACTGCCAAGCACGCACATAAAAGCAGCAACACTGGAGCCTCAGCAACACTAAAGGAAGCAACCACAGTGGTATCCGGAATGCCAGGCTTCTTCCTGCTGGGTCCCTGCTGAGAACTATCAGCCACTATGTGTTTCCAGGACTTTCTAATGCAACATTCTACAACATCATTTCATTCCCTGACATTCAATGACATCTTATTTTTATTTTCCTGATATTTTGGTGGCACTTGCTCCAACAGCTGTTCATGCATTTTACATGAAAGCCACTGGACAGTCCTTGGAGTGGAATACAGGCTATCCTCTTGGCAAGTGTATGCTCTAAACACTAGGCTACAGAGCATGTCCTGTGGCCCAATGTATCTTGAATGTCATGCACAATGGAATAGTATCAAAAGGAGGGGTAGAGAGTACCCCACCTTGATTAACCTTTAAGCTGGTGGTTGGTTTGTCCACTCTGGTAGAAGATGGCAATCCCCTGCGTTTGAGGAGGGAACTGAACCCAAGCTTCCTTGTTCCTAGAAAAAATTTAAATACTGACCTATTCTTTAAAAAGAAGGCAGGTGGTTACCCCCCATCCTTTAAAAAAATGACTATGCCTGCTCTCATTTGAAGGAATGGATTACCTTACCTTCACAAGAGTGCTAAAGCTATGAGTTAAAGTGGGAGGATGTGGCTCCCTACAGTACTGAGTAAGGCACTTAAGCCCCAGAGAAATGTTTCTGTGTTCAGCTTTTTTTATATTGGCTAGTTTTGGATGGCTGCCCTCAGAAGGCTGTTTTCTTTGGATCGCATTCAAAGGTGCTTAATTCTTCCTTGTGGACTGTTAGGGAGCTTCAGTTTCCTACACAAGGAGTAGTACACTATGGGAGGGGTTTTCAACATTTTTTAAACAGGGTACCTCGTCTGGTGGGTACCCCTTCTGGATGCAGACTGGGGGAAGGGGTGCTGAGGAGGGAGTGCTGACAGACAGTCAGACACAGAGCTGGTGGCGCAGGGAGCTTGTGCGTGGCCACCACTGCCATCTATACACTCTGTGTTGCCACTGAGCACTGCTTTCCCCCACCCAAGTACCCCTGCTTCTCCTCGCCACCAGCTTTGTGTCTGGATGGCTGTCACCACCCCCACTGGCATGCGGCAGTGGTGTGGGGAGCTTGCACATGCACTCAGCGCCATCACCACGCGCCAGAGGGGGAGGCGGTGCTGACACCCAGTCACATGTGAAGCTGGCAACGCAAAGAAGCAGGGATGCTTGGGCGCAGGAAAGCGGTGCCCAGCAGTGGCATGGAGTGATGGATGAGGGCGGTGGCCCCACCCGGCGCCACTTTCCTGTGCCCAAGTATCTCCACTTCTCTGCACCTCTGGCTTCACATGCAGCCGGCCGTCAGCAATGCCCCTCTACCCCCCTGGCCGGCTGGATGCAAAGCCAGTGGCACGAAGAAGCAGGGGTACTTGGATACAGGGAAATGGCACATGGTAGCAACACGGACTGATAGATGGTGGTGGTGGCCCCGCCCCCCGCACCGCCACTTCCCAAGTACCCCTGCTTCTCCACGCTGCTGCCGCATACCCCCTAAGGCTTTCTCAAGTACCCCCAGTTGACAACCCCTGCATTACAGGGTCAGACACAACAAAATTAGATGTAGCAAAGCTAGGTCCTAAATTCAGTTGTTTTTAAGTCTAGCTCTAAAGTAGCCACTAACTATGTCTAAATTAAAATTTAGAGTTGAACTTGAGGTTGCCCTCAACCAGCCCAAGCCATTTGAGTCACCCTGCCCTGTATCACAGCTGTTCATATTAGCTGCTTATTTCTGGAACATGGTACTAGCAGATACCCCAGGATCCCTTGCAGGCTCTTAAGGATCAGTCTTGTAATTTCAGAAGAGTGGAAGTAGGGTAAAAGTAAGGAGCTGGGAAGAATGATCTTAGTGTTTGAAGACTTCTGTGCTGATGGCTGAAAACACCTGGGTAACTTTCAAACATGCTGCAGAAAAAGGAGGATTAGTATGTGGGCACAAGATTCATTGACCTCATACCCAAAAGTTTAGCAGAGTTTCCAGTCAGGCTCTGGTATTAAGCATTTAAGTTTATAGGATAGATGGTTAACAGATAACTTAGTGGCTTATGGGCAAACCTAATTATCAGTGAATGGTCCTCAATCAGCACAGTGAACACTTCTGAACTGCTAGCCAGAATAGCTTTTTGAAGCAATTACTCTTTTAAGGTAGCTGTAGGGCAGCTGAAGATAAAAACCCTCCCCCAGAATCCCCTCAAAGGCAATTTAGATTTTCCTTCTCCTTTCCCCAACATCCCAGTTCTGTCTCATTTGCTTTAAGGATCACTACACCCTACAGGTCTCCATGGCCACTTGTAAATGTGTGCACCGTTTTCTTAACCATGTTACACTGATTCGCATCACACAGTTCAAATTAAATTTCAATTCAAATTAAGGGTTAATAGATGATCAAAGGGAGTTGCCCCCTTCTTCACAGACCAGTAGCCAGCATGCTTGGGCAGGGCTGTGGGCTTAGTTAGGATAGGTGTTGTTTGCATAATTGACTTTGTGAAGGTGTTACTTTGTATCTGATAGCCTCCCTTGTATTATGAAAACCCAGTTGAGCTTCCCTTGAGGGGAACTGATGTTTGCAATGCTTATCTGAGTTCCTAAGGACTGTTTTTCCTAAAAGCAATGTTGTATATACATGTTAATCTATGCAGTTTAAATTGCCTAATTTGGACTGCCCAAATCTGCATTAACTTCAATCCTCATTCAATGAGGATTAGTTAATTCGGACTGGAGCCAATTTTAATTCGGACTGCAGACATCCACGCGTATATAGTGACGGCTGTGATCTGGCTTCAATCTAGAAAAATGTAACATCTATAAACTGAGTGTGATGCAATTAGAACAGGATCAGCAGAAGGCAATCCTTACTACCTCACACCACTAGGGGTTACACTTCCCACTGGCAAATGGCAGGTCTTCTCTTTGCCCCCACACTCTACACTGTGTGGTAGGCACTGTTTAGGAGCCTACCATCAATTACGCATGTTTGGAAGTTAGCCCCATTTCTTAGGTTGCTTTTATTCATAGGAAAAATCTGACATTTTAACTTGTCATCTCATGACACTTTAAAAAAAAAAAAAAACCAAAAAAAAAACAAAACCAAAGCTTTTGTTGTGCTAGCAATCGGTTCAGCAAAAATAAAGCTGGTACACACAGGACAATGGCATCTTGAAAGATGGCAGCATAGCTGAGAGCTGTGCATGCCAGAACAGGGTTCGTCCAATTACAGACTCCTAAACTGAAATGGAAACCAATGTACTGTAACTTTACACAAAGACAGTACGTCTTGAGAGCTAGAGGAACCATATTGTATGCAGCAGCAAAACACCTTAATTAGTTGTTAAAGGGAAGTATGCATCATGATAATACCCGCAGCTGTTTGGGTTTGCGCTTAAGTATTTCCATGTAATTTCTTGCACAGATAAACATGCCATGAGTCTGTTCATGGATCATCTACTTTCTCCACGGTAATCTACACTTCTCAAACATTTATTAAATGTTTAGTTTTACTACAAACAAACCATAAGAAAAAAAAAATTAGAAACCAACATTAAGGATAGTTTTTTTGGGAAATCTTCTCAGCATCTGTTGCTTCCAGACACGCAGAACTTAACAATAATCACACCATGTTTTCATGGTTTCCATTTTTTTTTTTTTTTATGGTGACAGTTTCTTCCAAATTTAATAATAAGTTGAAATCATGGACTTCTGTTTTCTGTGATAAATTTATTCTCAGAGTCATGGCATCAGGTAATTTATTACGTGAACTCTAGATATCATAAATGGATGTACAATGTACTTAGCTTTCAGGAGCTTTTGTAATCTATTGAAAAAAATCAAGACAATGATTTTAGATGACGAAGATTTTTTTTACGTGGTTTACTTGCATAACATGCTTTTGTAAATGGCTGTTCCTGAAGCAAATCCCATAGACATTAAAGGTCAATAAAAACTAAGTACTTTATTTCAAAGATCAGTTTCTTTTTCATTAAGAAGTGCTGAATTTGTTGGACTTGGTCTAATGGTTTTCAAGCTACCCATATGACAAAATGAGGCTATGTCTATGCAGTGCACATGACTCAAAGATGCAGCCATATTTACTCATGTTGACCTTGATGAATACTATTCAGCATGAGCATGGGTGGCTAAATTGGGTCCAAAATTTTATCTTAACTTCCCTTCATAATCTCAGCCTTTTGGCAGCACCCAAATACTCTAAAGGAAATTATGGCAAACCTTGACCATTACTGTTGTACTAAACAAAAGATTCTGCTGCGGGACTGTGCACCTAGATGACATGTACTATTAGCAAGACATTTTATTACATGACTTAAAAACCAATGTGTATTTAAAACATCATTCCTTTCAACTGTTCTTGCTCAGTCTCCTGTAATACTAAAGTACAAAGACTGTGATCTCACTCTAGTTTGTGAGACACACTTATCAAGGCTAAGAGAGGGGCAGCTAAAAAAAAAAAAGCTATGGCACCCTGATTCTGAAGTCAATTCTGTATGACAGGTGACTGGTAAGAGGGGGATGGGGGGCACATGCCCCTCCCCCAAGATTAGCCCCCAACTCAGCACCGCTCAGGATGGGGCAAATTTTTTTTGTCACATGGTCTGGTGGTGTATTGGGGGGGCAGGGGGAGGCACTAAGCCACAGCAGAGATTTATAGGAGTGGATATGGGGCTTTTGGCCTGCCCCTGGGCCCACCCACAAATTGTGCCCTCCCCAAACTTAGGAGGCACCAGTCGTCCCCATTCTGTACAATCTGCTCTGGAGTTGATCACAGGTCAGCTTCTACTTCTCTGCTCCTATACTGGCTGATGCAATGGAAGAACCTGAAATAAGAGCAGCTGAGGCCTCGCTTGGGAGTTTCTGGGCTCTGAGACCTCCCACAAACAGACTGCAAACTTCCTTCCTTTCTTTAATCTACTTTAATCTGTGCCAACCCCAGTACTTAGCTTGCTTTAACCCAGTTCTTGTAGTAAAGAAGATTCAGATTGACTGGCGCTATGAGCGTGGAAGAAATTTCAAACTACTTCATTTTTCTGGATACAGAGGGCCAGATCATGACCTGGTTTAAACAGAGGTGCCACTAAGGGGGTATTATATCCCTCCTTGCTTCAGAATCCACAGACACACTAGATTTCTTTGCTTTCCATGTAAGAAGGGTAGTATAGAAAGGTTAGGGAAAAAGTTAGGCTTTGTCTCTACCTCCCACAATGCATCCATTTGTAGAGCTACACAAGTGCACCAGGGGAAGAATGCTCTGCTGGGTTAAGGCCTAATATATAGTCTTCTCTCTCAAAGCAGCGGGAGACTGTGTGCGTCTCTCCTTGCCTCTTCTAGTGGAAGCACTGCTCCTTGTTTATGGGGCAGATTCAGGATTCAGCCTAGATTTGCATATTTTCCTTAGTGAAGTAAGTCTTTTTCCTAAGGCTTATCAATTGAGAAGTCATCTCATGTATTAATAAAATGATTTTATTAACATCAAATTGCAATAAAATGTATCTTTTCTTCTGCTTCCTAGCACCTTGACTGGAATACACAGAGAAATGTTGTGTGGTTTTATCCACTATCAGTGGTGCTCAACTTTTTTGCCCCAGGGGCTGGATAGGCAGTGCCCACTCCCTCTGTGGGCCAAATCTGGCTAGTGAGCAAGGCCAGATGTGAGGGGGTGTGGCCTGGCCCTGATCCAGCTGTGAGAAAGGGGGTGAAGGGTGTTTGGCCTGGCCCCAACCTGGAAGTGTAGGGCTTGGAAATTTGGCAGCAGGGGATAAGGGTAGCAGTATTAATTGCCACTGCTCCCCCGCCACCAAGTTTCCCACCACATGGGAAGCTCAGTGTGCTAGAAGTCTGACATTTTAACTTGTCATCTCAAGCTGGATCTGGCCCACAGGTTGAGCAGCCCTGCATAAAGTAATTTTTCTTTCCTTAAAATGTAAATGTCAGTTGTGTTCATTAGCACTGCTGCAGCTATTAGCACTTTCAGTCTTTGTTTGTGCCCTTGCCAAGGAATGTGGCTTATTGCAGAGATGTGACTCATTTTCTGGGTTGTTTATATTCTAACATTTCTAAAACTGCTGGTAATTTGCATATACCAACATACTCAACAATTTGGATGCCTTCTGTGAAATTATCTGAATGAAAAGGAAAACAAAACAAGAAAACCAAAGCCACTAGCATATTAATTCCAAGGAGAAAAAGCAAATTCTGCCCAAAATGGGTGGGTGGATGAGTGTGTGCAGCTTTTATTGAAGTCAACAGAAGTGCATGAGGGTGAAATTGTTATTGGCAAACAATTATTAATGATCTTGGAACTACCTCTATAGCTGTCCTGTTTTTCACTTTGGGTTTTACGATGGTACTAATGTTATGCACAGGCTTCTAATATTGTCAAAATTATTTTAAAATGTTAAGCAGTGTTCATTTTCTAAGCCTGAGAACAGCTTAAAAGAGAGTCAGCCTTTGAAATCTTAGGAAGCATATGGTACATGATAACATTCCTGGACTCCTATTTCACATGACTTCGTAAATATAGAGACAAACAAAACGTAGGTGTCTAATCTCTTCTGCCTATCTGTGATGGCTGAAATTGTCATCTTTCACCAATCTAGCTGTCCTTGTAGTGGAAAAATCTGATCCGTCTCCAAGTCTCAAAGGTTGAGTTAAGCCAGTATAGACCATGTTTAATTGGCACTTCTGAAGAGGTATTCTTAACAGTGCTTGAACATCAGGTCAGCAAGATCTCCCTTCCCCTCTGGCACCACTCCCCCACTCCTGCCTTCCCAGGAACACAGCTTGCACTTGTGCCAAGCTCAAATTCACTGCCAGCAGCCACCTCACCATTCCAATCTGCAACATTACTATGAAGGATTAATGGGTCACTAAGAACTTGTCTAACAAGCAGCCATTCTCTTCAATGTGACACTTCTCCCAAAAGCAGCACTGACTCTGTCCTCTGATTGACACAGATCAGAGCCTTTATATTTCCAAAACCTGGCAGCTATGATGCATTCAGGTCAGTCTCCCTTGGAACTGTGGGTTTGAATCCCACTAGTAACTACAAACTAAGACCTATAAAGGCAGTAGAAGAGTGAATAAGAACAATGGAGTGAGGAGATAAAGCTCTAATTATCTTCCTCCGAGGGGATGAGAAGTAATAGATACTGCTTATGGCCTTGACCACTGACTATAAAACCTAGGTCTCAAAGAGACACACATTACACATAAACCAGATTAAGTGATCAGAAACGTGTTTAAACCTGTAACATAACAGCTGTTCAGTGCACGTAAACCACTTAGAAAATGGCTAAAACCAGTTTGAGATAAACCTGGTTGAATGTAGTATCAGACTTAACTGATTTGGGTCAAACTATTTTATGCAATGTCTGTCCTAGACCCCTTGTGGATTTAAGTAGAACCAGACTCCCCCAGCATCCCGGCACATTCTCCAGGCTGAACGGGGCTCTCTGCTCCACTGTAGGGCTGGCCCCTCCTCTTTGCTCCCTGGCTGGAGCTCCGGTGGAGAGTACAGGCTGCTCTCCCTCCTCCCCCTCACCACTCCCTACCAAGAAGGAATTCCCCCCTGGCCTTGCTGAGTTGTCTGTATATAAGCTACCAGACCACATGCTGGCTACAGTCCACACTGTGGCAGACAAGACAAAGGCAGAATCAACAGGTAGCTGGTAATGTCACTCTGTTTTCTTAATGGGGTGATAAACACAGTTACCAATTCCCTGAAGGGCTGCTCAGGAGAGGGTGGGGAACCCCTCCCTAATCATAAAGTCCTGATGGGCCTGGCCACATCCCCCTCAGCTCAGCATTGTGGAAGGGAAGGGAGGGCTGCTCTAGAACCCCCCCCCCCCCAAGCTTCTAGCCTGAGCCACTACAGGCATGTGCCTGCATGTCTGGGAGGTCTGTACAGTTACAAACTGATTTAGCCTATCCAGGTTAGACTAAGCTGCAAAGATTGAATTAATTCAGGGTCAGGCTTTTTGAATGTCTGTCCCTAGCCAAAAGGACAAAAGGTGAGAATATAGATTGAGTGGAAGTGAACCAGTTTCTCAAAACAGAGTGCAGCCTATACTACCATGAAATTTCAGCAGTAACAAAACAGGCAAGTTCAGGAACACTTGCTCCTCCTGCTGGGCTTTCTTTGGGTTTTGGCAAGTCTTATTCCACAATCTTTACTTCCCTCTGCAAAACAGTCTAAATTGCAAACCCCCAGTGGTGCTATAGTCAGTCCAGAGCTAGATTGTAAGTCAGACAGACTTTGGCTTTTCAATTTAAGGGTAGCTTGAAGGAGCAATAAGCTTTTTACCTAACCAAGATTTTAGGATACATCAGAAATCTGATTTGCCCGGTTCAAAATCTTTGAAGTAGAAACTGAAATGTCTCTTAAAGCTTTAAAGTCACCTAGTGATCCAAGTGTTTCTAAAATGACAAATCTCTAACATTCGAAGCTCATCAGCTCCAAAACAGTTTAAGAGTAGATCACGTCTGTTAAACAGCTAAAATAGTGCTTGATTGTAAAATGCAAGATCCTCTACGTTCCATAACACCTAGCATTTTAACTAAAGGATCTCTTTGAAGGCAAGAGACACATGCTTAGTAGCAAGAATTTTCACCAAGGTTTTGAGCTGCCTGGTAACTTTCTTTCTGGGAGGTGATAATATTTTCTGTTTGCATGAAAACAAGCCTGTTTAAAACCAGCCACTTCAGAAAAATGACTGTTTTCTGCATTAACAGGAAAAGTTAGACATGGAAGTTTGCAACTGAATGAAACTGCATTTTACAAAACACTTAAAATGGCAGAGTTTAGCAATAGTTTAGAATCTGCATTTTAAACAGTTATTTCAGAATTTTAATTGCAGTGCATACTTTTCTTTGTGACAATTACCTCCTGGCAGGTTCCACTCACTCAGGCCCTATTCCAGACCTTTTAAGTTCAGGCAAAAGCGGTCACTTTTCCTTCAACTGAAGGATATCTTTCACACGTCTCTTATTCCAAATATAATGGGCCAGATTCTGACTTTGCACAGCAAGGAAAGGGAAAATGCTTCTCAGCTGTCTTTCCACGCCCTTGGGTCAGCAGCATAGAGGCTAGAAAACAGAGGGACATTACCACCTACCTATTGATTCTGCCTTTGTGCCGTCTGCCACAGCACGGACCGTAGCCAGCATGTGATCTGCTAGCTAATGCTGAGAGGTGTCTACATAAGGCAGGGGGGACAGAGAAATCCCCAATTACCAGGGAGTGGGGAGGCAAGATGGGGGGCAGGGGGAAAACCAGGCAGATGGCTGCAGTCTCTGCTGAGCTCCAGCCAGGGAGCAGAGGGGAGGGGTCAGCTCTGCTGTACAGCAGAGAGCCCAGCGCAGAGAACATGTGAGGATGCTGGAGGAGTCTGGTTTAAAATTAAGCCAGCAAGAGGTCTGAAACAGACATTGCATAAACTGGTTTGACGCAAATCAGTTAAGTCTGATACTACATTTAACCAGGTTTATCTCAAACTGGTTTCAGCCATTTTCAAACTGGTTTATGTGCACTGAACATCTGTTCTGTTACAGATTTAAACCAGTTTCTGATCACTTAAACCAGTTTATGCGTAATGTTAGTCCCCAGCCACTGACATACAGTATGTCACCAACAATGTAGTGCTGTAGGTTCTCTCCCCTACACAAACCTTAGAACAATTGCGTCACAAGTCCCTAATGGACTACAAAATGCCTCAATATTTAATTATATAATATGGATTCAGTTAGAAACTACAATGCATGAATATACAAATCAATGCAAATATACTCCATTTTCCTCTATACCCAGCATGTTAAATGCTGGTGGAGATTGGTTTCTAACTTGATGCATAGATTTGACGATAAGGCATAGCTCCAATGCATTACAACGGAGCTAGCAACCTTTTCCCACTGCAGGCTACTGCCTACAACCCAGCTCCTGCTGTGGGCTGCATCCCCACACCTCCCCAGCAATCAGCAGATGCTGTGAAGGGAATAGAGAGAAAAAGGCAGGCCCCAGAACTCCAGGGATGATGACTTTGCTGCAGCAGACAACAGGACACTGGAAAAGGCACCTCTTCTGCTATGGCTGGCGTGGGCTGTGTATTCTCCAAGCTGCTGTGGGCCAAATCCAGCCCATGGACCATAGATTGCAAACCTATATGAAGAGCCCTGCTATAAAGAAAAAGGTGACGTTCCCTCTCTGAACACCAGGCCCCTTCTGAAGTGTTAACTTACACCCCCAGAAATTGAGGCACCCCAAATCACTCATCACGTCTGAAAAATTAGGCAACAAGAGTTTCGGAACAGGCATAAGTAGATAGTTTCAGATGAAAAATAAAATAAGACCATTGCAATGAAAGGCATAAACGTAAACGTTATGTCCTAATATCAGTTAGCCACTGATGGAGAATTTGGTCCTCCTAGCAGACTCTAAGCTGCAGATTTTCTTGCATTTCCTCATTTGGAGCATTCTGTTTTTGTTCTAGGAGTAATGCACATAATGTTAACAAAATAATGTTAAGCATAAATTTCTTTCTACTGCATCCTCCAGTCTTCCTAAGGTTCCCTCTCATCAGCTTCTACTGTGCAATCATGAGATGCATGCAGGCTTACATTCTGCTCCCACCCAGGTCAATGACAAAACACTCCTGGCTTCAATAGGAGCAGGTTCTTCACCTTATTCCTAAAATGTCAATGCTGACAAAACAGTATATAAATTTCCAATTTACCGTCTTCTAGGCCCTACATCTATTCAGTCTCTGCCTTATACACATACACACACTGAAAAGGCACAGAACTCTACTTGTAATTTAAGTAGAACACATTGCACTTGAAAAAGAACAACTTGGAAGACTGAGCAAAACCAGATCCTGGCTAGCCAGAGCCATTCTCCAGCTGCTGGCCAGGTCCTGCAATGCAGCCAGGCCAGGACCCCATTCATGGCAAGTGGGGCCCAGGCCCGGCTACGTCGTGGGACAATCCCCACAGTGCAGGAGGGAGCAGGCCAGTTACAGGGATGAATGATTCACCCTTCCCCTGCCCTACTCTCTCCTGCACTGTGGGGGTCTTGATGCCCAGATCACCACTGCTGCAGCCCCAGGAGGCTCTCAGGACCCCAGGTAAGGCTTCTGGGGCCAGCCCAGGCACTGGCCCCACCCTCCCCCTACCTGACCTGGGGCAATTTGCCCCACTCCAGAGCACATGTGCAGGGGCATTCTCAGGGGACAGCTAGCAATGGCCCAAAACTGTGCCGCTGCTAGCTATCCCCAAGGAACCACATCATCTGGATATGCCCTCGAGTGCAAGGCTGTAATTCCCCATGCTGTAATTCCTCATGCTGAAGGGTCAGAAGAGAAGATTTACAGAAAAAGCATTAGCTATTTATAGTAGACTACTGTTTCTTGAAGGATAATCACGCTGCCAAGGTCTCTACAACCAGCGTTCCTCCAAAACTCTCCTGGGGGGACAGGTCCCGCACGAAAGGTTGGGTAGATAGCAGCCAAGCCCAACCCTGTCCCTATCCCCTTTGAGCAGCGCCAGGCTCAGCACTACTTGCAGGGGACAGGGATGGAAACAAGGACAGGCTTGGTGCTCAACTGGCGCAGTCCCAAACCCTGTAAGTAGTACCGGCACAGCATGTAAGTCCAGTTTGATTTTTAAGACTAAAATTGAGCTTCAAAACCCAACCTATGCACCATGAAATACAGCAACTGGAATCCTCCTGGAGCTCGATGAAGCTGAATTCCATCAGTCCCATCCTTTGTCACCTATTCTGTAGGCAAGTATCTCTGTTCTTACAGAGATATACCCATAAGATAAAGGACAGTTGCCACAGAGGTGAGACTTCTTATTTCTGTACTCCATGAAGAGGATCCATAGAGGATTAAATCTTATAAAAGTAGAAGGGATGGTGTGGCCTGAAAAAAAGCATGAAATTCCAATGTTTGATATTTGCAAAGGGATCACCTAGATTCTCCACTCAGTTCAATCCTGCATACAGTGCACTCTATTATGATGTATAGACCCAGGCCTGAAAAAGGCTAGATGCTAATCCACAGTTAATGTAGAGAATACCCAATACACACACAGCACTACAGGTGCTATGGTAATAGCAGCTCTAAAAGTAACTAGCTCCCTTCACTTCCAAGAGTTCTAATCACAGCCCTTTGAAACCCTGCTGCTGTCATTCATGTGCCATGCAACATTACATTTCCGTACCAAACAGAACCCTCGAGCTTGTCATAAAGAAATGGACAGAAGAAAAAAAAATATTCTTCCTGCTGTTTCTGCAGCTAGTCGAGCAGTGATTCTCAACTAGGATACCACAGGACCCTAGAGTGCCTTGAGGTCCTTTCAAGGGTGCCATAGGGTGCCACACAATATTAGCAGTGTTGGACTTTTATTAGCAGTGTTCCCTTTCAAGGCTACTAGGCAATTAACTAGAGTACCACAGCATTACAAAGCAGACATTAAGGATGAAAGTTGCTATGTACTTAAGCCATTTATACACGTAAATGAATATAAGAAATAAGCAAATGCTGGAACCAGCACTATATTATCTAATTCAATGAATTATGAACTTATCCAGTATGCATATAATTGAAGAACCATATAAATAAAAAGTACTGTGGCACTGCTGTAGAAATGGACAACAGATCTTAAATGAACTGCTTTCTGTATGGATGTTGAATGCTAGAGACAAACATTACTCACAAACTGGTTTATGTGTACAGAAAGAAACTGGTTTAAACCTGTAACAGAACAGACATTCAGTGCACATAAACCAGCTTCAAAATGGCTAAAACCAGTTTGAGATAAACCTGGTTGAACGTAGTATATCAGACTTAACTGATTTGGCTCAAACCGGTTTATGCAATGTCTGTCCCAGACCCCTTGCTGGTTTCACTTAAACCAGTCCCCCAGCATCCCGGCATGCTCTCTGGACTGGACACTGTACTTCAGCCCAGCAGGGCTGGCCCCCCCGCTCTGCTCCCCAGCCTGGGCAGGAACAGGCAAGGGTGGGGGTCTGGCCAGAGAGGGGTTTAATTCCCCCTTCCCTGTCCCATCGGCGGGGACCCGAGCCCAGTCTGCCAGGCGCTCCCCCCTCACTGCAGCAGCAGTGAGCCAGGGTGGCCCCTGAGGCAGCAGGGCAAGGAGGGGGGTTATTCTCCCCTCTGCCCCCGGGGGTCTGCCCACCCTGATTGCCGCCACCACTGAGCAACAGAATAAGCCCCCTCCTGTCCCCTCAGTGTGTGTGCAGACAAGGGGTGGGGAGCCTGACACCTCCAACAGAGGTACAGTGCCGGGTTTTGAAGCATGGAGACATGCAGCAGAGGCTGAGCCCAGGTCGCAGCTGTGGCCCACCCTCGCCTGTGCAAAGATCAGGTGGCCACATGCCCTCTCGCCCCCACACGTTGGCTGCCTAGCACTGCACCTCTGGTGGAGGCATCAGGCTCCGATTGTCCCACAACCCAGCTAGGCCAGAACCCCACTCACGGCAAATGGGGCCCTGGCCCAGCCAAGTCACGGGATAATCCCCAACGTGCAGGAGGGAGCAGGCCAGTCACAGGGGTGAATGATTCACCCTTCCCCTACCCCACTCTCTCCTCCACTGTGGGGGTCTATCTGCCCTCCCCACAAGCCCATGGAAATAAAAAAAAAAACAAAACAAAACAAATTAAAAGAAACTTACCTGCCTGCGAATATGCAGGGTAGCTCAGTGTGCCTGACCCTTCCCCCCTGCTGCAGGACCCTGCAGCTGGGCTGCCTAAGGCAATGCCTCCTACTGCCCTGTGTTGGGGAGGGGAGGGCTCAGCCCCATTAGCTTCCCCTTCCACTGCCTATGCTGCCACCCCTCCAAGGGGCCCTGCTGGCTAGCATCTGGCCCCACCAGGTGAAGGCTGGCTGGGGAGCAGGCTTCCCCAGCTAGCTTGGAGGTGCTAGTGGGCCCCAAGTCTGGCAGCAGCCACTGCTGTGCCCCCTGCCCTGTGCAGCACCCAGGGCTGCAGCTGCACAAGCAGCTGTGGGCTGGCTGAGGCAGGGGGCTGTTCTGTCCCAGCTGCTGCTACCATGGTCATGTCACACGGTGCTGCTCTGGGTGGGGGGGACAAGAAGCTTATACCCTGCACATGGAGCTCCAGCCCCAGGATTCCTTGGAAGTAGAGTGGCCATCATAGAGGACAGTCTGTTTGTCCTCTATTGATAAGAAACTGGGCACCTTTATGACAAAGGCATCGGGTTTCGTATCAATAGAGGACAGAGTAGCAGAAAACCAGAATGTCCTCTGTGATGGCCACCCTACTTGGAGGGTGGAAGGTGCCTGGGTGGAAGGGTTCTGTCTGGGGGCTGCAGCTGGACTCCATGCATGGGGCACAAGCCGCTGAGCAGAAGCTTCCCTACCTACCACCCTCTCCTGGAGCAGCTCAGAAGCAGCAGGAACAGGAAGGGGAACAACTGCTGCAGGCAAGGGGAAAGTGGCTTGGCCCAGCATAGCTGTTTCTCCCCTCACCTCCAGCAGCTCCTGCCACTCTGCAGAGAGCTGCTCAGGGCTGGGGGAGCTTCCTTCAGCCCAGCAGCTTCAACCTGAGCTGGGCTGAAGCTGCCCTGCTGAAGGAAGCTCCCCCAGCCCCAAGCAGCACTGTGCATTGTGGCAGGGGGGTGCGCCAGGCAGACCGGGCTCAGGTCCCTGCTGATAGGACAGGGAGGGCAGAATTAAACCCCTCTCTGACCAGTTCAGCCCAGACTGGCCATGCTCCCTCAGCACAGCTTCGCTGCAGCAGAGGGTGTGCTCTAGCACTCCCTGACCCTGGCCTGAGCAACTGCAGCCTGTGCTGTTACAAACTGGCTTGACCTAGGCAGGTTAGACTTACCTGCAAAGGCTGAATCAATTCAGGCTACAACTTTTTGAAATGTCTGTCCCTAGCCCTAAAGTGTTGGTGATCGCTGTACTGCCATTTTACCATCCTGTGCAGTCTAAACATGACATTCATTACTACTATTTGGAGCACTGATATGGATTACCTTTTTTGTTCAAGAACTTTAAACAACTTTAGATGTTCAGTTACTCCCAAGAGGTGCAGTTCTCACATCCTGTATGTGAATTCTGAAGTCAGTATTTAGGCACAAATACCCATTTCACATGCTCAAGAGCCTCAGCCTACCCCACATCACCAGGGTAACCTGCCATGCACAAGGTGTGTTGCTGCTTCTTGTCCCCAGGGAAACAAACATCCATGCTCACATGGACATGGCCACCTTGGAGCATGCATCTTAAAGAGCAAATGAGAGAGTGCTTATCAGTTGAGTTAGTTTAACATACCTGAAAATCCCTGCTACATTACATTACAGGTAATCAGGTTTCCAGACATGGGAGCTGGCTATGCAGCAAGTTCCCACTAGCCTGCATATCAGACATTTTCAGTCATATTATATGAACTCAGCTGAGCGGACACAGTTGCAAGCATACTCTTCTTGAGCATCACAACAGAGGGTGAAATTTCCCCGTGCACACGGAGCCAACCCAAGGTCTGAGAATCTTCTAACTTTCAGTGGGATTTAAGTCATGCAAGCGTCTTCTACTGATTGGCTGATGCAGGGAAGTAATCTCACATCAGAACCCCTCTCCCTGCCTTCTAAAATTAACTCAGAAATCTTCCTAATTTTTTTTTTTTAAAGCATAAAAAAAACAAACAAACAAAAAACAAAAAACTATTGTACATTAAATGCTGAAGTTTTCAAATATTTCCCTTGGACCGTCTCTTTCCATCTCTGTTCCAAAAAAAGTTAAGAGTTCTCCAAATGAAAAAAAACAAAAAAAGGATCCTCACGTGACTTAGCCCGCCCCCTCCCTTGCTGAGCAGGGAGACAAACTGGATAACAACACAGGCTCTGTGCACTGTTCCACAGTGCCAAGCTTCAGTTTATACTGCAGCTATTCCTGGAGAGGGTAAAATTCACTCACTCCTCTCACCCCAGGGCCAGAAAGGCCACAGAAAGCTTGAGGTGCTATTTAGGTGTTGTTGGTACTCTTAAACATGGTGTACAGGACCTTGTCAGACTTGCACTAGTATCTTTACTTGATCCTCTGGCATCTCTGGGTCTTTTGCTTTATCTCCCATCTAATCAGTTTCACCCACTTGCTGCCTTAGTGTATAATTTCTTGATATAATGGAAGTTCTGTATTCCAGCAACATTTCTTCCTTAAGCAAGATTAAAAAAAAAAAAAAAAAAGATGTGGACATTTCCATCAAATCCATAGCTCTTTAAGGCATTTTGAATCCCATGTAAGGGTCCTTCACAGCATTGATGAAGCAAGGTGTTGTTTACAAAAGCATATGCATCTCTGATTTAGTTAACCTGCAAGGTGTAAATCTACCCTGCCTTCATTCTTAAAGGGTCACATTGTTTCTTAGATACACAGGCATAATACCCATTTTCAGGTGTTAAAACATAATACCTCAGGATGGGAGAGCATCATTGTGGACAGCTCAATGAAGACCTCTGTTCAATGTACCAAAAACAGCAAATAAAATGATAGGCTATAAGAAACAGTGTGAAAAATACCATATTACTGTCATCAGTAGCACATCCTTACCTGGACAGTTCTGTTTGGATTATTTTCTCTTCAAAAAGAGAGCAGAAATAATGGAAAAGGGGTTCAGAGATGGGAAGCCAGGAATGGTTAGAAATGCGGAAAGCTTCCATATGAAGAAACTGAAAAAAAATGGGACTGTTCACCTTGGAGACAAGTACAGAACAATGAACAGTAGAGAGAGGGGAGATCAGGCAGTTGCTCTTTACAAGGATTTAAATTTAAAGACAGAAAATTTAAAACTGATGAAAAAAATACTTTACGGCTCAGGCAAAGCTAGCTTACAGAACTTACCACCAGGTTCCTACCAGGATCCAAATAAGCACTGGCAATCTATAGGGTTAATAAAAGTATGCAGCACTGGGACAGCAAATTCTGATAAAGAAGTGTTTTGGAAGGGATATAAAACCCAATATTTTGGGGCATATGAAAACCCCCGATTATTGCAGGAAACTCTTCTGGAGGGTACCTTAACCATAAATGTATACTGCAAGATTTTTGCACCTTCTGTCTGAAATTGGCCTGTTTCAGTTTCTTGAAAAGGATGCGAGACTAAATGAACCATTTCTCTGCTCCAGTAAGGTAATTCCCCATGTCCCTACCAATGCCAGCAGCTGCGAAAGGGACCGATGAAAGGGACACATGTTTCATAAAATCAACTTGCAGTTCTGATATGATTATCTAAGGGTTTCAGAGGCATACAGAAAACACATAGCAATTTCTCTGCAATAGAAAATTCAGAAACACCCAAAATATTCTAAAAACGTGATATGGCCAAGGGTTTTTTTTTTTGACAGAAGCAGCAAAAAAAAAAAAAAAAAAAAAAAAATCTCACTAGCTTCAACAAGAACCAGATTATTTCCTTTGCTCCAACTCCATTATACTACCTGGACACACAAGCCTTTAACGGCCTTTTGGTGAAACCATTTTGGACATAGGAAATCCCTGGTGATGCAAGACTTATGGAGCCAGCACTGTGCCACCCAGCACAGTGGATATCCCAACGGAAAGAGGGAGGTTGGTTGTGAAGCAGCACGCCACTTCACTCCACTGGCCCTGCTATTTTGATACCCTGAGGCGTGAAGTAGTTTACGGACTAACTTGTGTAAAAACTAAACAAGCAAAGAAGCAAGCCTCCCCTCCCTACTGCTGTGGAGAACTAAGGTACTGGCAGAATAGGTAGTTTGGCTCTTAAAACATTAGAAATGAATTACTGCTAAGTCCTTCAGCAGTCAGTTCCCTGACTGGCATCACTCTAGCATCCAAAGTTTTAACGAATTATTTCTTCAGAAGAGGAGCAGCTTGGCTCTTTGACAGAGCAGAAAGCACTAGTAAAGCATAAAGGGACCAAAATCTGTTCAGTCACAGATGCATTAATCCACATTGCATGTGGCAATCCTAGAGCTGCACCAACATAACCAAAAGCTAACTAAGCCTAGACACCTCATTCTTTGCTCATTTACACTTGAATGAATCAAGAGTGAACCCATTGAGTTCAGCTGAGTTACACTGATGTAAACGTGAGGAGAATCAGGCCCAAAGTGGTCCATGTTCATAACTGCATTCAGTAAAGAGGCTATGGTACAGCTGTAAAGTTGTTATTGATAAAAACCTGCTTAATCTGTCACGCAAACTGAGACGAGCAAAATTTGCGTAAACCTTGTCCTTTTTGTTAGTCTCGATGATTTTTTTCCTTTACAAAAGATAGAGTTTAACAGCAAAGTTTCCCAACGGGACAATAGTGTCATTGCTGAATGGTATCCCAGAAGGACCAGGCTTTACTTGAAATAACTTGCTTTGGTTGGAGTTTGGGGTTTTTTTTAAGTTACCCTCGGCTTTTCTATGCAGACTGTCTTCATGGCTTCCCAAAGCAAAAATAAGCAAGCACCAGAGACCTCTACTGGAAGTGCCCTCTACTGCGCTACTCAGCCCAAACCGGCAACCCAGACCCCAGCGTGCAAACTTCCCAAGCGACCCAGTGCGAGGCAAGGATTTCTTAGGGTGACATCTTCGTATTCACCCAACTCCATGACTGGGGTAAAGTCAAGCTTTCCAGCACAAGACGTTCTTCCTCAGGTCTCCACATGCAGGAAGCCAGGCCCAGTGAGTTAGCCCGGCACAGAGGAGGAGCGGAAAGAAATTCTCAGGTGTAGCGGCCACTGTTAGCCAAAGAGAAGCCGAGTGCTGGGAGATTGAGGCCTATAAAAGGTGGGGGTTTGGTCTCCCCTCCCTGGTGTGGTGTGTGGAAAGTATACAGGAGTTGGATAAGGGGGGGGCCTCCCCCCCAGCAGTGTTGGGGCAACAGAAGTGACGACCTGGAGAAGTGGTGGCCCCCGCGCTGCACAAGGGCCCCAGGCTGCACTCACCTGTCAATGCTGATGACACACAGGGTCATGATGGAGGCTGTGCAGCACATGACATCCATGGCAATGAAGACGTTGCAGAAGAGGCGCCCGAAGATCCACTCGCCCCCGATGAGGTCCGTGACGCTGACGAAGGGCATCACGGCCACGGCCACCGACAGGTCGGCCAGCGCCAGCGACACGATCAGGTAGTTGGACGGCTGCCGCAGCTTCTTGACGAAGCAGACGGAGATCACCACCAGGCAGTTGCCCGCGATGGTCAGCAGCGTGAGCAGCGACAGCACGGCCCCGATGACCACCTTCTCGGCCTGGCCGTAGCTCAGGATCTGCTCCCCGCAGCCCGTGTCGTTGCCGCCCGCCCAGCCGGCGGGGCCCGCGGGGCTGGCGCCCACCTCCTGGGCCAGCTTCACCAGGCGGGGGGGCAGCGAGCCCGCGATCATCCTCCCGCCGCTCAGCGCCCGCAGCTGCCCGCACACGGGGCTGCTGTTGCCGGCGAGGACCATGGCGGGGCGCGCCGCCCATGGGGCCCGGCCCGCTGCCCCCCGCCGCGGCAGAGGCTCCCGGGCGCCGCTACCCGCCCCGCGCCGGCCCCCGCCGCCGCGCGCCCCCTGCCATGGGCCGGCGGGACGCAGCCGCGCCCCTGCCCTGCGCCCGCCCGGACGCGCCGGCTCCCGCCCACCTGCTGCAGGAGCCGCCGCCCCGCTCCGCCCCTTCCCTTCCCTTCCCTGAGCTGCCCGGCCCGGCCCGGCCCCGGGCTCCGCGCGCGCTCCCCGGGAGGCAGCGGGGAGGGAGCCGTCGGGGTGGCGCGGGCTGAGCCGGTCCCTCCCGGCGAGCACTCGGGAGAGCCCGCGGGGCTTTCCTCCAGCCCGGCCCGGGGGAGGCTGCGGCCGGTTCCCAGTGCCCGCTCCTGGTTCCCGGCGTCAGGCGGGGCAGCCTCCCTACCCCGCGCGGCTGAGGCGCTGCCGGCCGCCGGCTTCCCCGGGCCGAGCCGGGGTGACCTGGAAACAGGGGCCGGGCCGGGCCGGGCCGGGGGTAAGGGAAGGACCCGGCTTCCCGCTCCTCCAAGCAGGCGGGTTGTCCCACCCCGTGCACTGCCGCGGGCTGCTCTTTCACACGGTGGCATGGGCAGGAGGATGCTTTTAAGTCCTCGGTGGAGGAAGGATGAATTAAGAGCTTTGTCACACAGTCATTGGGGGCAGCTGCTGGAGCTCTTAAGCTGACATTGTCCCTTGACACCTGAAACTAGTTTTAAATACTTCTCAAGTGCCCAGAGTTGCCCTGCACCAGAACAGGATTATCTCTGGGAGCTGGTGTTACACTGTCTGGAAGGGAGGGCGGGGGCTGCAGGGGGATTTTGTCTTTCAGTTCTCCTGGTCCCTGCTGGCCTGAATGAACCAGTGCTCGGTCCAGACTGGAGCCAGCACCATCACTAATCAACATTGGTGTGACTCACTGTAGGTGTAACACGGCCCTAGGTGGCTGTGCTGTGCTGTGCCGTGCCCCATTAGTATCTGAGACAGTCGTACTCCACGTCCAGCCTGCAGGGCCGGTCCATCATTGGATCAGGCATACAGGGTCCGAATGTCTGTTTGTGAGCAGGTTCCTGGTTTTGCACAGTGCAGACCTGACCCCACAGTCATGGACTGTATTAAAATGGGACTAAGTGAAATGTATTAGTACTACAGAACGACAGAAGAGAATGACGGGAAAGAAATGGCAGGCCTCATCTGGTGGAGAGCGGTCTGGCATAGACTTTTTCAGGATTAGCCCCCCTGGGCAGGGCAGTGGGTAGGGGTACGGGTATAGGGATTGGTGCACGGTTGTGCGATGCAGATTGTGTAGCGGGTTTTTAGTGTGCTTTGAGCTGCAAAGTGAACCACAAGGGCCACTTGGCAGAGTGAGCTGGAGGTGGAGATACATATTCTGCAAAAAAAAAAAAAATCTGGCACACAGGGCTGGGTGGGCACATTGGATCTCACTTGCAAACTGACCCCATGCTGGATCTGGTCCCCACACTGGATCTGGTCCATAGACCAGCCTTACTTGTGAGATCTGGCCTGTGCCCTAGCCTTGTGCCACTCATCTAGCCTGCAGGCTCAGAAAGCTGAACACTACTGGTCTGAGGTAATATACAACAGAGATGAATGGGTCATTATGTGCACCTCTTAGTCCTACTGTTTCAGGCTGCCTTCTGCCCAGTATAGGATCTGGGTTTCTGGGTTCTTATGTGCCAAGATGGCCTTTGCCCCAGAGATCATCCCAGTATCTGACAAAAAGCAACAAATTGAAACAAAAAAGTGACTGGGAAGGGCAGATCTGGGCTCCTGCCATATTTTTATTATTATTATTTCTTTTGTTCTGAGGCTGCCATCTGACTCTCCAGAATCTCAGCGTTCATTAAAAATTATATTGATGAAGAAAACCTTTAAATTGTGAAACAAGTACAATTGATGCAATATGCAGTGATATCTTCCATTGTCTTCAGACAGCCTGAAATTAATAGCTCCAATCATTTTAGTTGTACATTGCCTGGGATGTCCACATAATCATGGGGAATACCACAACTTCTTTTTTTCCCTACTTAGAGGAAATTGGAGGCAGCATCTAGTTTTCCTCCTAATACTCTCTGGGCCTTCCAGGACCTGTATGCATTGATACCTGGAGAAGCAGTAATGGTCTTTTTCCCTTCCAGCAGAGATTAATTAAAGCCAGCTTCTTACCATATAGCAGCAAGGCTTTGACTGCTATAATGGTAGGTAGTTTCCCCCAGCTCTAATGACTGCTGTTCCTTCCTCTTTTTCAGGTTAACTGCAGACTCAGACAGACATCACATGGCATTGTGATGATTATTTTCAAGATCCTCTTCATAACCATACGTGGGTTATGGTTACATTGGACAGAGGGGAAGCCAGAAGTGGATATGTGATCATGTTTTAAACACTGTCACCATCCACTGGGGCTGGCATCTCAAACAGAGCATAGTGTAAGATTAGAGTTTGGGAAAATGCCACTCCTTTTTCTACTGTTTATTGCTTTCTACTTTTTCCATCATTTATTGCTTTCTACAAAGCAAGAGTAAAACAAGTATATTTTGCATAATAAGCAATAGACCCATTTAGCCACTTACTTGGCCATTATCAGCTGCTAGTGTTTTTTCCTCCAAAGTCACACATTTTCCTTGACCTTCATGCTAACTACTTCACTATTTCCATTCCCTGTTTAACTTCTCAGAATCTGTTCACAAAACTTTAGCCGGCAGGTGGCTTAAAATTCCAGTCTCATAAAGCAATTCCTGTCAGTCCCCTTGGCTAACCAAATATCATGAAGAGAATTATCTTTCTGTATAGCACGAACAAGGTAAAAATAAGATACAGCATTAACCAAAAAAAGAAGAAAAAAAGACCTTACTGAGGGTGAAAATCTTTCCATTAGTATTAATGCATGTTTTCCAATATAGAGTACATGAATTGCAGTTCTAGGAATAGGAACTGGGTAAATCATGTTTAAAAAGATTCATATCTTAAACATTGATAACACTGTGTGGCTTAATATTAGCATTAAAAGCATTTTTTCAGCTGATTACAATGTTACTGCAAACTCACCTATATCCAGAGTTTGAATTATAGGGGAGCTCACGGGGGGAGGGGGGAGCCCTCCCATAAGAGATGAGAGCCCCCTATAAGATTTGAAAACCATAACCTGGTGGGGGCTCTGATTCTATTAGGGCATTGTGATGGGCAGCCCAATTTATTTTGCAGAACCTCTCCCCCCGCCCCCAAAGAGTCAAAGTGTAATTGAAACCCTACCTATATTGTTTATTAAATGGTTTAACAAGCAATGGAATTCACATTTCCAAATTGTGACTTTGCACAAATTTAGTGAATATAGGGAGAGTTTTATCTTAGTTTTAGACCTAATTCCTACATTCATTATGTACCCCCAAAGCCCAGTACAAGTAATCTGGCATCAGCATATGATCTGTTTCTTCTTTTCCATATTTAATGTTATCATGTTATTAATCTGTCCTTTTGTAGTCTTATAATTTGACATCTGAGAAAGTCAAAGATTTATTTAAATCAGGCCCCTGGCTCACATTAATTTAATGGCACAACGGAATTTGATCCTCAATCCCAATAATCACACCTCCTACCATGCCATACGTCCATGGCAGATGGTGTAATTTCAGAATCAGGGATCAGATCCCAATAGCAGCCAGTTTCTACTCCTCCTGCGCTGGCAAATTGAAAGTCGGGTGCCCGCAGTCCTGCACGCAGAGCTGGCAGTCAGCTGATTGTCAGCCCTGACACCAGACAGCCCTGGGTCCTGTTTGATACCCAAAGCTGTTGGAACCAGGCCCAACAATCAGTTGATTGTCAGCCCAGCCATGAGCAGCCCTAGGGTTTGGGAACAACTGGCAGTTTTTTAGATGTCCTAGGGCACCAGACCCTGTGACCAAGGAGCCACTCCCTGATCTCAGGTTCCTCTGCACTGGAGACCCTTAA
This sequence comes from Alligator mississippiensis, assembly GCF_030867095.1. NCBI lineage: Eukaryota > Metazoa > Chordata > Crocodylia > Alligatoridae > Alligator > Alligator mississippiensis. The sequence goes on from NC_081829.1 coordinate 68,286,378, forward strand.
AAACTGCATGTGCAGCCCATTTTTGGCATTGGGAACAGGGCTGTCCACAATTTCTGCCTGACCGTTGTTACACTCTAGCCCAAATTTCCATTTGACACGCCTAAACCTGCTGTGCACCTTTTACAGAGTTTGGTTGCCTCATTTCCCCTTGAGGGCATGCATGACTTTAAGGACTGAGCTTAGTAAATGCACTTAGAGCTAATTTCACATGACTTTAGGAGCTAATCCTGCAAGATACTGATCACGGTCACCTCCTGCACAATATTAATGGCTAATATTGTGTTATCAGAATCTAAATTGTGACCACTCACTGTTTTGGGAAATGTCCAGAAAGTAAACAAGTCACTCACTAGAAGTCAAGAATAACATACGTTGACATTCTTAGCCCCACAATAAACTGTTCCCTGTTCACCCAAACGTAGACCTCAGCAAGCTCCATCCAACCATCCCTCTGCTCTTCTGGCTAAACACAATAATATACTGCTCAATCTTTGATTAACTTTAAACTTTATCTTCTCTAAACATAACATTGACTCCTCCTCATATATACAAAGACGTGCCTCTGTGTATTGAAGGGCCTGATCCTGGATTCTTAAGACCCTTCCTCTTTCTCTCCAACTCACTAAAGTAAAATTATTTCAGCTAATTCAATATGTTCCTTATCTTCTTTTTGCAGTTAGACTTTTGTACTGAAGAAAAGCCTTAACTTTCCCCCAAAAAAGCTCTGTAGAATGTTTTTTTCTCCTACCAAACTAACAGTAAACACTAATAATTTTTTGTGACAAATGGAAGTCACACAATTATGAGTCTTAATTTTCTGTGATTTAAGTGTACTTTATGTAAATAAAGTTCAAGACTTACTGACTAATGTTGAAGAAGAAACATACCTAACCTTCCATTGCGTTTTTCAACTGATTTCTCAGCTATGGTCTTTCCTCTGTGTGGCACTATGTGGAACCATGAAGAAGTCGCCAAGAGCTGCCATTAAACTAGGCATTAATAAATTGTGGAAAGTATTTCAGTTCTTCCCCAAAAACATCTTTACTGTGATTAAATCAGTATGAACAGACAGGCCTTAAAATGCTGACAGGCCTTTCCTTCAACTTCACTCTAAGGTAAGGAAACATTCAACCTACTGGGAACCTTCTCTACTGTAGAAAATGAAACCTGTTACTTGTTCTGGAGTTAGGGCACAGGAGGCAATGTTTAAAAAAAATACGTCAATGGACACTTCTCTATATAGTGCAGGGGTAGGCAAAGTCCAGCCCACGGGCCAGATTTGACCTGCTATAGACTCCATTTCCCAGCAGCCCCTGCCTATGTCACTGAGGCCAGTTTCCATGGGGACCCCAGAGTGGTGATGCCATGACAGGGGCCAGGGTTTCTATGGAAACTGGCCCCAGCTGCACTGGCAAGACACGCAGCTGGGCAGGGAACTGTTCCAGGGCTGGGGTTTTGCAGCACTGACAGCATGGTCCAGAGCCGAGGCACAGCTGCAATCTGCTGCCTGAACACCAGAGCAGCTCTGGATCATGCTGTCACCACTGCAAGATCCGAACCCCAGCCCTGGAGCAGCTCCCTGCTCGGTCGCATGCTCTGCCAGTGCTGTTGGACCTGGTCTCCATTGACACCCTGCCCGGCCCCCCTGCTGTCAGGGCACCACTGCTGCTGGGGTCTCCATGGAAACCAGCCTCAGCAACGGGGGCAGGGGCTACTGGGAAATGGAGTCCGGCTGCTGGCTGGATCCGACATTTTGCCCACCCCTGATATAGTGGATAGCTCTCGGGTGCCACTAAATTTTAGATGAGTAAAGCTGAGATGTATCTTATTTCAGGCTGTACTCTTCCAGGTGCAGTGGCCTGTCCATCAGCGTTGATTTCTCAAGAGCAAGGCTTTGATGCTGGTGGACACAGCTCCATGGAGGCCACTTGCGCTGGTCCAGCAGTCCTCCCATTTGATCCCCAGGATTCAACGCAAGCACTGCTCGTGAAAGCTCTCAAGGATCTTAATGTGGCATTGGTAGATGGTACAGGCTTCACTGAAGTAGAGGAGGGTGGTCAGCATGACAGTCTTATAAACCAGGACCTTCATCAACTTCTGAAGATCTCTATTTTCAACAACACATTGTTGCAGCTTGAAGAAGGCGGCACTGGCACAGTTGACCCGGTGCTGGACTTCTTCATCGATAGTAGCCTGTTGAGAGTGGTGGCTGGAGAGATACAGAAAGTGCTCCACGTACTCCAGAGCCTCCCCGTCTATGTAAATAGTGCAAAGGATGTTCTTCTGGCCTTCTGCTCAGGGTAGTGGGGGTTGGTGGAGAACCTTTGTCTTGGAAACATTCAAGGACAGGCCAAGTCTCTAGTATGAAGCTTTGAAGAGATCTAGGGTTGCTTGCACATCCTGTGCAGAGTGAGCCATCATGCAGCAATCATCCGCAAACTGAAGGTCATGGATGTCCTTAGCGGTGAGTTTTGTTTTTGCACAGAAGCACTCAAGATTGGAAAACTTCCTGCCCAGTTGATACTGGATGCTGTTGCCAGATGATAGATCATCTCGGATGAGGTAGATGATGATGGTCAGGTAGAATCACGCAACCTTGTTTGACCCTGGTCCGGATGTGGAAGGCGTCAGTTTCAGATCTTCCACTCAGGACGGTGGCGGTCATATCGTCATGCAGGAGTCTCAGCATGGTGACAAACTTCAGTGAGCAGCCAAGCCTTTGGAGGATGGTTCATACAGCTTCACAGTTTAAGGAAATGAACGCATTGGTCAGGTCAATGAAGGCAAGGAACGTTCTTGATTTTGCTCCTGACATTTTTCTTAGATCATGTGTGCAGGTGATGCATGATGGCATCGATCCGTTGTCTCCCTAGTCATTGAGCATCACATGGAGTTGAGGTGTAACAGTTTCCACCACAAGAAGGTGACAATCCTCGGAGAGGACCCTGAAAATACTGGGTTCCCAGCTCTGCAGCAGACTGCTTGCTTGGCAGGTCTTTTGTAGATGCTTGATGGGACTCCCAGGTCCACATCAAGCAGTAGCCCGCTGTGTCTGACCTTCCAAGCTCTCCATGATGGAGCCATGAGCCTGGGAAGCTCCATTTCAAAGCAGGGCTTGACTCCTGCTTCTGCAGCAGAATAACCTAAGAGGGACCAGAGATGGAGCTGTCTTGGACACAAGACTATTAGAAAAGGTAGGCTTGGAAACTGCAAGGAAGAAAATAGCCTGCTGTTGTTTGTTCCTATTCTGTTTAGGAAACAGGACTATGTATACTTTCTTTCTAAATAAATAGGAGTGCTTACTTGATTTGCAGCATCAGTTTCTCTTCCTAATGGAAACGACCCAGCAAGGGCCCAATTATTGGCTGACAACTTGAATACAAGAGCAATGATATTAATGTAAATGCTTAGAGGAGCTATCACACCCCTGGTTCCTATATTAAATGTTGGATGGGGGCCAGGGATGTACCACAAAATAAAGAGAAAAAAAATATACTAATGGAAAAGTTGGCTTGTTTTTTCCTTGCTTCCATTTTTTAGTTTCCTTCCATATCTGATCCACTCTGTTTACTTTTTTCACTCTGTTTTTTCTACTTTTTCTTCTTTTGACAATCAGCATTTCCTTTCCTTGGATGCTGATAAAAGTCTAGTAAGTTACTGCTACTCTGGGCGGTAACATACTGGGAATAATAAATAAGATGTAGGTAAATGTCTCTCCTGCCTGTGAAGAACATATTGTCAAAATATTTAACATATTTTATCACATCCCAAGTAAGTTTCTGAGGCTAAATATTATTCAAACCTTGATTTCTATTCCCAGTGTGTAATGTTTAGTAAATAACACTCTTGTTTGACTTGCAGCATAGATGTTGCAGCTGCAATTTTCTTTACTGTCTTTTCTTGGCTTTGTGAAAATAAATCATCACCACTTTATGGCAGTAAACAGAACAGTAAACATTCATTTCTTTAGCATTTTGTTTCATTGTCAGAATAATTGCCAGTATCTATGCAACTTAAATAAATGTGAAATTACGTTTTCCCTTTTTCTATGCCAACAAATACTGACAAAAGCAGGTAACCTACAACTCTCATCTGAAAGTAAGACAAACAGTGAAGGTGGTAAACCTGCTGTCACTCAAACTGATTTTGCCACCACTCAAAATTCATCCTGCAGCATAAAAAGAAAAAAAGAACAATGTTGGTGAAAGTAATTAGGAAATTTCTGTTATAGAATTACTAAGATAGTAGTGCCTGATCAGATATGTTCCATGAAAGGGATAAATGTGGCGCTGTGATAGACAAATCTCTCAGTAGCTTCCAAGAGCTGGCCTTTGAAAGTAGAGTTGTTGGCAGACAGTGGTTGGATGTGAGCACCCAATGGCTCTTCATGGAGAAAACGGAGCCTGGGACCTAACTGTTCAGTATTCGGGACCAGAAGAGTAACTAGCTGAGGGGATATGTGGGTTCCACAGGAGGGGCTTAGGGACTGCAAGGGTAGAAGCAAGACACGTTAGAGGTCTGTGTCTAACAGTACTGAAACACACACACACAGGTTTCAAGTAGGTCACTGGGCTCTCCCCAGTCAAAAGTGAATGTTGAGGGGAGGGGGAGTAAATAAATAGCCCAGGAAATGAGGCTCCATGAAAGGCCATGGTTCTCCCATCATAGTCTACATCTCTAATTATGCAAGCTGTTCCATTTTTGTGGACAAGTATACCAGTGCAGGATCCCATTAACACCAATGGGGATTCTATTTTGGTCTGGGTTGTACTCATGAGCACCAGTTTAGCTGATCAAGGCTTTGCAGTATAAGTGGCTCAAGTCAAATACTGTCCCTTATTCTGCATTGTACAGTATCTAGTTCATTAGAGGCCTGTTCCTGACTGCAGTCTCTGAGCATTACTGCATTACACTGTGCAAACATAATGAATAAATATTTTTAAGTTCTTAATAAATTCATGAAGAGAAACTGAACCAAATTCAGCTGTAAATCTTGACCCAAGAAAACCTGAAATAGCCTACAGCTCTTCTGTGTTCAACTATACCAAGGGAAATTCCTGAAAAGCTCAAGATCTGAACGAGTGGCTGAACTGATGGGCAGGCATCTTATGGCAATACATTGAAGTTAAATTCCTCTGTTGATACTTCCTGATCTGTCAGTAGTTTTGATACAATTGTGGACAAACCACTGTTGATTCAGCACATGTTATAGCCATAAGCTGGCTATTCGTTGTGCTCTGAGACAAGTGTATTGAGCAGGTTCTTCCCCTCCCGAAGACCTGTCATTGTTGCTCTCATCTAATATGCAGAATGCTGTAAACTGACACACTCTGCAAAACCCAGAAATGTTTCAGCAGTTCACAATTGTTTATTTTTCATCCAGTGTAAACAGATTTTTATTTTAGTAAAAAGGAGATTGGAGTCTGAAAGAAGGACAGCTGGCTTAACCTGAACCAAGGAAAAACTTAAAACCATTTCCCAGTCTAGGAATAATGACCCTAAGTGGAGTTACAATCTGCACAGGGCTCCTAGTTCCCCACAAACCCACAACTACCCTATGTGACCACAATTAAGAGAAGGCAGGAATTAACAGGAGATGGAAATACCGCAATTGTTCAGGAAAGCTATTTGTATGTCCACTCCTCTCACAGTAAATGAGAGAGAAGCTGAGTCAATGTATTTCCATTTCATTCAGGAGTAACCTGTCTGACTTAGCTGTCATGGTAATATAATAGTGGGCACAAGGGATAGTTATCATGGACCAGCTGAAGAGGGGTCCACTAACAGTGGTAATTGTGTTGAATGAAATTATCTGAATGTATGTGGAGTCATGAAGGGGAAAAGTTTGGAAAATACTCAATTAAGAGGCCTTATTGGAAGAAGGCATTCTTCAAAGAGCTGGTGAGCACCTCAAGAAACCTGTCTACATTAGGTTAAGAAACTGTTCAGCCTTTGACTCCTGCTGAACTCATTACTGAACTTTGCACCTAGATACCACAAGGGCTTCCTTCTATCTTAAACCTGGCTATAAACTTGAGGTAGCAGGGAAGAAAGATCTCTCTATCCCCTAGCCCTAGGTCTTGGCATGCTCTCCTAAAGGAAGACAAAGGGAATCCTTGCCATTTTCCACTTCTTCTGTAAGTCATTGTCATCATAGCAGACCCTGAGAAAAAGAAAAGTTGAGTGGAATAATTGTCTCCTGTGTCTTATGTACAACTCTCTTGTCTCTACATCCCAGAATGAGATTTGTAGTTTTTGCAACAGCATCATATTGTTGACTCATAGTCGGTCTGGGTTTCACTATAACCCCCAGATGTGTTGGGGGAAAAAATCCCTTTCAGTTTTAAAAAATATCCTTTTTGCCTTGACTGAGTATGGAAAAACTATGAGATGTTATTTTGGCTAAAACATGTCAGCAAATGAGCCTTAAATCTAATATCCTCTCTCTTCTTGTCACTGTCGATGCTGAGTTGCTGTCTCAAACAATCTAGTAATATTTCAATGGAGTAATATAAGATAATAATATGATATTGCTACTCCATCTAGTGGATATAATGTTGTTCTCTCCAGCAACCAAATACCTCAGCCACTGATTCTATATCAGTTTTGCCTGTGAAAGAATTCCACCCTCCTATTAGCACCTAAGGCATTTATGTACAAATTTAAGAGAGCTAAGAATCATCTCATCATAAAGGGGATTCCAGAAAGTCTTGGGATTCACCTCTCAGATTGCCCTTGAAATTTTCTTCTCTCTTTGTATCATTTAGAAGGCAGAATCTCAAACTCACAAATATAGAGAAAGGAATCCTCATCTCCATATGTGGCTCCTTTGCATTACTGCACTTGCCTCCTACGTACAGAGTATGATTTAATACAGTACAAAGTAATCATAACTTCAATGTAGTTGGCTTCAAGACACATGGAGCCTGATTCCTACAGGGCAGCTCCTAGGTGCTGTGTTGCTAGGGTGATCATCCATCCATCCTTAATTGGGTGGACAGTCCCACAATGGGAACCTCAAGTCTGGGTCCCAGGCTGCATGACTCCAGGACATCATTTTTCCTGGTTGTTAAGTCTCATGCAGGGATCCACAGGAAATGGCAGGTTTCCCCTTGCAGGCTGGCAGCATTCCACCTGTAAGAGGCTGCCAGGAGTGGGATGCAGGGGTGCCATGTCATGTGCATGTGCACACCTGCATGTGGCCAGGAACACAGCCAGGCAGCCTGGAGAGCAGCTCCCAGCAGGTAAGTTTATGTGTGGGAAGGGATGCGGGGGGGGGGGTAGGCAGACTGAGGTCCCCATGGTGAGGGAGGGAGTGGGGCAGGGGCTCGGGGCACTGCCCAGTCATGGCAATGCATAGTGCCAGGGTGGGGAACAGGATGGAGCTGTGGGCAGCTCTTCCAGGGGCAAGGTGGTAGGGCATGTGCTCCCCAGATTTGTGCGTGGGGCAAGGATGAATGTGGACTGCCTGCTATGTGCTTGTGGCTCCCTGCCCTGCTGTCCTGCCTCTGGGGGCTCCCGCTGGCTGCACCACCATGACAAGTGCCTTCTGTCTGCCTGGCAGCAGCAGGGATGGCGGCAGTGTGGAGTTGTGCCCCTTGCTGTTGCCAGGCAGGCAATGGGCATGTGGCTGGCACGGGGCTCCCGAGGGAAAGGCAGCAGGGTGGGGAGTCCCGAGCCCACAGTGGGCAGCCCACATCCACCCCCCACTCTGTTCTGCTCTGCTTGGCTCTGGTCCTGCAGCAGTGGGGGGCAGAGGAGGAGGAAGGTAGGCATGTGTCCTGCCTTCTCCTTTTGAAAAGGTGGTCTCCCTACGTGTTACCTTCATGAGACGTTTTACAGCCATTCCCTGCCATTGCCAACACAGTTCTGATCCAATGATGTCAATGTCTAGCGGAGAGCAATGCAAATAGTTTGGGGACGGGGGCACGTGGCTTCTGAGGACAGGCTGAGGGAACTGGGGTTATTTAGTCTACAAAAGAGGAGACTGAGAGGGGATTTAATAGCAGCCTTCAACTACCTGAAGTGTGGTTATAGAGAACGGAGCTGGACTGTTCTCAGTGGTGACAGACGACATAACAAGGAACAACAGTCTCAAGCTTCAGCAAGGGAAGTTTCAGTGAGATATAGGGAAAAGCTCTCACAAGGAGGGTGATGAAGCACTGGAATGAGTTACTAGAGAGGTTGTGGACTCTCCATCCTTGGAGGTTTGTAAGACCCGGCTAGACAAAGCCCTGGCTGGGATGATCTAGCTGTGGATGGTGCTGCTTTGGGGTTGGACTAGAAGTGACCTCCTGAGGTCCCTTCCGACCCACATTTTATTTTCTATGATGCGCTGGGAGCACTACTGCAGCTACACCACATCGCCCCTGTGCAGGCAGCCCTGTTCTGATTAGAAGCGCTCTCGGCCAAGCTCATGGCACGGCCTTGCAGACAGACCGTGGTCGCTGCACCGGCCCCGAGCACGAAGCTCCGCCCAGGACCCCGGCCCCAGCACGGAACAGGGGTGGGCCCCGACTCGTGACGTCAGCACGTCCAGCGGCCGCCCCAGGCCCCCGGGGCGAAGGGCGAGTCCAGGCAGCGCGCAAGTCCCCGCCCCCCTCCCCAGAGACCAGAAACTACAAATCCCAGCATGCCTCGGGGCTCCAGGGCGCATGCGCGGTGTGGCCGGCCTCGCGGCATGGCGGGGTTCGCGGAGCTCAACTTGCTGGCGCTGGCGGACAGGAAGGCGCTGCGGGCCGTGCTGGAGGCGGCGGCGCGGCGTGAGTAGCGGCCCGGCCCTGGGGGCTCCGCCTCCTGCTCGCCCGGGGCAGACCCCTCCCCCCCGCCCGTAAGAGCGCGGCCGTGGTGTAGACAGGGCGTCCGCGGCCACCAGGGCTCCAGGCGGCGCCTTTCAGTGTCCCCGCTCGGATCGGGCTGTGCCGCGCGGGGCGGGGCCCTGCTGCTGCCCCCAGAAGGGCTGAGCCAGGCCAGTCCCGGGGGGGGGGATGATCTAGTTGGGGATGGGCCTGTTTTGAGCAGGGAGTTGGACTAGATGGGACCTCTGAGGTCCCCGCCAGCCTCATTTTCTATGATTTTATGAATTTGCTAGGATGGGCCTGGAGCACTGAGGTCCTTTCTGGCTGAGCATTGGGCTTTGCAGTGCTGGCAGGTAGCGTGGCAGATACATACGTGGCTGTTGTATTCAGAAGGGCCAGGCAATTGCAGGCGAGGCAGGAAACGGAGCAGGACCGAGGCTTGTGCAGGGTGTCCAATATGTGTCCTTAAAAGCAGTAGCAGGGGGACAGCAAAAGCCACTCCACGTTTCTGCTGGAAGCAGATGGGAGGTGAGACCTGCTCTGAAGCCCTCTGCTTGCCCCAGAGCAGTCCTCAGTCTTGACTAGGGTTTACTTTTATTTTAATTTTTAAATGAACTTCTGCATTTGGGAGAAGCCAGTACACGGAAATGGAAGTTATGGGAAGCAAGGAGGATTCTGTCTAAGTGCAGGGCCACCCAGGTCATTATAGGCACAGTTGGGTGGTTTGAGTGGCATCGTGTCCCCAGCTACATCACTTGTATTCATGGGGGGAGAAAGTCTCAAAAGTTGTTTTGTTTGAGTCCCATATATGAGAATCTCACAGGCGTTTGTTCTTATGCAAGGATTCCAGAAAGTTTGAGTGATCTGACTTATATGGGACTATGCGTTTTCCAGGTTTGGTTTCTGAATGAGTCTTAGAGGCCTGAGCTTAAGCTTTAGTTCTACTTGTATTTGGCAGCAAGTAGAATGTTTCATTTTGAGGCATCGTGGACATGTTAGCGCTGCATTGGACGTAGTAGAGTGCTGCCATGAGACTACGCCTCTCCCACTCCATATGTACTACAGGCTGAAAAAGCATCATGTAGTTGCCACTAACGTGGTACTCTATGATGTGCCCAAAACAGCTAGGTCAGCATTTCTCAGCCCGTGAGTTGTGACCCAAAAGTGGGTCACAAGAAGAGATGAAAAGGTCGCCATCAAACTTGAAAAATGGATTCTTCTTTAAAGGAGAAAAATGTGGGAAAACTATGACAATTTTCCCTTGCAGGCTGGCAGAGTTCCAGCCTGTGAGGTCCCCCCTATGCCCCTCACACCCACCCCCCTGCCCCACACACTGGGAGGGCTGGGTCCTGGGGGCAGCAGGTTGGGAGCGAGGGACACTGGGTCGGGACTGGCCATTGATGTTTACAAATGTGTCCTGGTATCGAAAAGGTTGAGAACCACTAAGCTAGGTAACGAGAAAATGGGGTAGGTCATGTTATTGCAGTAGCACTTGCCTCACTGGCTGACATGGGGTGTTCATGCCCTGTAATTTTTTTTTTTTTTTAATTTTTGTTTCCAGAAATGAGAATATGTCCCAATCATCCTTGTACAATCAAAATGCTAAATGTATGTGAATCTTAAAATGTTTCTACTTTGATTTCTTTCTATTAAATTGTTAATATTTTGCAATTTGATTCAGATTTTATAATGTGTTTATATTTTCTAGTGGGATACTCAACTGTTGCAATTAACCATGTCATTGATTTTAAAGAAAAGAAACAGGTAAAAGTTTGTTTTGGTATTTATTCTTTTTTTATTTTTCCACTTAACATACTTCATAATTACTTGTCCTCAAATTGTCTCCTCTTTTAGAGTACTCATCTACATGTATATACAAAACTTTTTATTCATTACAAAGGTCCAGTTTAGAACTCCATCTTTCTACTAGTCCTTTTGCTTGGACTTAAATTTTACTTCCCATAAATTCAGTACACTGCATGAGCTGTCCATAAAGTTCTAGTTTCATTTGTTTGAAGGGCAGGTTCCTGTTTAGAAAAATGTATGCAGCTTTTATTTATATTGAGAAGTTGGCCCATTAAGTTTTTAAACACTTACTTTTGTTTTGCTTTTCATTTTCAGGAAATTCCTAAACCAATCTCTCCTTCAGAACTGCTTCCGTCTTTGCCTATAATACCGGTATGTCAGTTTAAATGCCATCTGCGTATAATGGTCTATGGAATATATTTGTATTCTAGTGTGTTTGTGTATACAGTTCTCATATCAGGCCTGAGTTGGAGAGATTGATTGTCTGATTTACTAAAATAACTCTGCAGCAACAGAAAACCAATACAGTCTAACGTACAGTACATTCTAATATGTTCTTCATCATACAGTTTATATGATATGGGAACAAACATTGTGCTCAGGCTGAACTTGGAAGCTACTTCTAGTTAAACGTTTCTATAGTTGACATTTTAAGAGCTTGAGTTTTAGGGATGATTTCCCAAGTTAAATTATCAAACATTCTTTTAAATCCATAGAGTACTTTAATTAAAAAAACAAAAACAACTCTTATCTGTAGTACAGTGATCATTCTGACCTGTGGCAACAGGATATAGGGCTGTACAAAATGGCTGCATTTTGATACCATTTCGGAGGACAGTGATTCGTTTCAGTGTTTCGGCTCACAGTCCTGTTTTGTTTCAGCTGAATCTGTGCAAGGGAAGCTTCGCACAGCCCTACCCAGCCGGGCAGGGCTTGGGGCCCCAGTGGAGAGCAGGACAGGACCATGGGCGGCTCATACAGGGGAGGGCCACTACCCTCTGAGCAGATGAGGAGACCCCTGCACGGATCTGATACCTCTCACGCCAGGTCACGGGGCAGGGAAGCAGCGCAGAGCGGCGAGCAAGCCTGCTGGTCCCTGCTGCGCGACTCAGCTCCACAGGGAACAGAGATCCGCTCTGGGGGTCTCCTTGCTGCTGCTGCTCAATCTGCGCTGCCCCGGCAACATGGGGCTGTGCGGGGTGGGTAGCGGTGGCAAGGAGACCCCAGTGTGGATCTCTGCTCCCTGCAGAGTCAGGTCATGGGGCAGCGATTCCCCAGCCCCCGGTTTGATTCCCAGCTCTCTGATCATTCCCCCAGCTCTTCCCGGGGGTCGTGGGCCCCCAGATCCGCACGCTGGGTTTCAGCAGGCTGCCTCTGAAGGCTGGGGCCAATGGCAACACCACAGTTTTCCTGACGCTTGGCGCAGAGTGTGCCAAGTGGCTGCCGCTTGCCCCAGCCTTCAGTGGCAGTCTGCTGAAACCTCACGCACAGATCGAGAGCCCGTGCCTGCTGAGAATAGCTAGGGAAACGATCGGAGAGCTGGGGAATTGAATTGGGAGCTAGATATCAATATCAGAGCAGTCATTTCCCCACCTCTTTCCCCTCCCTCTTCTTAGTTTTTGTTTCCCTGCAAGCCCGACTCCGAAACGTTCCAAAAGGAATTGGAGCCATCCGGTTCATTTTGGAGCCTTCCGTTTCGATTCAGATTTGGTGTTTTGGGCACTGAAATGGCCCAAAACACCTCCGAAACGAAACGGCTGCCGAAATTTTGCACAGTCCTACCTGGGTACCAGAATATGCTCAGTTATTCTGCTGTGTGATGTTTAAAACAGAAATAAAGTTCAAAGGAATGTAAGAAGTCATCAATTTCTAAGAGCACCACAGAGTATGGAAACAAAATATTAAAATTAGAAAGGTAAAAATATGTTGGTTTAGTTACAAATGAGAAATAAATGAGTATAGGCAAGAAATGAACAAAGTACCATTCTGTTTACAGTAATGGGAATGAAAAATCAATCGGCTACATCTTTGTTGTGTCCCTTTTCAATAGTCACTTAGACATATTTTGCTTACAGGGAAAATTGAAACCAATTAAAATTGTAACCCGACTAACGCTTGTAGTTTCTGATCCTTCTCACTGCAATGTGTTGGTAAGTATTAAAAACTCTCTATATAATTTTATAGTTTGCAACCTATTTATTTATTTTCACAATGAAATAATGTAACTTTTGATATTTTACAGAAACTTTATGTTTTTCATGGAAAACATTGCACTAAATTTTTCTGAGATTGACATCTTATGATTACATTGCTCTCTAACGATACCACTTTAGTAAACCAGAATATGCTGTGCACTGGCGATTTTTTACTAAGGGCATAGGCTGCTGCCAAGATGATTTGATTCTATTCCCAGGCTCTTACTTTTGAGTTCTCAGCCTGTAGCAGATGCTAGAATGCTGTTGCAAATCCTTCTGGTAGAGTGGGTGAAGAAGTGTTTAAACATGAAATAATCACTCCTGCTCTTTAGTTCAGTTTTGGCATAATACCAGTAAGACTGATTTTGCTTAACTTTGTTCAGCTTAAATTTCAAAGCCTCTCCTTTTGCTGTTGAAAAATGCCATGTTGAATTGGGGGAGGTTTGCTAGGTGTTCTTATCTTGGGTGGGAAGAAGACTTACAAAGTATAGTAACAGTAATATAAGGAGATACCGATGACTTGCGAGGCAAACCTGCCCTACCACTGTACTTGTGAATGGGATGACATCCAGAATAACGGCAGTAAAATGCTTGGAAGGCAGGATAGAGACCCACCTTTACAGAATAGCTAAATAAGATGTATATGAAAGCAAGCTTTCATGAATCTAAGTTTACTTTGTTAACAGCAGCAGTTAAAACAAGTTATTCCTATTAATACTTTATCTCATAGTTGGGGATTTTTTTTCTTTTATTACCTATTTGTTATTTTTGAAGTTATGCCAGTGCATGTCTCCACTACCTGTCATAATTTAAGCCATTATTTCTTCCTTTTTTTGTTAGAGAGCAACATCTTCAAATATAAGGTTATATGACATCATAGCAGTGTTTCCAAAGACAGAGAAACTATTTCATGTAAGTAGATAAGTTTTCTCTAAATTGCGATTACAACTGTAAATGTTGAAATAATGTTTGATGGTTTTGAGTGGATGAATGTGTTGCTTGGATTTCATCTCAAAATTTCCCATATGCTTTTTGGGCATGCTTGCAGCATAACTGGTGGTGTGGAGTAGACCTCCATTTTGCTGTATTAAGGCATAAGAATTTAAAAAGTCTGCATCAAACAAGGGTGTAGGTTGTAGCCGTGTTGGTCTAAGGACATAGGCAGACAAGGTTCCTTGAGACAGCTCTCTGACACCACCTACTACAAAGAACTACAAGAAGATCCTACTCCCCTTTTCACCAAAAAACTCAACAATACCATCAAATAATTTCCATCAAGACTACAAGAAAAACTACAGACCTTGATCCCCCCGCTACCTAACCCAGGGACTTTTTACATGCTCCCTAAAATCCACAAACAAGGGAACCCTGGCAGCCCTATCATATCCAACCATGGGACCCTAACTGAGGAAATATTAGGTTTTGTTGAATCGATCCTAAAACCGCTTGTCACCCACAGAGCAAGTTTTGTACAAGACACTACAGACTTTCTACAGAAACTTAAAAACATAGACCACCTTCCCAGCAACACACTCCTAGCCACCATGGATGTTACCAGCCTATATATCAACATCCCACACCAGGATGGCATCCAAGCCTGCCTTACATATCTACAGGAACAAGATCACAACTCAGAATACAGGCCCAAAGATATTACTGACCTTATACACTTCATCCTCACACACAACAATTTCACTTTTAATAATCAACACTTCCTCCAGATGATGGGAACAGCTATGGGCACTAAAATGGCCCCACAGTATGCCAACCTTTTTATGAGCCACCTGGAAGAAGGCTTCTTCAAGAACTGCACTATCAAACCCTTGCTATACTTAAGATACATCAATGACATCTTCATCATTTAGACTGAAAACGTATAATCTGTGATTGAGTTCCATCAGAAATTCAACAATCGCCATCTCTCCATCCGACTTTCTTTAGAATACTCCAGCACCAACATCTTTTTAGACACAATGATCAGTATCCAGAAGGGTAAAATACAGACCACAGTATACAAGAAACCCACAGACCAGCACACATCTGCACAGAACCAGCAATCACCCGAAACACACCAAAAAAGCTGCGATATACAGCCAAGCCCTCCGATACCACCGCATTTGTACTGAAGAGAACACCCGGGATTGCCACCTCACCAATCTTAAAAAGGCTTTCACCCAGCAAGGACACTCGTCCAGAGAGAGAGATCACACGTTTGAAAGATACCACGTGAAGAACTGCTGCAGTACAGAAGAAAACCCCCCACAAATCGCACACCGCTGGTTATGACATATCACCTCTCCCTTGAACCTGTACAGAAAATCCTCAAAAAATTGCAACCCATACTAGAAAGAGACCCTGTTCTTAAAAAGATCTTCCCAGAGCCACCCATCCTAGCCTTCAAACAAGCACCGAACCTCGCCAACCTCATCACCAGAAGCAAACTTCCTCAAGCCCAGAACACACCAAAAGGATCCAGACCGTGCCATGACAAGAAATGCAAAACCTGCCAACACATCTCCACCACCCCCACTATTACTACACCCCACAACAGAGCCATCAGCATCCCAGGATCTTACAGCTGCACCTCCAGAAATGTAATATACCTCATCCAATGCACCAAATGCCCTGATGGAAAATACGTAGGAGAGACCAAAAAACAACTGCGCACCAGAACGAACGCACACCGGAAATCTATCAAAGACAGAAATACCAGTGGGGGCACATTTCTCACAGGAGGGCCACTCTCTCTCCAGTCTCTCAGTCCTGATCCTCAAGGGAAACTTGCACAACACTTCCCAGAGACGAGCCTATGAGCTCCATTTCATCAACCTCCTGGATACTAAAAATCATGGACTAAACATAGGCAGACAAGGTTCCTTGGGTGAATTTGATATCTTTTATTAGACCAACCCAAATGGTTGGAGAATAGACTTTTCATTCCATCCAGGAAGAGCACACTCCAACTGCTGAAGCTTCCTTAGCCTGATGAAGGGTTTTTGAACCTGAAAGCTTGCTTAATAACTATTCTTCAGCCATTTGGGTTGGTCTAATAAAAGGTATCAAATTCACCCAAGGAACCTTGTCTGCCTGCATCAAACAGGAACTTTCCAAATTCTAACATCTTCCCCAGCATATGTTTTGCTTTTTCAATGAGCAGCAGTTGTTTCAGAACTCAGGACTGATTGGGGCTGTGTTGACTGATGGAAGGTAAGATGTCTGTAGTGGGATTTTATGGGTTATTCTCTCTGTCTCTCTCGTTGATTTAACACCCACAAAACTCGTGGCTCTTACTGAAAATCCAATGAGAAAAAGCAGCTTTCTTGGGTTTTTTTTTTTTTAAGAGAAGTGGATGGAGGAGGGGAAAACATTTGCTCTGGAAGTCTTGACCTTCTCCAAACATGGGAGAATGTTCTTATCATATTTGTAAATGCCTCTTGGCAGTGTGTGACTGTTCTTGCCAAATATAAGCACAGAAAGGTCAGCAGTAGTGAAGTCAGGGACTACCTTACATAATTTTACCATTTCTGTGTTTTACTTTTGCTGCCAAGGACTTAAGTTGTATGAAATTGAAGTAAGCAGAGGTACAATTTTCCCTTAATTTTTTACTTTTTGTGAATACAAATGCTATCCCTGCAATTCAATTTAAGCAAGAAGAGACCTGCTTTGATTGCCAAGAATAACAATGCAGATACTTTTATCCATGTCTAAACAAAAATGAATTGTCATTCTTGCAAACAGACAACAGCAGAAAGTGATCATTGTGTTTGAACACAAGCCTGCTTGACTTGGTTTTAGCACTCAACAGAGGAGAATCTCCTTTCTTATTAGGGAAATGAATTAATATACAATTTATATATATATATATTTTTTTTTTTTTTTTCTTTGCAGCACCATATCTTTTCAGAGCTATTCAGCCAGCAATTCTTTTTGGGGATCATGTCTTTAAATGTTTTACTGATGTTGTTATTTAATATGCACTAATACTTCAGCCAATTAATAATGATCATATTGGATACTATATTGCATCTTAACTTTTTCTGCTTTCCACTGCCAAAACTTACCTGTTTTTGAACAGCCTCTGCTGTAGGATGATATGGGTAGAGTAGCAAAAGAATTAAGTGTTAGATTCACTCTTGTGAGTTTAAGCCTTACTCTGGCCTCATGCTGAAGGCCACACCCCTCACCTGTAAATGGGCAGGGGAACATTGCTTCCGTATATGTCATTGGGTATAGAAACTGGTGTAACTTAACCATGCTAGTCCAATGAGCTACTAGGCTTTGGAAGAGTTTTGAACTTTGTGGGGTTTCTGGAAAGGATGGAGATCCTACATGAGGTTCAGTAGTAAACATTGACTGCATCCTGCTGTCCCTGTCACATGGATTTAAATTGATTTGGAATACACAGGCAGATAGGGGTGGGTGCACCAATCGAAGTAAGAATCGAATAAAAGCAGTATTGGTTAGAAATCTGTTTCTTGCAAAAACAGTTGTCACGTGGCTGCAATGTGGGAAACTCATCATTCCTCTACACTAGCTGCCCAATTGCAACCATTTTGTGCTAGCATCCTTCTTGTTGGCCTTCTTGGCAGTGAACAGATTGATCTTTAATGCAGAAGGCAACAAACTAATAAATGGCAAACTTGATTCTCTTTGTAGGAGTACCAGAATTTATTTTCAAAGGCACTCTGTTCACTTTGAAATTTGAGTTTAAATTAAACTCTTTTCAGGAACTACAATAGCCCTTAATACCTCCCACCATAGCCTGTTTTAACAAATATATATTCTCCTAATCTCTTACCCTTGTTTTCTTCCTTATGAGAATCACAAAAGCACCAAAAAGAAATTAACGGAATTAGAATGTCCAAATTTAGCAATATGAAGTGGACAAACTGGATAAGAAGTTGCGTGTGTCCTGTTCTTCCAGCCATAGCAAACTTAATTCTTACCAGGAACAACTGTAGGTTAATAGAACTGATTGACTTCTTTACTTGAATGTCCTTTTAGCAAGATTATTGACCCGCTTTGCTGCGTCTTCCAGCTTCTTTTCTAGAGTTTGAAAGAGGCAAATAGATGCCAAGGAAATTTTCCGAGGCAGCTCTCAGGAACCTTTCATGAAGCATTGGGAACTCTGTGAAACTGGTATTAAGATTTTAGTCTATTTTCTTGGCTTACAATTTGCTAGGAAGGAGGCAACCCATCCTGTGCAAGAGCACACCTCGACTTCTGTAGTTGGCAACTTTTTTTTATCTGGAGAAGGGATCCCATTGCTCATCCAGCAAATGGGTGCTTGGCAGAAAGAACTCTTATGATTAAGATATACAGACACTTCTATATATCTTTAAAAAAAAAAAAAAAAAGTTATGAGTCTCCAGGCTTCCCATTTTCTGTGTTGAGACCTACATTGCTTATTGTGGCAGATGAGATCACACAGAACTAACATGGTAGGTGCTGTTATGAATGGGATCTCAGGTTAAGCCCCCTGCTTTTTATAATAGCTTCCACTAAAATTCTTCTTTGGGCCTGAAGTTCTTCAAGAGTGATCTTGCCTCACAGATGAACTTCACATTTTAACATTTACTACATACTGTAAATTAAAAACTAGCTAAACAGCTCCATCCACCAAAACTGGGGATGTAGTTTGTTCTCCTTGGAGCATCAGTTTCCTCGCCACGTTTGAGAAGAAATATTTTAAATTAAACAACAGCAAAAATTCTTCAAAACACATCCAGGAGGCAGACACTATTTTAACATAGCCTAATGGACTCCATGCACAACATGCATAATGTTAGTGTCTCATTGAAAGACATGCCACAATTCTCCAAAAAACTATCTTTCTATCAGAACTGTTGCTGTGGGTGCCTAAATAATTGCAGATTATCTTGTATTATTATTATTCAAATGATTAAATGACAGTTGTGCAAAAAAATTGGAGCAGTGCTTCATTTTTAGAGCCCTGACTGTCCTATAGTTGCAGGCAGTTAGCACTTTACTAACCCCTACAAAATCATCCTCTGAAGTATCGCTTTTAGAGTTAATGAAATCCTGTCTATTTCATCAGTTGTGCACACATCTGCCAGCCAGGCAGGGAGCACCTCAGAAACCATCTGGTTCAGAGAGCTGTAAGCTTTTGTAGGTGATAGCCTACTTTGCCAGATGCATCTGCCACAGTTTTTTGGCTTCAGGAACTTCAAGAGCTTTAACCTATGCATGTTACAATTGTCTCCTTTGTTTTCCACCAGATGGCACTGCTACCTCTCTTGAGAGTGCAGAATGCAATCAGTGCTTTGTGACTAATTGGTAGGGCTGTGTGAAACAGCATTGTTCTGCTTCGACTTCTGTTTCGACAGAACAGTATGTCATTTCAAAAACACTGTTCTGTTTCATTGGCACTGTTTCCCTGTTTTGACGCTGTTTTGCCCATACGTTATAATGGGGAATCATAAAAGGTAGCAGGCAGGCAGATCAGAGGTCTGTCTGCACCCCTGGGAGGGCTGTGGGGGCTGTGCTGGAGTCCTCCCAGGGGTGCGGGCCTCCAATCTGCCTGCCAGATGACAGGAGGCAGGTGCTGCCACCTGGGGCCAGCAGCAGCACCAATCTGCCCAGCACCGATGCCCAGCACCAGTCTGTCATCTGGCAGGCAGATGACTGCCAGGGGGCCTCACCCCCAGGAAGAGTCTGGCACAGCCCACGCAGTCCTCCCAGGGGTGCAGGCGAGCCCCCAATCTGCCTGCTGGATAACGGGAGGCAGGTGCTGCTAGCTGGGACCAGCGCTTAAGCCAGTAGGCCTGGCTTTGAAACTCGAAATGTTTCTAGTTCCCGTGTTTCGTTTCAAAGCTATTTCAAAGGCTTTTGTGTTTCGTTTCAATTTTGGTGTATCGAGCTTGAAATGCATTGAAACAGCTTTGAACTGAAACCCTGGGCAAAATTTCTCTCAGCCCTCCTAGTTGGTGCTTTTTCTTCTGCACTGAATTGTTGTACTTGAAATTCTTTAAGCAAACTGAGCACCCAGACTGTATAACATGCTTGGCAACCAAAGGTGAAGTGATAACTGCAGTAGAGCAAATCTCATTTGATATTCCAACATTTCACAGCAGCTTAGAACTTCTTCATTCAAGGAGAAACCCTCCACTACCTTGTAGTTCTCTTTTCTTTTTGGCTTCTTATGTCACATCCTTGTATCCTGATTTATGTCTTGGAATTTGGGTATTTGTAGCAAATTCATCAAATAAAATACCTAGAAAATCTGAAGAAGTATGAGTGGAAAGTCTGTTTCCCACCCCCATCCCACAACGTGACTTGTACTCTGACTTCTGTTTTCATTTGTTTGAGGCTTTCTCTCTACGTTTCCTGCACCCTTACTAATATCTCATGTAGGGCATGATTCATAGCCCGCTTTGCAGGATGCACGTGTCAGTGTTAGCATTTACAAATTAAATCTTTGCCAGTATCCTGATGATAGCTTATTAGCTGGCGTGTTAGTATCAAATGACGTTTTCAAAGCAGCTAAAGAGAGCTCAGGTGATCATTTCAATTCCCTGTAGATCTAACATCAGTTGCCATCTCCCACTGGATAGCATTGTTCCATGGATATAGGAGACTTAAATGTCCATGCTATAATCAAGGTTAGGAGCTATATTTAAACTCAGCCAAGACAATATTTCAGCTAAATGAGTTGGTAGTCATTTGACTGACCAATTGGAAACTGGCTAAGCTAGAACTACAGTTAAGCTGTTTTTGTTTAAACTTTGTTTCAAGAACAGGCCAGATAGAGCCTAAACTTGGAAACGCCAGTAGTCCTCCTCATCGTGTCTGGTAGTCGTCTTGTATATGTAGGGAGACCATATTGAAAGGTGGATGCTGCCTGGTGTCCTGGATGCTGACCACCTCTGAGAAACCTAAGGGGCGGAGAGGCCTCCTCAGACAGCAGGGCCTTTTGTGTGTTGTCTCTATTAGGGGTGGATTTGCGGGTCAGGGATACACATACACCTCACCCTCGCATACCCTATAAATACGCAGAGGCTCCAATAAAGTTCAAAAGTATATTATAAAGTCACGATCACGACAAAAACAAGATTAACAGTAGGAAATGTACATGACATCAAGCATGAACTATATACACTGGTTAACTGCAAGTGAACCATAACCAGACCTGCCAGGGGCCAGCGAAGGGGAGCGTCGGGGCCTTCACAGGCTCACCGAGCTCCCGTGACAGTCAGGCCCTCAGTCCTTTCCCTCGGAGGGTCTTGGACCGAGATTGAGGGAAGAGTGATAATTACCAGTCCAATGGATGATCTAGGTCCTGATCCAGTAACACTTTTACAGGTAAGTATCCAATTATAATCCAGTGCGATAGGTCACCTCTCTCTCACTGCTACAGTCACTGCACATATGCCTCAGATATGCAGGTATGATCTCCAACCAAGTAAACTCGTGCACCATTCAAACCTCATGTACTCTCAAACATCCATATGCCATTTGTGCGCCGAATCATGCCTCAGGATTCCTTAAATACTCACCAAAATCACACCATGTGCCAGTTGTTCTTCTCACCAATCACACTCGTGCACACGACGCCCTACTCTTGTGCTCTCGGCACTCGGGTGCAGCACACGGCACTCGACTGGACCACACGCTACTGCGAGGCTCCCCAGGTGCAAGTGGGTCACTGACATCATCAAGGTGGAAAGTTCAGCTATTCTAGAGCCTTCCCACCTCTGACCAGTGTGCGCATGCTGAAGAGGGATCTCGTGTTATGGACCACATCCAACAAAATGACCCGTTTTAGCCGGGACAGTCCTGGATTTCAGAGGCTGGTCCCAGCCGGTTCCCTTTTCTAGAGGTTCCTGAGGAGCTCTTTTCAGTGCTGGAGCAGCAAGTTCACACAGGGCTAGTAAGAGTTATGGGGCATGGGTAGGGACCTACCAAATTCGCAGCGGAAGTGGGCTGTGCAGCAACTGTTTTAATATCGTAGGTTCCTCTGCACCCCTCACCCCATGCCCATTTGACAGATTGGCAGGGAAGTGAAAATTGCAGTTTTAAATATAGCGCCTTTTTTGCCTCCTGGCTGGTGAGCAGCAAACAACAGGCTCACCAGGGCCCCTCTGCCCTGGTTGGGGGTGGGGATGTGCGGGGGAATCTGCAAGATTAAAGGACCTGCCACATAGCCCTGTTCCGCTGTGAATTCGGTAAGTCCCTAGGCACGGGGAAGCAGTCACTGTCAGCCTTACGTGCAGCAATTCATGGCCTCTAAAGAATTTAGTGAGGTTTCTGATGGGGGGGGGGGGCGTTGTTGCTAATTTAAAAAAAAAGAAAAGAGAAACAGAACAGGATTTGGAGCTTTGAAATAGTCTGTGGACTCCATAAGAGCCACTAACTGGGGAGCCATGCTGTGCGTTGCTTTACAACTTGCCTGGTGGCAATCCATGGACTGATTCTCTGCTCCTTCCCAGTTGCATGTAAACCAAGTGGACTAATTCATGGAGTCATTTGCAGTCTCCTATTTTGGAGCCATGGGATCCTAGCTTGAGGCCCTTGGGGGGCCTTACATCAGTGAAAGATGAAGTGTAGTGGAGGTTTGTTTTGCCACACGGTCACCCACCCCGTTATCCCTTTTTGCCCTTCCATGGGAGGAAAGGAATGATGGATGGCTGGGGCAGAGCAGCCTTTCCTGGATTTGTGTTGACAAAGAATTTTCCTGCACTGGGAAAATCTCTGCAGCCAATTTTGGCTACTTGAACAGATAGGTAGTAAGTGGCCTTGGATGGGAGAGTTTCAGCCCATTTTTGCCATCTTTACCATTTTTGCAGGTGTATCTTCCACAAGACCAGTACGTACAATTAATGTCTTGAGTAAAAGGGACTGTCTGTAAATCGAGTGTAGTTAACTAGATTTGTTGGCGAGCTCACCTTTCTCTTCTTGCCTTGGAAAAAACTAGTTTTAGGCCTAAAAATTTATTTGGCTGCTCAAATGGATTTTTCAGAAAATGTGCAGTATTGGTCCTTAGAAAATTGGGCCCCTTTAAGTGGTCTCAGTTTAGGAGCCCAGAATCATTAGTCACTTTGAAAACCTCATGTTTAACTGACACTATCTGCAATGCTGCTTTACCTCAAACACAAAATCAGCACTCTGGAATGTAAGAGCTGCTTGGGTAGAGGGAATTCCTTGACCATTGTTGTCTAAAAAAGCTCTTTTTCATTAGCAGCATGTCTTGGGGAGGTTGGATCACTTCACTAAGGCTACCTCTGGTGTCCTGTAACCAACTGGGAGCAAACTGATCAATCCCTCTCTTAAATTGTCCATTTATTTTAATGGAAAAATTGCTTTCCCAAGTCTGGATAATGGTTTAAAATGCATTAAAAATGGCACTATTGCTATCTTGGGGTACCTGAAAGATGTTGCAGCTCTTGCGTTTAAAATCAACATTGGCAATATCTTTAAGCAAAGAACACCTGCTTGCATGAGGCTAGTAGCATGTTTATTGATGCTTTATAACTGTCTGTATTTAATTTTTTGGTGTAGGTCGCTTGCACAAATTTAGATGTGGATCTCATCTGCATAAGTGTAACAGAAAAGCTGCCATTCTACTTCCGAAGACCACCTGTTAACATGGTACATTTGTGTCTGACGCTTTTTTTTTAGCTGTTGAGTTAGCTGTTAAATTTTGAGTTTAAACAATTGTCTTTCCCTTTTTTTTATTCTTGATATTGCAGAGTGGTGGGTTTTTTTCTTTTCCTGGAAAATATCTTCTCTGCTGGTTTTTTGCACTTGAATGCCCATGCTGAATTCCCACCTGGGTATACACGTGCTTCAGTAAGTGAAATCAGCATAGACCATACAAATGCATTCGGTTTATGACCCTTCGTATTTATAAATCTCATGCTTGCATGAGTACAGAAAACAGGATTGAAAGTTAATTGAATCAATCAAATAAATAACTTTATTTCCTAATACTGTAGTTTCTTCTTTAAAGTTAGCAGTAAGAAAATATTACATCATGAACAGACTACAGAGCTAGGAACCTGAGTTTCAATTATAGCTTCACTAATTTACTGTATAGCTTGAAGTAGGTCGTTAATCTCTCTTCCCATCTGCAAAAATGAGACTATAATATGCTTTATGGGAATGCTCTGCAGGTAAGTTTTTTTTTTTTAAATACCATTGCTGGTAAACTACACAGTGAAACTGCTCTATGAAAATTATCCCAAGTAGTACAGTATTCTGGGGTTAGGGGAGAAGGAAACCTTGTTAATCTTCCTTTTCTCCCAGGATAACTCTTCCATCAGCAAGCACTTGACTGTTGTATTCATAAGCTCTTTAAGGAAGAAGGAGGGTCTTTGGCATTTCTGAAGTGCATGGCTGTCCTTGAACGAGGTGGTGCAGTAACTGGTCAGATGTGTAGACTTGGTGCCAAGGCTAGGTGAGCAAGGGCATGCGTATACCACCTCTGCTGCATCTTGTTCACTCAGCACATCCTGCTGATCATTTAATACATGCCAGGTGCCCAAATGAGGCAGTGAAGTTGCGTTAGAGAATTTTAACAGTGTCCCTAATGTCTGTCTTAAGCAGGGTTATTGGCACAAGGTCAGCACTCTTAAAGGTGGCTACTTTGCTGCATTTGGGGGAGTTGGAGCATGGAGAAGGGGAATGAGTGGACTAGGCAAGCTTTGTGCCATTGCTCCTAGACATGACAGAGGTGACGTAGACATGCCCTAAATAAATTTTATCTCGATAGAAAATAATTCCATCTGCTCTTTCTCCCTTGAGTGGAGGTATACAGATTTTCTGCTAATCAGCTGTGATTGCCTTTGCCTTTTCCATTTCTAAGTTTGTGGAAACGATTTGTAGCCTAACGAGAGGAGGGGGAAGGGGGAAAGCTTTTTGAGTAAGCCTTAATTACTGGGCGGTCTTAAGTGCATATATATATATACTACACATATAGTTCTTTATTTTCACTTTTTATAATGCAGCGTATTTCTTCTTGCCTTGTATTTGATTCATATGTAAAACAGTAGAACTGGAAAGAAAAGACATGAATAATAGACAGTACTTGTCAGATTGTTATACCACTCTGGTTTTGATTTTTTGACTATTTTCTTTCTTTCATGTGAAGGCAATAGATCGAGGCATTTACTTTGAAGTCCTTTACACCCCAGCCATCAAAGACTCCACAATGAGAAGATACACAATTTCAAATGCACTCAGTCTGGTGCAGATCTGCAAAGGAAAGGTAAGCCCTCTATGTAAAAATGAGAAGCTGAATTTGTTGGTTTTAACTCGTTTTGGAGTGGTGTAGGCTGAACAGTTTCAGAGGAGTTTGACTGTATAATTTCTGAAGTTATGCCTAAACCTTTGCCTGACAATGTTCGGAAGCAGTTGTTCTGACTACAAACACCCCTAGCTGTGGACTACCTTGTGCTTTATTTTTAAGCCACAAGCTTTTTTTCAAGATGGTATGCTAGTTGTTGCAGCTATGAAGCTGCGAAGACTCGAGACTGTTAAAACAGCAGTGTTAGAGATTTAAGGTTAGCCAGGAATGATCTGGCAGTGCATCTCTCTGACCAGAAATACATCTCATAGATCTAGGTCCCTAATTAATTTGTGGCAGTATCCCATTGCATAGAAAAGTAGATGAAATTGCAGAATTAAAAAAAACCCCAACAACAACCACCTTAAGCAGATCAGTAAACTTTCATTGCACAAAATTAACTCGTACTTACTGGCTGGTCACAGGCCAGATTTCTAGTTTGGGTAGTTCTTTCTTCTGTTCCTGATTCTGAAATGGAGGAGTAAAGACAGCTTGATATCTGAAGATCCTAGACCCCCTACCTACTCTCATGTTGCTTCCTCCCAAGACAGCCAACCTGTCATTTGTGTAGCAGACACGCAGGTTACCAGTCTCCACTGTAGAGAGGTGTCCTATTTTTCTTTTCCTCCTCTCTTCGACCAACAATTGAAGGGAAGCTGGGTGACAGCGACCATGAGCTGATCACCTTTGCCATCTGCCGAAAAGCTGTCAAGTCAGTCAGCAGTACAGAGGTCCTCGACTTCAGGAGGGCTGACTCTGACAAGCTCGGGAGACTTGTCGGTGAGGCCCTAAGGGATCATGACCCCAAAGGGAGGGGAGTCCTGGAAGAGTGGTTGCTCCTCAAGGGAGTGATCCCAGATGCACAAGCTAAGGCTATTCCGTCTCAGAGGAAAGGCAGCAGGAGGGCATAGCAGCCCCCCTGGCTCTCCAGGGAACTGGCGATCCTCCTGCGTCTAAAAAAACAGATCTACAAAGGATGGAGGACGGGATCTACCTCCAAGGAGAAATACTCTGCCCTGGTCCGAATCTGCAGAGAGCAAACCAGGAAAGCTAAGGCTGCCATGGAACTCCAACTGGCTACGAATATCAAGGACAATAAAAAGTCCTTTTTTAGATATGTGGGGAGCTGGAGGAAAAGCAAGGGCAACATTAGACCCCTGCTAAACCAAAAGGGGGAACTGACGACCGATGCCCAGAAAAAGCCAACTTGCAAAATGGGTACGTTGCATCAGTCTTTCACAAGTCCCATGGGACGCCACTGCCCATTACGGGACAGGGACGCCTAAGTGAGAGTGGTTCCTTGCCTTCCATCATTGCCGACCCTGTGAAGGAACAGCTGGACACCTTCAAGTTAGCCGGCCCTGACAATTTATACCCCAGAGTACTCAAGGAGCTGGCAAGCATCATAGCTCAGCCCCTGGCACGGATCTTCGAGAGCTCCTGGTGCTCTGGTGGAGTGCCCGATGATTGGAAGAAGGCCAATGTGGTGCCTATCTTCAAGAAAGGGAGGAAAGTGGATCTGGCAAACTACAGGCCCATCAGCCTGACCTTTATCTTGGGGAAGGTCTTAGGAAAAATCATCAAGGAGACCATCCTTAATGGACTGGCCGATGGCAGCAGCCTGAGGAACAGCCAGCATGGGTTTGTTGCAGGTAGGTCATGCTTGACCAATCTCATTTCCTTTTACGACCAGGTGACCTGTCACCTGGACAAGGGGGAAGAGATTGATGTCATACATCTCAACTTTAAAAAAGCCTTCAATCTGGTATCCCATGATCACCTTTTGGCAAAACTGGCCAACTGCGGCCTCGGGTCCACCATGATCCGCTGGCTGGGGAATTGGCTCCATGGTCGGACCCAGAGAGTGGTGGTTGACAGAAGTCAATCGTCATGGTGCCCTGTGACCAGTGGGGTCCCTCAAGGCTCTGTCCTTGGACCTATTTTGTTCAACCTCTTCATTAATGATGTGGACATTGGAGTCAAAAGTGGACTGGCCAAGTTTGCCAATGATACCAAACTTTGGGGTAAAGCAGGCTTGTCCAACATGCGGCCTGCCAAGGCATTTTCTGTGGCTCATGGTGCTGTCACGGGAAACAAAAGTAAACACAGTTTACTTTCGTTCTTGCCCTTGTCCCTGCCCCAGCCCCTCAGCAGCTTCCTAATGGCTGCTGAAGGGCTGAGGAAGGGACAAGGTTCCCACACGCACCGCATCAGCTTGACGTTGCTGACGCAGTGCGTGTGGGAAGAGGAGTAGCCATGTGCCTCTCAGGACAGGATGAGCCCAGCCGGAGCAGCAGGGGGCTCAGCTGCACTTTCCCCCTACCTGCGCTGGTTAGTCCCAAGTGGCACATGGCTCCGCCACCGCCTTTGCTGGCTGGTGCTGACCCGGGCGGGTCTGTCCCATCTGGAGCAGCATGCGGCTGAAGCCGGATTCCCACGTGCTGCTGGGGACGGGAGAAGCCTGTCCAGGTCGGCACCGGCCAGCAGAAGCGGCGGTGGAGCCATGTGCCACTCAGGACTCACTGGTGCAGGTAGGAGGAAAATGCAGCTGAGCCCCTGTTGCTCCGACTGGGCTCGTCCCTTCCCAAGCGGCACATGGCTCCGCCGCCACTTCTGCCGGCCGGAGCTGACCTGGCCTGCCTCCTCCCGTCCCCAGCAGCACACGGGAAGCTGGCTTCAGCCGTATGCTGCTCTGGATGGAACGGACCCAGCCGGGTCAGCACCGGCCAGGAAAAGCAGCGTGCAGCTGAAGCCGCCCTTCCACTCTCCTCACCACGTCTCCCACCACACTGCCCCTGCTGGGCTCCAGGATCCCCCAGCGGGTCGGGGCCCGCCCTGGTGAGGTTTCTCGTAGCTCCGTGCCTGGCGCGGGGCAGCTGTGGGGCCGGGCCACGGAAGAGTCCGGCGCGGTCAGGCACGGAGCGGCCCAGGGATGTGCTGCTCACAGAGCGTTGGTTCAGCGCCAAGAGGCGCCCTAACCCCTCGGGCCAAATCCTGCTCCATTTACAGGCGTGGGGCCTGAGCGCTTCTGCGGGCCCTTGCGTGGACTCCAGGCTCCACGTGCATGGCCACGCTTCTCTTCTGCGCCGGCCCCAGTGGTTCCTCCTTGCCTCCCTGCATTGGAATGCCCAGGCATTTGCATGGTGCCAGGTGCGGCCCCGAAACTTTAGCTAAAGGAAAACTATGGCTAGCTGCGGTTTGGTGGGGGGGGGGTCGGGCCCTCCCCAATAGTCTCTAGCAGTGAGAGAGCTTCTTCAGGGGGCAGAGACCCACCAGACCCCACAGCCCCTCGATGTTGGAGGCGTGTAGCAAAGGGGAGAAGAGTTCCTGGTAGGCCGGGTTGGTGGAATGAAATAGATGTTTCCCTAGAAGGACTTGATATATGTTATTGGGTAAAATGAATGAATTGTAGTGGGATGGCTTCCCTCCACTGGGGATGCTCAAACATTGCACAGCCAGAAATAGTGCTAATGTCTTCACTGGGACTCTAAAGCACAAGGCAACTGGACTGATGGACTGTGACATTAACGGCTCTGTGACTCTTGCAGATTATCTGAGAACTCCAGCTTGCTGAGATCCAGGAAATGAGTCATTTAGAGGGAGAGTTTTGAACTGGTTAGACCCATTTCATTGTCACTTCCTGCAACTTCATTGGTGTCAAAGATCACATGACATCACTTCCTGATGTGATACTGCTTCCTGTGAGGTCTTTGAATATGGCTCACCGGCCCACTGGGTGATAAAAAGTTCGTGATCTGGCCCCACATTCAAAAAAGTTGGACACCCCTGGGGTAAAGCATCCACACCTCAGGACAGGGCAGTAATCCAGGCTGACCTTGACAGGCTCAGTAAATGGGCGGATGAGAACCTGATGGTGTTTAACACTGAAAAATGCAAGGTTCTCCACCTTGGGAGGAAAAACCTGCAGCATGTCTATAGGCTCGGCAGTGCTACGCTGGCTATCACTACGGACAAGAGCGACTTGGGGGCCAGGATTGACTGCAAGATGAACGTGAGCCTGCAATGTGATGCTGCGGCTAGTAAAGCGACCAAAACACTGGCTTGCATCCACAGATTTTTCTCAAGCAAATCCCGGGACGTCATTCTCCCCTTATACTCGGCCTTGGTGAGGCCGCAGCTGGAGTACTGCATCCAGTTATGAGCCCCACAATTCACAAAGCATGTGGAGAAGCTTGAGAGAGTCCAGAGGAGAGCCACGCGCATGATTAGAGGTCAGGGAAGCAGACCCTACGATGACAGGCTGAGAGCCCTGGGGCTCTTCAGCCTGGAAAAGCACAGGCTCAGGGGCGATCTAATGGCCACCTATAAGTTTATCAGGGGTGACCACCAGTATCTGGGGGAACTTTTGTTCACCAGAGCGCCCCACGGGATGACAAGGTCAAACGGTTATAAACTCCTGCAAGACCGTTCCAGGCTGGACATAAGGAAGAACTTCTTTACTGTCCGAGCCCCCAAGGTCTGGAATGGCCTGCCACCGGAGGTGGTTCAAGCACCTACACTGAACACCTTCAAGAGAAACCTGGATGTTTTTCTTGCTGGCATCCTATGACCTCAGCTGACTTCCTGCCCTTTGGGGGGCTGGACTCAATGATCTTCCAAGGTCCCTTCCAGCCCTAATGTCTATGAAATCTATTAAGTCTTTTCAGAAAAAGACTGAGTTCCACAGTTGTCCCTCCTATTTTGTAACAGTGTCTGTCTGTCCAAGACAGCCAGCCTCCTAGCTGTTTCTCTTGGGCAGCCACTTCTTACACATGCCAGTAAGTCTAGACTGAAGTCAAATGCAGGAATTTGGAGGAGTGGCTAGAAATATTTGTGTTTTTACATCAGACATGGTGTCCATTATGTCCTAGGATTCGGGGTACTCTTTGTGGCTGAGTTCTACTGATAGAGCAGGAACGGGAGCACCTGCTGTTCCCATCACTCTCAACTCTATTCTTGGGGTTTAAGCAAGCAGATGACTGACATAATAAAGATAGGACTAGAGCTGTACTTCTTGTGAGGGTATCTTTATAGGGATGTAGAAGATGCTCATTGTAAGGAACTATGATGTTGCCACCACCTGGACATTTCAGGCTGTTTCCCTTTCTTAGAAAATGTTTTCAGTGGGACAGAGAAGTAGCCAAACGGCACTTACCCCAGCCCCAAATTCCTGAGTTTGGGAGAGGGAAGACCTATGGGGTGGACACCCAGGAAGACTACTCACTTTTCTCCTACACATGGAATAAAGTGGGAGAATTAAACCAGGAAGGACCAGGGGCTTCCGTAAACAGAAGAAGCAGGAGACAAGCTGGCTAGAGGCCTGGCACAAATAGAAATCAGCTGAGCAGTTTGTTCCTCACTATGGTCATACTTCACATTAGTCCTCCCCTTTATCCTTCTATGGGCAGATATCCCATTTCTGTCTGCTTCCCCATCATTACCCAGCAGTTTACTTATTGTCTGCCCTTGCTTCTTGCTCCCTTACTGCCTCATCCTTTGATGAAGTTGTCTTTTGAGACCAGGAGCCAGAGTAAGAACCAGGATCCTGCACTGGCTCTTATGGTACTTCAGAGGAGACTATTTGCACAGTTGTTCTGGGAGCTTTTCTGTGCCTGGAAGGATGGGTATTGGCTGCCACAGTTCAAAGCAGTGGACTTAATTTTTCCCATTAGGCCCTGGCAGGCAGCACTTCTGAAGCTCGAAGGCACCTATGGGATCCACAGTACAGCCTTTTTAAGGGTGAACTATGAAGAGAGATCTCAAGCTCCCTCGTGATGCGTGTGTGTGAGTGATTTCTGCTTCTGGCTTTCCAAAGGTGTAGCATCCTTTCCTCAGCACCTGAGGATATCCTGTGTGTAGTGGGGATACAGCAAGGTCATTACCATAGAAATGTAAATAGCTTTGCTACAGTTTGAACATAAGCTCAGTGCACACAGTCTTCTCAAATCCATACCCCCCCCCTCTCTTTGCACTGGGAAAGTTTGAAGGACAAGTAAAGCAGAGAAGGAATAAAGATCTGTATATGCTAGGTGGGTAGCAGCAGTGTTGCAGAGGGAAAGGTCTGTAGAGGCTTCAGAGCTCCAGTTGTCCACTTTTTCATGTGGGAGGAATTCCCAGAGCTATATCTTCATTTTAACATGGTGCAGGAGACTTTAAGGCATCAGAATCCAAAGGTAAGTCTCCATGAACACTGCATCTAACGTCACTGGAATCGGGAGTTTGGTATTCCACAGTAAAGGAGCTGTGGCAGAGAGCTATATGGCACACGTGAGTCCCCAAATAGGCACCTGCTGCCACAGCCCAGTTGGGGAGCAAAAGGGAAACTTGTGCTTCTCCTTGCGGTGCCATTTTCCTAGAGGTCCTTGAACCATGATATTGAGCCAGTCAGTAATAGTGGAGGTGGAAATCTAGTAACTGAGCACTTGCAGGCTGATTTCAGTCTTCTTGTCAACTAATGTAGACTAATTGGGGCCCATATCTGTGCTGAAAACTTACTCTCTTCACTGTCAAAGTAGTGTTGTTAGATGTGGGGTGTGTTTACATGTTTGGCCTGAGTGGCCAACCAAAAAGTTCAGTCTTGAAGATTTGTTTTAGTGAGAAGCTTGACTCCTACAATTTCTCTGTCCTTTGATGTAATTCTGCTTGTTTACAAGGATGGACTTAGTCCTGCTTCTTTGAACACAGCAGGAGTCAAAGGCTAGAAACAGAAGTCTCTGAATGGAGCGATTCATCTGTGTCACTATCATGGCACAGCTGGTCTGCTTCACTGGGCAAAATGCATATCATCCCTTGTACAACCCTTGATGGTGCAGGACAAGGGGCGATGTGATCTTCCTGCTTTCTGTGCAGCCCCAGACCCATGCCATAGGTCTGGGGCAGCAAGGGTTTCTTCCCTGCTCAGCTAGCTCTGCAGGGATGGCTGGGTGGAGATAGTGTCACAAAGTAATAGACATCTGCTGCAATAAAGTGACAGACTATTACTGCCTTTTTTTGAGCCACTTATTTTCCTGTCATGTGGCACAACAAAGGATAAGGACATTTATTTGCTCAGCATCTATGCTGCCTTAAAAATTAAGGCAGCGCAAAATGAAGTAGGGCAATGTTTGTTTCCCCCCAAATAGCCAGAGAGTTTCATGCTTACACCACCAAACTCCTTGTCACTTGGCATCCCCCAGAAGTGCCTTGTCTAGGATGCTTATTTGTACTGTGCTGGAACTTCTCTCTTCCAAAATTGTCTCTGAGCTGACCTGAGCATTCTCTATTAAACCTGTAAAATAATACTCAGCAAAGCTTCACTTGACATCTTGCATTTGCCTTTTATCAGTGTTAATAAGACTTGACCTCTATTTTTTTCTACACTCTTCAAACAAAACTCTTTTTAAAATATTTGAGGTGGAGGGGGTGGGGTTTGGTTGCTCTAAACAAATGCTGAGAGAGAGGCTTTGGTTCACCCCTGTAGATTCCATAAGCAAAGGGTCATATTTGTGGTGCTTTTGTATTGATTTCCTTGACCCAGTAAGCTTGCAACTTTATTCTTTCCAAGAAGTAAAGATCCTTCTGGAATTCTCCCTGGCCCAAAAGCTGCTTTTACTGGTTCAAATTAATTATTTTGGGCAATGGGCCCTAACTTCAAATGATGCTCATAGGAGTTTTGCTTTCAAGTTTGCACAAGGAATATTCACTATTTTTGATAAGTTATCAAAGATTAATGTTTGTTTTTCTTTCGTTCTCTAGAATGTAATTATATCTAGTGCGGCTGAACGGGTAAGTCAGGTTTTTTTCTTTTTAATGTAAGTACAACTTTTGATTAATTCTTGCTGTAAGTGAAAGCATCAATGTAATTACCCTTTTATGTTTCTTATATTTTCTTCTGGGGTCTGCTTTATTAAAGAATCCTGTGGGGAAAGTGAGGGGAGTTTTTGGGAGTTTCTATCTTTTTTTTTTGGATGAGGCCTGGGGGCCCCCTGACTCATGAAATTTCCCACCTTGGAGAGCTTTCTGCTTTCCCTAAGTGATAGTCATTGTCTTGAATCTGCATTGGCATCACCAAAAATTCTGGAATCTCACGGTTATGTAAAATTTAAACAGACAGTTATGGCTAATGATCTGCAGCATGACATTTGTACAAACTGACTACAGCAGGTGAGGCTTAAGCTTCCAGCCCCGTGGGCCAGATGAGGTGTGTGGGGACAGTCTGCAAGTGGGATCCTGCATGACTTGAGCTCACGGGGTCAGTCTGTAGGTATAGTCTGGCCCAACCCCAGGCGCCAGATCTGGCTGTGGAGCAACCCTGCATGCCCATGCATGGGGTCATATCATCCAGACCTGTGGGATGCCCTATGGGCCAGAGGACACAGCTTCAGGCTGAAGGTTGAGAGCACTGCTGTTCTACAGTCGGCATGTATTTATCCAGCCTTCTGTTTTCCATTCTAGCCTTTAGAACTGCGAGGTCCCTATGATGTAGCTAATCTGTATCCTTTTGCAAGTCAAATCTGATCATTAAGAAGAACGTACAAAACATCCAGTTAACTTTGAAGTATTCCTATATCTCTTTCCTTCTCCCTCTAATGTTTTTTAAAAGTTCTTGACTTGGAAATAAGCTTGTTGGAGTTTGTGATTGTTATAACAGAACTCCCGAGAGTGGGAAGATATTCTGAAGAGTTAACTTTGGAAATGTTTCCACATACCATATTCTCTACTATATAGCACACACCTTCATTATGAAGAGGAGCCTGAAGGGAAAAAAACATTGATTGAGGTTAAGTTAGCAGCAGCAGCAGCTAGGGAGCCAAGCGTGCTGTCAGCCCTGCATGATTGATAGGCTCACAGACGGATCCAGCCTGGCCCACTGGCTCCAGGGCTGCGTGCCAAAGTCCAACCGTGCCTCTTGGATCTAGAGCTGGGATTGTCTGGGATTGTGTGTCGGGTCTGGGGCTGCCCACTGGCTCCAGCCATGCCCACTGTCTGTGGGGGTACACACCAAGTCTAGGACCACATGGCTCTGGAGCTAGCATGCTAGGTCTGACCCTACGCACTGAGTCTAGGATACACCTTCACCCCTTCCCTCTTCCCCTACCCACTACTCAAATTTCCCTTTTTCTTGCATGTAGTACACACCCCAATTTTACCCAGCTAGTTTTGGGGGAAAAAAGATGCAGGTTATGTCTGTCTTCAGAAATGTATGTCTGGAATGGAAATGGTATACCTCTATCGCAGGGTTAGAGATGTGTGGTTTGATAGAGTTTTAGATTCTGGGCGCTGCCATGTGACACAATAAATGTACAGAAACTTTTCTCCTAAAAATACTAAAAAAAGAAAAGGTGTGGGGGGCGGGGGGAGCCCGAAAAGAAATAGACATAGTTTACCTAACTTGGTGTGGTTCCTCTGGATCTGATCTGGAGCCTTCTCTCACAATGATTTTCTGTCAGAAAATATCCTTCCTGGAAAATTTTCCAAAGGGAAAATTGTTTATGTTGGAAGAACTTTGATTTTTCAAAATGATAATACCTGCCTGAAAGAAAGCAGAATTGACAGGGGGCCTTCCAGGCAGGCTTTTGCAGAGTTTCTGCAAGGGGACTGAATGTCCTCCTTCACTTCTAAGTAAGGGTATGCGAAACCATTTTGAATTGTAGCTTTAATAGTTCCCAGTCTATTGTCAAGTGACCACATCTATGCATGGGGAAAGAACCACTTAACATGCAAAAAAGAGCAAGCAGATTAAGATCCTTAACAAAGGTGGCAGAGGCTTATTGTTTGGCCTGTCTGAAAGTGATGCCAAGGCAGCTGTTTCAACCAACTGCAGAGCCATCCTTCTCCATGGAGGTGAGTGAATAATGTAGCTATATTCTGTTTTTATATTAACTTCCATGTGTATTGCTTGCTTTTTAGTTTTAATAACTCAGCCCTTTTAGTAACACCATCAAGAGAGAATCATTGTGAATTCTGCTTTTTCTGGTCATCTATGTGTGCTGCTTCTTCAGGTTTTGTTTTTCCTCTCCCTTATTGCCTTGTCTTTCTGCCTGGAGTAAGAGGCAAATTAATGATCCTATTGGTAGTGGCAATTTTATTTGAGTACTTCATAATAGCACTTAAGGGACTTTTCTGAAAAAGCACAGATTGCACAATCAAATTGCAGGCTATTCTATTACATTATGTAGCAAAATAACATTTGATTCATGAAGGGCCAGATCCTGGTCTTGACATGGATCTTACCTGTGGGAGCTTTGAGCTCTGTGACCATTTCACATCTGATATGAAAAATCCTGATATGAAATCAAACTGCTGGGCAAGAAATGCTACCGCATAGGCAGATGTTCTGCAGTTTTTTCAGAAAACTGAAGTGTCCTTGTGTTTTCAGCACAGAAGTCTGTGTAACACTTCACATAACACAAACTCTGCAGTTCCTTCCTATCTGCTTCTATACAATATTTTATTATTTAGACCAAGAGGTATTTCTCTACTACAGTTGAAATAAACATTTTTCTAATTGTACTATACCATGTTCACTGGAGCACAGAATCAGCTAGCTAAGCCTGTGCCGTAGGTTAGTTTTTCAATATTTTAGTTTTCAGTTTTCACATGCCCCAAAAGCTCTGCTGCCTTGTAAAGATGCCTGATTTTAATTTGTGTCTGTTCCTGCTTGGATTGTTCTCATTGTAAGAGAAATCTGTCATGCATACAAATGGATGGCAGTTAATTCCTGTGACTGACCAGTTAATGCGCATCAGCTGCACAGGTGTGAAATTACTGCACATTAAAATTCCCATGTTGATGTTCTTATTTGGGAGTAAAGAGGCCTTATGTTGCTGTAGCTTAACCCTTCTTAGAGGTCAAGCCCACTTTCCTCCTGAGAGTATCTGTGCCTCTCATCAGGTTAATATGCTTTTTGGTATGCACATTGTATTCAAGCTGTCAGTTCATTTGCCTTAAACTCTCCAATTTCCTTAGACAGGGCCAGAGAGAGGCTGCTGACAGACATTCTCTTTAAGGCATGATGGCATCTGCTCCATGATCCCAACAGTCATACCTCCTGCTATGCTACATGTATGTTAGGACATGCAATTTTAAGATTGGAGATTAGATTCCAATCATGCCTTACTTGTAAGTGCAGGGGGACCCCTGCACCAGCAAGTTGAAAACTGGCATTAGCAGGGGTCCATAGTCCTTGGACTGGTTCTGCCCCCTGCCTTAAATTAACTTAAATGTGTGGCCGAGTTACTATTTAAGGTGCGATTAACCTGCTAATCTCATCTTAAATGTAAGTGTCAGAGGCCTAAATGTCAGATGCTAAATATCCCTACTCGGTTCCAGGGTGGGTGTCCGGCTCCAGGAGCCAGGCACTGCCCCATCCCACCCATGCATGCTGGGATTGGACCCTGCGGCCCAGCACCACCCTCTCCCACCAGAATTGGTCCTGGGGGCCCAGCGCTATCCACTCCCACCTGCATGGCCAGGATTGTACCCTAAGGGTTGGGCACTTTCCCCAGCCATTGGGATGGGGCCCTGGCAGCCTGGCACCACCTCCTCCCCACACAGTGGGATTAGACCCTGGGGGGCCCTGGGACTCAGCGCCACCCTAGCCCAGCCCTGCACATTGGGATTGGGCACCTGATCTAGTGTAGGGCCCAGGGCTCCCCATGAGCTACTGCCCTCCCACCACCAAATTCCCAGACTATAGGTAATCCTACAGGCTGGATAAAATGGGACCATGGGCCAGACCTGCTTGGGGGTTCAACACTTGCTTTAGCTGGAAATCTAATGCTTTATCCTTCATCTGTCCATCTTTATTCCATCCCTCATTGTCAGCCAGAACTGAAGGTTGCATGAGCATCTCTCCTGTGGGCTGTTCTATGGCCTAGAGCAGGGGTTCTCAAACTGTGGGTCGCAAGCAACTTAAAAGGGGGCCGTAAACTTCCCAGGTGGTATGCGTGGCAGCATGGGGATGCGGCAGTGGCACAGAGTGGTGGATGGTGGGAGTGGCTACCGTGTGCGAGCTCTCCATCATGCACCACTGCCATCCAGCACTCAGGGTCGTGGTATCACAAAGTTTGAGAACCCGTGGCCTAGAGCAGTGTTTTTTCAACCTGTGGGTCACAACCCAAAAGTGGGTCACAAGAATATTTGCAAGGGTTGTGAGCAAATCCCAGAAAAACAGGGGAAAGCATGGGTTTCCCTTTGCAAGCTGGCAGCATTCCAGCCAGCAAGGAGCTGCTTGGGGCAATTAGAGGCAGTGGGCGAATGTACATCTGTGCGTGCACGTGGACATGGCTGGCATTCAGCCAGGCAGGGTTGTGGGAGCAGCCCCAGCAGCTGGATGCATGTAAGTGTATGGGGAATGGGGGTTGGAGGTCCAGGGGTTGTGGACTGTCCAGGCATGGGTTATCGGATGGGTGTGGAAGGGATGGGTGTGGCGGGCAGGGATGGTGCCTAGTGGCATTGGGGGAAGATGGCTGAGTGCCCAGGCTGCGTCATGGCGGGGGAGAAGGCGCCTATCCTTGTGGGGGGGTCCTTTAGGGGTTGAGAGAGCAGCTGTGTGACTAGCCCAAATGGCACTAGGGATTGTGCCTGTACTGGGGAACCTGGGAGATGGTGCTTGGGGGGCAGGTGGGGCTGTGACCAGGCTGCCTGGTGTGACGCAGCCTAAGATTGGGGGGGGGGGGGGGGGGGGGGTGCCACAGGCCTCTTCTCCCTTTACCCCATGCCATGACTCGACTTGCCCTGCTACCACCCTCATAAGCCAGAGTTGTTGCAGCCACCACGCTCCAGCCCAAATGGGATGGGGGCAGCTGGGGGCCCTCTCTGGCATGGCTGGGGGGGGCAGGGAGCTGCAGATTGGTAGTGAGGGGCACCATCATGGCCCAGGGGGCAAAGGACTCTGGGTTGGGAGTGAGAGCACCAACAGGGCCAGTAATCTGTGGCTTGGAGTTGAGGGGCACTGGCTGGGCCAGCGGGCTGTGGGTCAGGACTGGCCATCAGTGTTTACAAATGGATCCTGGTACAAAAAAGGTTGAGAACCACTGCTCTAGAGCATCACAAAATGAGCTGTTTTGTCCCCACAGTGAGTTTATCTCCAGTGAACTTCTAGTATGTTGATATGTTACAGAGGGGAAATTGCAGTGAAGAGAAATGAATGTGGGGTTTATTAACGCTGGGGCTGTAACCAAATGCTTACTGGCTGATGCAAAGCTGTGATCATACTACTAACAGCTTTGTAGAGGGGCAGGGGGAGTTTTTTTCAGTGGTGTGGGCATTGTTTATTAATGTGGGTTTGACAATTTTAGCTGCTGCTTTATACATAAATCCTGGAAGGTACTGTACTTCAGTCATCAAGAGCATGTTTGCTGGGAGCACCTACTTGGGAATGGCTACTACGAGCTTGCATACCTTTTTGTGGAAGTGGAGAGTAAGATGTTTACCAGAAATAGCCTTTTTCCAAAATGTTAATTAGTCCCTTGATCATATAAGAGGTTTTGAATAATCTGATAAAAATCTGTGCATGTTTCTCTACTGCTTTTTGTGAAGTTTATTTCAATTAATTTTCAGGGTGTAGTAGTCTTCAGGCTAGAGAGAACCCTGAATTTTTGTTGTTTTTTTTTTTTTTTAAAGGTGTAAACAAACCCTTTCTGACTTCTTCCTACACTGGGTTTGTTTTTTTGTTTTTTGTTTTTGTTTTTTTCTTATTACATCAGCATCAGTGGACAATTTGTTCTCAGTCAGCATCTTGTGGCCTCCCACATCAGGAGGCTGTAAAGTTTGGAGAGCCAGCTTTAGCTTCTTGTTCATCTTATACAAAAAGTGCCCATTAATCCTTTTTCTATACTCAGCCTTTCTCAGATTGTGCACGTGGTATTTGTACACCACTTATTCTCTTTTGCCTGATGTTGATGACACCTCTAGTGCCTAGTCTAAATAAGGCCTTTGCACATAATTGTGCCAGTGGGAACCCTAGCGTAAACATGCTACACTTGTGCAGCTCCCCCCGATAGGGTTTGCTTCATTAGCATCAAGCCTGCAGATGCCCCCAGTCCTGCGTGGACCAGGTCTTTCAGTCCTCCTTTGCCAATAGGGTCAGAAATTTTGGACTGTGCCTATTCACAGTACAAAATACTTGCCAGCGTAAATTATAGTAGCTTAATTTTTCCCCAATATAGCATATCCAGAACAAGACTGGAGAGACCTCACCGGGAGCCCACCAGACTGAAATAACTTTAATATTTGAACATTGCTGTCCTGCTGCTGCTGTTTTTGAACATCTTTTTCACATTCTGGAGTTTATGTGAATACATTAGTCTCCTACTGTAGGAGCAAGGGAGAGGGATGACACCCCTTACAAACACAGGGATGGGGTGGGGGGGGGATTGGGATTGGCAGAAAACAATCCAGTATTTGTAGGGGCATGGAGGTGGGTTCTGCAAGTGAATTCTTCAGATACTAGCATTGTCATACCTCAGCTATTCTAAGCTTTCATGTGGTTTTCACATTTAAATTCCAGAAACCAGGAAGACAGCCTGTGGTGTGGTATACACCATGAAGAAACCTCAACCAGTTGAGGAGGAAGAAGAGACCCTTCCAGCATGCAAAAGAGCCAAGACTCAAGTATGAGGATCAAAACCAGAAGGCACTTCCTCTCACCTTCCTCTCAACCCCTTCCTGGATTCACTACTTCACTGTTCAGAATGGAGTATTTCCATTTTTATATATGTGTTTAAGTAAAAGAGATGCAGGAATAGGGCTGATATATTAACAATGCTTCACAGAAGCCAAAAGCTCTTTTTTTTGGTTTCAGACGGCTAAGCTGCTTCTCCTGTTTATTAGAGCCATGGTCTACTCCCAGCCCTATCCTCAGTCATGGGGGAAAGAAATGTTGCAGTATTAGAATTTAAAAATGTTACTACAAGTTGTATGACTTTGTTTCTTTCTATATTAAAATAATTTTCCAATGAGCCCTTTTAAAAACCTGGCTGGTACTTCTCTTTGAGGCTTAAGAAGTTTCCATATACTTCATCTTACAACTGCAATTTGATACAGCCTGCTCCTGGAGCTGGTCTACGAAAGACAGTTGCACAGTGCAAAATAGCACTGCCTAATTTTGCATCATTATGATCATCAGCTGAAAAGGACATTCCAACATCTCTGAATTGCAAAGAAATCTAAGTTCATGTTACAGTAGTCTGTAATGTCCTGTGCTTCATTTGGTAGGCGTGCTGAAAATTTATAATTTGGGGTAATAGGTGCATACAGCAGATGGACTGCAAGGGCCCAAAGTAACACCATGTGATCAGTATGATGAGCCACTACAACGGTACAACAGCTATCTCATCTAAACAACCTCCACCTTATCCAAAAAAGGCAAAGCTAAATAAGACCATATGTCAGGATCAGTATGTATGCAAGAGTGTCCATTCTGCTGCCCGCTTCCTTCCTCTAGTCCTTTCCCCTGTCCTGCTGCCTGCAAATTGCAGTTCTCTTCTAATCAATTCTCTCCTGCTGCCAGTCTTTTTTTAGGACTCTTTCAAGTCCTAGTTAAAGCTTTAAATTTTATAAGGCATATACAAGCTCGTAATGGGCTCTTGGACTCATGGGCTGCAAACAGTGACTTCCTCAGGCAACAAGGTGAGAAATGCAAGTAATAGTATGTAAGTGATTGCAGAAATCTTTTTGCAGTTGATCCTCAGTGTGACTCAGGACTGAACTGAGCAGAATTGTTTTAAAGCAAAAGTCAGTCTTACTAATACTTTAGGCAATGGCCGGCAATACTCACTGTAAGATTTTTACTTTGAGGTACATAGGATGGAATATTTGCCTTTATTATTGTCACTTCTGAGTTTTGTGATCAAGTTCATTTCATCTCAGTCGCAGGATGTAGCTGATAATCGGGGATCCTGGTTTTCTCTGATGAAAAAAATGCCCAATTTTTGGATTTAAAAAATAACCCAAAATCCACATTTTTCCATAATTAAAATGAAACACCACTAATATATAGATATATATACAGCAGTGTTTCATATTAATCACAGAAAAATGTGGATTTTGGATTACTTTTTTAAATCCAAAAATTGGGCATTTTTTTTAATCAGAGAAAACCAGGATCCTTGCTGATAATATACCATTTTATCATTTAGATATATATCATACGTGTTCTGGCCTTATGCTCAAAAAAAAAGGAAACCAAACGCAACTGATTACTACCTAGAAAGGAGCAGGGCATTGCTTTGCTGTATCTTGCCTTTGCCACAAGTGTATGTACTGGGAGTGAGAAATTGTTTGCTGAGTGTGAGGTAGAGAGAGCCAAGAAGTCAAAGCAAGCAATGTTGCATTGCTTATTAGCATTTAATTGAGATCAAATGAATGAGACCTTTTCTAACGGTCTCTCTTTTTTGGCCTTTAAGAAAATGTGAGGCCTCAGGCATTGGTTAAAAATGTTGTTTCACCCCATTTTTCTTTTCTTTAAGCTTCTGAAATCTTTCTGTATCCCCTTAAGCACTTTGTGGCCTGTCAGTATTTACCAGTTATAAAGGCTCTGATGTTACTTTGGTTTGCATATTTCACAATAGATTGCCAGCAAGTTCTGTGTCTGGCTCTTTGTAGTGAGCTGTTTGGTTGCACAAAAGAGAGCAGAGAAGCTGCAGCCCACAGGCAAGGGCAGTGACAGGGAACTAGTCTCATGACTTCCAGTAGAGAGCAGGCCATTATAAATAATGTCCATATATGTTTGTAAGGTATTGCAGAGAGTGGGCTAGATTTAATTAGGTGATGCTTTGAAAATGCCTTAGTGAGGAGAGGATCAGCTGTTGAATTGTGTTCCATCCCTCAGGGACAGCTCTGCCAAAGAATTTTCTGTGTTTGTGGATGTTCTGTGTGCACGCTGTCTTGTCCCATTTATTTGTATTCGCTCTTGCAGTGATCCCACTTTTGTAATCTATACGCATCCCTCTTTGTGCCAATCTAAATAGAGCTAGTTCTTAAAATCATCATCATCACTGTTTTGTGAGGCCTTAAGTCTCTTGGTAATGGTTGCTGGCTGGAGTCTGTCTGAAGTGGAGAGCATGGGCGCAAAGGGCATTAGCATTTCTCCCATTTAAGAGTTGGACGGTAGTATGTGGCCTGTGTAGTAAGGAACTATGGATCTTTTGGGCCATGGTGTATTTGTGAGAGGTCACCAAGACCTTTGACGCATGCTCCTAGGCAGGAATATGGAGGAGTGGAGACTGCCCAGACCTTCCATCCCCCCTTCAGGCCACTGAAAGAGAATCCAAAGTCAAGACCAAGTTTGGACTTACAGTGCATGGAAGTTACATGTGCATCCAGAAATCAAACCCAGGTTTCCTGCATGGCAGAAGAGGATTCTACCACTGAACCACAACACTAGGAGTGCTGCTTTAGAAAAGAGGGTCTTGAGCTCCCAACACTGGTGCAACTGTAGGGGGTAGGGTACAGGACAGAGCATGGCTCTGTTCTATTTGCCAAAATTGAGAAGGCATTTAGCTAAGTGACAAAGGGGGTGATTTATTGCTGGCATTTCTAGGCAAATGAGTAAAGGTATCTTAACACAAAGCTGGCCAACTTCTAAGTGGCCTGGGACCACATGCCACACAGCCCACATCTGCAGGGACTGCACCAGTGAGAGCCATAGGCTCTCAGGCCTGTATAACTCATGCCCCCACCCCCAGCTGCACTACATGCCTGGGTGTTCCCAGTCCACTGGGTGCCCTTCCCCACCCCTGGCTGCACTAGGCACAGAAAATCTTCCCCACACTGTACCAGGTGCTGCCCTCACCCTAATATTCCCAGCTCCCCTGCTGCATGGTGCTTTCTGTGCTTTGGGATGCTGGCTCCCCCAGCTTACACACTACAGGATCTTGGGCTGCACCAACCTGCCCTTGTGGTGGGGAAGTGGAAGCTGCAGGGAAAGAGGGCCCAGAGACCCTGGCTGCTTCTGCAGGCAGATGGATGAGGGAGTGTTGCCCAGGTAGAAATCTGAGGGGTGCAATTTAGCCCCTTGCAAGCCACCAGTTGGACAGCCCTGATCTAAGGTAGTTGACAAAAACAGGGCTTCTTCTGCACTACTGCATAAGCAGGATCTACTCAAACAGATAAAAAGAGCCACACAGTTTATTAAATCTTAAATAGGATCAATACAAAATGTACATAAAAAGCGGTACAAATTTTACAAATATACATCATCTGTATTTCATTCTCCAATTATCAGGCTGTGCATTGCTATGCCTAGAACTTCTGAGGTGCATGTTTCTTCCACTCTTATTCTCTTACTTTCATCACGTGACATTTGAACCCAGTGGTCCAACCAATTAACATCTGACATCAGTGCTTGAGCTTCCTTGTCAGTAGATTGTCCAGTGTGTAAACCCAATTATGAACTGCTCCTTTAATTCCACTTGGCATTTCTAAACCTATTGCCTTCCACATATTGCCACTTGTTTAACAGCTTATTCTAATACAGACAATTTGGCAAAGATGGAATAACAGTTACAAATATTAGCTCTTTAGATCTACTGAAAGACTTAAGATGTGAAGCCACTAGTATACTTGGAAATGCTGTAAAGATTTAAAAGAAGACGGAGAGGCCCAAGAGGGTTAATATTGCTGACTGAGGTGACCACAATTAGTAATTGAAACTCCATTTAAAAGTAGTAGTAACATTACTTGTGATCGAGATGAACAGTGGATAGCCACTGAAGGACAGCAAGAAAAAACTTACAAAATAAAAAATAAATAAGAATAAATAAAGCAATTTTACTTCCAGTGGAATTGGAACACTTAAACAGTCTTTTTGATTCTTTTTCTGCGTTTTCCTACAGTATTCCAACAAAGGCATGTATAAATAATAGAGTAGGACCAGCAATTTGTAGTTGGTAAAAACAGTATGTTCAGGGCTATTTTTCATCAGGCTGGTTATGGTACCTTTTAAAATCCCATTTTACAACTGCTAAAGAAGAGACCGAGGTTTTTTTCCTCTTCAGAATGTATCTATTTGTGAGCTCTTATAGGATTTGTCTTTAAGGCTGTTGAATATTTCTTTGGCGCCATTCTGCCACTGAAGTACAAGATCCATAGGAGTTTTTCCTTCCTATTTAATAGAGAGAGGAAAAAACAGGTTTAATTTCAAGAGGTGAATTCAGAAATAAATCTACTATTCTTGTTCTCTCTTAGGTGTGGGTAGCACAGATATAAAATGTATGGACTTTGGTTCCTAATGGCTACGTATCACTATAGTATTGGGGTGTTGATCCAGGGCAGA
Source organism: Alligator mississippiensis (assembly GCF_030867095.1). Lineage (NCBI taxonomy): Eukaryota > Metazoa > Chordata > Crocodylia > Alligatoridae > Alligator > Alligator mississippiensis. The sequence continues at coordinate 68,330,739 of NC_081829.1, forward strand.
TAACCAGTTGATCACAAACTTTCTACTAGCTTCAGTGGGATCAGGCTATATTAGCTATTTAAATTCCATCTTCAAAATAACTAGCTAAATGTTAAATTTACAGCAGATTATTTTGTTTTAGCTTAAACTGATTAGGAATGTGTTGACACTAAGTGCACTCAGCCACTTTGAAACTGAAGAATACCTACATAAGAATTTTCACCATTTTAAACCGGTCTAAAAAATAATAGCTTATGTCAAACATGAGCAAGTTTCATTTTGTAGACAAAGTCTGACCCTCAGTCTCTGTGCATATGCTAATATTGCTATCAGTGACACTGTTATAAAGACTAAATAGTGAACTGAAGGAAGCATCTGGCAGTGTTAGCAAGGTGTTAAACTAGGTAGCAAAACAGATTAATTTTCTTACCCTCCAATTGCTCATTGTAAAAATCATTGGTTGATGGCAATAAAGGTCACTTTCCAACCTGCCAGGGTTTTATTTGCTGTATTTTAGCAACTGGTTGCAGACCTCTGCCTGTTCCACAGCTGCCACTGGCAGACTTTCTAACAACAAAAGGTCAGTTTCTTCCTAAATTAAAATTCAGTTTAGCCTGAGATCTCCCCTGATTGACTTAATGTGGCCAACCAGTCAGGATAATAATTAACCAGTCATCCGTTCAACAAGATGCTGTTTCAGTGAGGGTTTTAAATGGTACTTGGTTATACAATGTGAGTGCGAGAGTGTGTAACAAAGAATCAAGTGTTTGGGGTCTTTTAAAATCTGTCATTTGGTAGTAAAGATATGTGGAATAAAATGTTAAGTTATTGCTGGTACAATTTTGACAATCTGAAAAAAAACCTGAAATGTCCAAGAATACATTCACCATTTATTAATTGACTCCGAGTGATTCTCAAAAAGTTCAGATTAGATGAGCATAAGCATCCCTTTTGGCCTTAGAATAATTTCATAGATTTCAACAAAAAAAACATTTTAATGTAACATTTTGTTAATACTTACAGCATTCTTTATATTTAGATCTGCTCCATAAAGAATCAGGAGTCTAATCATTTTATAACGATTCAGCCTCACTGCATCATGCATAGGTGTATCTCCTTCCTGAAAAAGAACAAGATTGATTACAGGTTAGAGCCTGCAGTTCTAGGACAGCATTCTAGGCTGAATATCAGATAGTAATTTTACAATCAAGTGGAATTACAAAGGTGTGTTTGGCTCCCTGTGAGATTATAATTGAGAAGTAACAAATACTGTATGTTAGGTAAATATGTTACTTACTCTGTCTCTGGCATTAAGATCTGCTTCACAAGCAATAAGGTGTTCACCACAGTCATACCGACCCGTCCTCACAGCTACGTGCAGAGGTGTACTTAGCAGCTGGTAAATGGGAGGGGGAAAAAATCAGTGGGTGTAGGTTTTTTTGCCTTTGATAATTAACTTTCCTAAGAGGCAGAACATTCTGAGAACTGCCACCAGGCAGTTATAATTTGGCGTAAGGACCAATTCTTCAGACAGGCTTAAAAAGTGCTTTTGCATCACACAAGAACCTACCTTGTCTCTAGCATTTCTGTTTATTCCTTTGTCTAGCAAGAACTTCAGAACTTCCAAGTTTCCCCCACGACATGCCCAGTGAATAGCAGTAGATTCAAGCTACACCAAGAAAAACAAATAGAAAATTACTGACCCCCCAAAATAGCAAATGGGACAATTCTGATAGAAGTTCTAAAATTAATGAAAACTAGTTTGTTCTGATGCAGTCTGACCTAAAACAAATTGGCTGTAGCTATTAGCAGCATTTTTATTAGGCCCTATTGTCCCTAGTACCACAGATATATCATCCTTCACAACCATTGCATGTTGTGCTTGAGGCAGCAAGGTCTATTTAGGCCTCGTTTGCAATGGCCCAGATCCTTAAAGGTGTGTAGTCATCAGTCCAAGTTTGGTACATCTTTGAGGATCTGGACCAAAGCAACTTAAGTTAAGACTTTTATAAGACAGTTTTAGTCAAACTGCAGTTTGGTTTTCTACATAGTAATTTACAAGAAGAGGTTCCAAATCTTAACATGTGGCTGCCTGCAGTTAGACTTCTGAATCCATGTGTCTGCTCCCTGAATGATCTAATCCTACAGAAGAGCTAAGCAACCCCAAATCCTAATGGGGTCAGGCAAATGGTGGGTGATCAGGGCACATGAGCACAAAGCTTTGGATGTTTTGGTGCCTACTATGGGTTTAGAAGCACAGTTGTTGGTGGGCAGGGATGAGAATTCCTGTGTTTAGATGCCAAAAATTGAACCACAGTTGTTTTGACTCTCATGCCTTTTGAACTCCAAAAAAAAATCAGGAAAATTCAAAACTTAACAGAAAAGGAGTTGTGTTCCTTCAAGGTCTTTTTCAGGTTTTAAAAAGTGGATTAGACACCTCTTCTGTTGTTCTTCCTCTCCCCCAGCCAAAGTTCCAATTTTAGTTATTGCCTCTGCCTTTTCAGGGGAGGGACCATCTTCTTCTCCCTTCCCCAGTGCCCTTCAGAGGCATCCTTCTGCCTTTGCAGATCTTTTTACATTCTTACCCCTCCCATCAGCAGTCTTTGGAGTGTTAAGCAAGGCGACGAGAGGCTTTTCCAATCCCTGCTGTGTAGCAATGAGTCAAAGCGCTGGGAATGGAGAAGCACAGAAACAGCTGCAAAAGCTGTTGATACTTGGCTACCCTTGAAGAGCATTCCAGGAGTGCACTGTTCTCACCTTTGCCCAGTAGAGAAATCCTGTTCTAGCACATTGGGGTGGAGAGGATGTATAGCGATAAGCATGCTGTAAAGAGATCAGGCTGTGGTATCTCCACCACCACCTGGGGGTGATAGATTAGAGTGGTGGCCTGATTGTAGGCTCTTGGGCAGGGCCTACTGTGAAGTAGCAACACAAGTTACATGCTAGGCAATCTGTTCATCTTGCATCTTCCAGAAGTTATGTTCATGGGACTAAGGAGAAGCACCAGACACCTTTTCTCCATTAGACCTGTTTTAGAGGTAAACTCTTACAAGCTGCTAGAATCAGTGGTGACAGGTTAGTAATTTTGATCTCACATGTATGGGTCTTTTTGAAAATTGACATATTCAAAACACAGCAGGTTCTTAAAGAAGAAAATCCATATATAGATGTGTATACCATATCTTGGAATTCAAATTGGGCTCCAGCTTCCACTAGCTTTTTCACCACCTCTAGATGTCCTTCTGAGCAGGCCCTGTGTAGTGCAGTCCTTTTGTACTGTTAATTAAAATAGTGATAAGTCAAATACTAAGTGAGGGTACAAAGAGATTTGTTTAAAATAAAATCCTTTTCCCGCTCGTAGCCCAGATGATGGAAACAACATACTTTATGCTTATTCATTTTCAAGCGCTTATACTTTTGAGACTTTAAATCTGCTAAATTTTAATAGCATCCTACCAGATGAGAGCTGCCTACCCAGCATATTTTAAAGGGCATGAGTAATGTCTGCAATGTGGCATTCAAGTTAAAAATATTCTGAACCTCATGCAATTTTACGCAGGATATAGCCTAAGAGACGGATAGTCTCTTCTCATCTGGGAATATGGCAAAAGTGGATAACCAAAAACAAAAAGCTGTGTTGCTAAGAACAAAAGAATCAAGTTTTTATAGCTAAGCAGAAAGGTTTCTGTCTTGCAGCTCACTGACATTGAATCCGATAGTACTGAAAGGCTTTTTGTCAAAGGAAATCAGGGTTTCCTGGCCACCAACAAGTTTCCATTAAACACGCATACTTCTGTAGGTAAAATATACTTCCTATACTTCCAGGGATTCCTTTAAAGCAAGAAAACCTAATAAATTGTAATTCCCTAAGTTTATCATCTTATTTTACACTACAAAACCTCAGGAACCTACAAAATGTAATGGATACTGAGATTTTGCTTAATTGCACATAGTGATCTCTCTTGTAGTTGGCTTTGAAGTAAGAATATAAATGTACCTCGTCACAAGCATCTGGATCCCCTTTATCTGACAAGTATTTTTCAATTACTGGCAACTTATTCTCCAGCGCTGCTTTTAAAAAGGTTGGTACATCCACTGATTCTATCTGATAGAAAGAAATATACAGACTATAAATATGGGTTACAGCTGTACAGTATTCTAGAAATCCCATCCAATCTTTCCCAGAAGAATGTACATGCTGATGAAACAGAACTCACAATTACTTCAGGTTCAGGTTCCTTTAAAATGGGCACTTTCACTTTCTTGCATTTTTTCCTTTTCTTCAGCTGAATAATTTTTTCTAGATCCTGCAAGTTTTCAAGTTTTGGTCTCTCCTCTAGCTTTTTCTTCTTGAGCTGAATGAATCAAGCAGAGGATAATGATGAGTCCAGACAAAACATAAAACGCCTTCCTTTTTAAAACACCAATGCAGTTTATTCCCTCATTTGAGATTAGTGAAGTACAGACTGGAAATATGGTGCAGTTTATGAACAGCATTGGGATGATTAATAAAATTGGGATTAATTAATAATAAAATTTAATTAACTTTAAATTTAGTTAACTTAATTAGTTAATAAAATAATACAATTTATTTGTAAGAGAGAGAGTGAATTCTACAGCACTTGTGAACTTTATTCAGAATTGGACCTCTTTCTAAAACGTGCTGAAGTTCAACCATAGATGGTAGGAATGAAATTCTGTTGCCTGTGTCTTGTAGGGAGTCAACCTAAATAGACATGATTCTCCCTTCCAGCCTTACAACCTATAACATTTTATGGCCATTTCAGTATAGCCAAATACAAGTGACAAGCATTTGTAATTCATTTTGATTTCAATACAAGCTTCATGTCCTAAGCACCTTTCAGGATACTTTGTCCCTCCTCCTGCTTTTTTGTGTAGCTTGTAGCTTTAACTTAACTCTGCTCAAGGAAAATATATCCTTAAATTAGCCTGATTCATGCCAGTTTTAGTTTGACTCAACAGTATTACATTCTGTTAACTAACTAAAAATGTAGATTTGTGGGCTACTTCAGTCAATGGAAAGTTTCCTACTACTTTCAGTAGGCCATGGGTCAGGCATCAAATTCCCAAGAACTGTTTGATAATTATGTTTGTGAATACTCCATCAATAAGTGAGTTTGAAAATATTAATTCTCTGGTTAGTGATAATCTCTTAGTTAAATTGGGTAATTTCTGGGCTTATGAATATTTTTATATTCATATACATACCCCTCCTTTGTAAATAAAAGCCTTGTTTCTACTATTTTGTTTAAACTGCTGATTCTTTCTCAATAAGTAGGATTTTTCTAATGTAATTGAACTGCTGTAAGTGTTGAGTGTGGCAGGTTGCTAATTTACATTGATGAATGGGAGACCTGTTGTAGTGCTTTGTGAAACAGGAAGTAAACAAACGGGGGGGGAATGAAAAGCTGCTATATCCCAAAAAAGGTACTTGTTCATTTTGTTTTGACAGGAGTCATTTTAATGGCTACTACTTCTGCATGGTGTGATAGAAAGCATGCTGTGGGGGCTGGGGTTGGTAAAAGGACCTCAGGAAAGAACTATGCTCTTAAATCTATGCTGGGGAATGGTGAGAGATCCAAACTGCAATTGCTATTTGTTTGGTTGATGCCAGCGATGATTATTAAGTTTACAAATTGGATATGCCAGGCCTTTGCTTACTGTACAGCTAGCCACAGGAAGATAAGAAATTTCTGGTTCTTTAATTAGAAGTGAAAAATGAAGCAGCATCTAATGCTGTTTTCAGCGCAACATGATTGAAAGCCTGTTTTAAGTCAATGAGATGATTTCTGTTGGTTAAGTGGACTCAGTGTCAGGTACTCTGTTCTCCCTGGGTGGAGGTTTGTCAAGGTTTTATTTTTTAGACTCACCATTAAAGATACATTGGTTAGAACAGAACAAAAGACATGGACAGTTTTTAGGGCTTCACAGGTACAGCTGCCACATAATGATAAAAAATGAGCACAAAACCAAAGAGCCTACCTCTGCCTCTAGCTTTTTCTCCTTTTTGTAGGTAAGATCTCTTTGGGCCAGTAAGTTTTCAGGGAGTGTCTTGAGATCCTCTTGTTTCTCTAATCTCACAGTAGCTTCATACTCTCCATGTTTGAAGTCTTCTGGTAGGAAACCTCCAGTCTCATTGCTGTTACTCTTCTTCCCCGTCACCTGCAAAAGAGAATGAAATATTATGCAACCTACAGTACAGAATCATAAGTATCCACCAACTGCAAAAACATGAACATCTTATTGTTTGAAAGTGGTCTGTCTGTCCCCACATAAGAGTGTATGTGGCACTTGGGGACCCAACACTTTCACAAACTCTGAAGCCAAATTAAACTGTTACGACAGTTGTCATAAAGGACTAACTCACAAGTTGACCCAACACTTCGGAAGTCAATGGAGAAGCTCTCACTGAGTGGATCAGGCCTACTATAAGAGAGCATGCCATAAATTGTCTTTCTGGCTAGGTTCTGCTTGCTACTATAATAACAATATCAGAATAAGTCTCATTATAAAACTGGAATCAGGGTTTGGGTTTTTGATCTTTTGTTTGTTTGTTTTTTGCTGTTTATTTCTCTACCTTACCTTTTTAATTTATCTTGTGTACTACTCTCCATAAACTCATTGGAGTAAAAGGTAGAAAGACTTGGTACCCCTCGCCCACCTTGGGTATCTCCCTCTCAGTAAAAAGTTGTTCCATATTGCCTGTGAATGAAGTAGCTTTTTGTAACCCAAATAAATTAATGGGAACCAACCTTTTTGGCAGGCATGCACAAATGAGCCCTGAAACTTCTCCAGGTGCCACTCCGGTGCCCTTCCTTTGCCCAAACTACTGCTCTGCTTTATGCTCCCTGCCCAATTTTCTGGTTTGCTTCTGCTTCCTGCCCTATCTCCTGCTCTGCTGCCTGTCTTCTCCCCCATCTGCTTGTCCATGCCACTTGTGGCATCGATGCCACAGGTTGGCTACGCTGCCTTAGCTAATGATCTAATGCCACAAGGCGTAGGCATAGTTTCTAAAAATGTTTCCTGCGGTTGATTACATACCTCCATTAAGAGAGTATGTTAAAGTTATGTGAAGGCACAGTGCATTTGGGGATATATTTCACAGAAATTATACAATCCAGAATGTTTTTGATATCAAATGCTGTTGTACAACTTTGGCGGTGGAGAATTTAGCACTGTAGAAATCAGAAGGGTCTTGCCAAAGAATTTAAAACTAGCATTAACTGGTTATGCTGTATGGCATTTTCATCCTAACATATTCTTCTGGGAGGAAGAAAAATTTCCAAACAACATTCCAGTGTTCTTTTGAGTTTGTCACATTTGCTTAGTTTATTGATCCAATCCAATTTGACTAAGATGAACACTAAGAAGAATATTCAAGCTATCTGTTGCCTAAGATATTAATTTTCAGGAAGTCAATTAGGCCATGGAAAACAGTTTGTATAGGAACAGATAGCAACTTTTAATTTTGGTTTAAAAGTTAAGATAATCTTGCATACCTACATCTACATACATCTTTTACTGGGTGTTAACACATGTGCATAATTGTAAACAAATACAGCATCTGAGCAAATAAAGCAAGTAAATCAAAGGTATACACCTAATTGCCTGGTTCATTGTATGCCAATCCAAAATATAGTCAACCGTTTCATTAGATTAATGGAAAACCCAAACCCCAAGGACAATTTAAAGCAAGCTCTTTTCAGCATAGTATGATTCAGCAGTGACAATCACTCTACAGATGCCTGTAATAATAATGAACAAAGACACTGTTATTGACTAATTACAATAAAAATCGTGAAATAACAGTAATTGAGAGGGAGCAAAGGCAGCTTTTACCTACCAGATCCTCCACTTTCAGCATCATCATGTTTGCTGGTTGTTGTTAGTTGTACTCCTTTATGGATAAGACACCCAGTGCTCAAGTCAGCTCTGCTGAGACCACCAGCCTATCTTAGCTTATATATCTTTGGGGAACTTAGCTTGGGTGAGATAATCTTCCAACCTGGGAAACCAGATATGCCCCTTGGATTTGCCAGCTCAGAGGTAGGTTCATTTTCATTCCAGGCGTGTTAACTAGCCAGATCTAGTGTCAAGAGAGAAGGGGGGACATCAGTTGGGAGCTAGGTTGAGTCTCACTGTCTAACCGCACTGAATATGTGAATTGGTATGAAATGTGAGATCATCATTCCTTTGTCAGTGACACCATAGCTCAGAAATGCTAGTCATTCTAACTTCCCAGTGCCCACTAGGACAGCTGTCTGTTGATATTGCATTATATCTTTTTTTTACTGACTTTCAAATGACTATGAGACACCGGAAAGGGTAAGTGACCCATTTAGAGTACTTGTGGTAATGTCTTTCTGATAAGTGGATGACCCCTTAAGTTTTGGGAAGGCATTCTTTTCATTGCCATCTATTTTTGGATGGTAAACAGTTTAGAGGAAAAGCTTTCTCTCATCATGATGGCACTCTTCTATATTTGTTGGAAGGAATTCTCTGAAGGGATTACTAAACCAGAATGATGTCTCTAGTGCTAAAAAGGCCTATGACCTGATAAGTTACAATCAGTATAAGATCTCAAAACAGCTAGCTTTGCATTTTTCCTGGAAATCGTCACCAGTCATAAACAGAGTAGTAAATTATATCCAGTTACTTTCTGAAAAAGTAAAATCACTGCTGCTTTCAGAGGCAATATTTTCCTTTTGAGCCTGAGGGACTTTGAGAAGAGAGAGAACCTAGTCAGCAAATGGATTAAGGCTGATACATATTAAATAAAGAGGAACTTGCAGACAGAAGGAACTTCTACTGACCATGAAAAACCATATGTGGGCAAGCTCCTCTACTTATGTAAATTGGTGTCTGTGATGCTGACCTTTCAAGGTGCCCATCCTCTCCTAAACTATCCACTAGTAATTCGAGTATGTTCAAATGTATCTGCTAGGCACCATTATACCTACCCTGTGCTCTCCCTTTTGCTGAAACAAAGCTGAACATCAGGTGCTTCCTTTACTGATTAGAATATTTGTGACATTGGAAGGTAAACCCCAGAGCTAAAACAGAGTATGTGGGACAGCCTTTCTAAAATTCTTTTCCCAAATACTAATACCTCCATATGTTATTCCAAAAGAGTTATTTTCTACATGGCATTATTATCTGCTTCCAAAATACATTTGTATTCCTGCTCTATGTTTACTAGAACAGGAGCCAGCTTGGCTTGGCTTTGCCTTGTTTGTAACTGACATAACATGGGGTGCATCTACATGAGACATTTTGCTACAAAGTAGATTAATCTGTGCAGTAAAGCACCACAGTCTACACAGTTAGTACCTGTAAATACAGGTACTAAATTAACTGTGCAGTACTGCACTTGTAGACTCTGACCAAGAGCAAATTTGCTCCTGGTCAAACTAGGCACCAGAGGGCCACAGAGGATGAGCTCTCTGTCTCCAGTCCTGGTGCTGCACAGCTCCTGCCTGGAGCTGATCAGTGCTAGAACTAGGGAACTCTCTTCTCTCTCCCCTCTTCCCCAATCCCAGCTCCCAGCCTAAAGCTGAGAGCTCTGGAGAGTGAGTGGGAGCTGGGAACCCAGCCCTGCTCACTCTCTGGCATAGTTCTGCATGGTGTGGAGGTAGGAACTCTAGCCCCCGCTCACTCTCTGGAGTTCTCAGCTCTGTGTGGTGCAAAGCTGCTCTGGGGGCAGGCAGGGACTGGGAACCTAAGCAAGGGAGCTGCTGGTCAGCCCTGTGCCCCCCCCCCCCCCGATTTGGCAGGAAGCTGTTCAGGAACTGCACAAGGCTCACTGGCAGCTGCCCCACTTGCAGAACAGTTCCTGGCCAGCCCCATGCTGAGTGGAGGGGCCTGCCTAGCAGGAGGCTCACTAGCAGTTGCCCCACACCTGGGACAGCTCCCAGTAAACCCCCTCCCAGGCAGGGAAACCCAGCCTGAGAGGGGGCATTGCTGGCAGCAGTATGTCCTGATGTGCACAGGGACAGGAGAGCTCTGCTGGCTGCAACGGTGCTGTCTTCCCAGCCCCATGCACATCATCACCCACCCTGGCCCCTGTGTCCCTTGCCAGCCCCCAGACTAGCATCTGGGGGAGTCTAGAGCTTTCCCTGGCTACTGCACTGGGGCAGAGCAGAGTGGGAACAACGGGGTGCATATGTAGATGTGCTCCCTGGGAAGGCTTACTGTGCAGTAAGCCTAAAATGCATGAATAGCACATGTAGATGTGCCCAGGAACTCTTAAACTCTCACAATGTGGACCACATTTTACTAGAGAAATAATCTTTTGAGCTTTTAACATCTGCAGTTACATGCACCTCCTCATAGTCAGCAGAAGCTGGTAGAAGAATGACATGGGAAGGAAAATGTTAGGCATGTTGACAGAATGGTTAAAAAATAGCTTAAGAAACTGTAACTTGTCTCATCTTGTTACATTTGAAGCATGGTTTTTCTTTACATTTAATTTCTTTAAAAGGGGCTTGATATATGAAACTCTGCAAGCAAAGTCCTAAATTAGAAGGACAAGGGAGATGGAGCCTTCCCTGAAACTGGTTCACTGATCTGGAACTCAAATGAGTTTGTCCATCAGTCTGTAGAGAAAAACCTACTACTTTGACTCAGACTTCCTATGGTACCATCACAGAAAATGAACACAGTCAGTATTTTTTTAAGAAGCCCAGCTCCTGATGACTAGAGGGAATAGAGAAAAATAAATATTTGTAATGTTTAAGATGCCTGAATAGCAGTAATGGATGACAGATTTAAACAAAGGCTGGCTGAGTGTAAAATCTGAATTCAGTTGGTGTTTAATGATTGAAACTATAATTTTGTCTGTGTTGTTCCCTTGGCATCAGAAAAGTTACATTGTTTTATATTAGCTGAGACTTGAGCCAAGGTCCTTAGCACAATCCCCATCTTCCAATTTTAGGGGAAGTAGCACAATTATCCATTAGCTAGTGGTGCACTACAGTTACTTAATCATCTTTCAACCACTGATTTCCCATATCTACTTTAAGTTAATAATAGCAGGTGGTCAGTGATAGGCATGTGTAATGGAATTCTGGAGAGCACAGGTCAAACTGCTATGGGCAGAGCAAAGGTTTGCAATGTGCGAGTCAGTTGAATACAGCCAAGATTGTAACAAAAAGCATGAAGGGCAGTAAAATCAACAGGATGTAGAAATAAGTAGTAGTTACATTCCTTGCTACTCCTTGAGAAGATATTTGGCTGTTGTAAGGATTTATTTTTAAATAACTATTAAATAGTTTCTAGCAGAATGAAAAAAAAAGTTTATACATTATATACAAGATATTTCCATGTTGCATGAAGCATATTATCATGTTTTCAATGCAGTCATCATATTGAAGCTATATTTATACTGAGAACCTGTGCTCTTGGCTCTTGTTTTCAAAGATGGTGGCTGTGTGAAATATCACCGACCATTTCGTTTTGACACTGTTTTGACCAATTTCAAGGTCAAAACAGCAAAATCAGAATGAAACAAAGACTGTCAAAATAGCCTCAAAACAAAACAAGGCTAAGTCAAAACATCTTGACCATAGCCTGGGGATGGGAAGTCAGTCCAGCTGGGCTGACTTCCCATCCCCAGTGCAAGATCTGGCAGGGGGCACTAGATCCCCATCCCTGGTGCTAGATCGCACTGGGGGTGGAAGACAGCTCAGCTGGGCTGCTTTCCCATCCGCGCCACTAGATCGCACCAGGGCAGGGGGAAGAAGGCAGCCCAGCTGGGCTGCTTTCTCATTCCCAACACTAGATTGCACCGGGGCCGGAAGGCAGCCCAGGTTCCTTCCACCCTGTGGTGCGATCTAGTACTGGGGATGGGAAGTCAGCCCAGCTGGGCTGCCTCCGACCCCCCGGCACGATCTAGCACGGGGAATGGGAAGTCAGCCCAGCTGACTTCCCATCCCCAGCAAAATGTCAAAACAGCCTTTCTGTTTTGATGGAATGAAACAACTGTTTTGACTCTAAATGAAATTCAAAATGGAATACTGTTCTATCAAAACTCAAGGTGAAATGGAATGGTGCCGTTTTGCACAGCCCTAGCCATGTGCCTTCTACAAGGCCATTTCCATGACTCTCTGTGTCTTTCTACAACTCCTAATTTAGTATAGATTAGTATGAAAACTTATTTGTTGAAAAGTGATTGAATTTTATTAGTAAATGTTAAGAATCACGAACCCAAAAAGATGACAAAGCCATACGGGAAATAGTCCCTTGGTCGGACACTCTGAAACATAAAAGGGATGGGGGTGAGGAGGGGAATGCAACTAAGTTACAGAAAATACAATGTTAGCCAACTAAGCCCAGGGGTAAGGGGAGGGGGTCACAACGCTGAGAGAGAGAGAAGATAGATACACACAAACCCATACAATGGTTCACAATGGTGTAGGGGGTAGGTTGAAAAAGCTTCTCAGTCTATAGAGTCTTATCATGGGGATCCTCTTCAGGTGGAGTGGAGTGGAGTGGAGTGGTCCATCTTTGAATGTTCCTCTCAGAGTCCATCAGGTACAGAGGGGGATTCAGGCGGTCTCCTCTGGGTCTGGTCCAGCGGCGGCCGGTCTGGTGGGGTTAGTGTATTGGCCATGGCCTGTGATGTGCTCAATGTAGGTGTCATGGGACCAATGGATGGTGTCGGACACTATGAGGTGGCGCATCAGCTTGGCGTAACGGTGGGAGACACAGCAGGCACACAGGACACTCGCGTTGCTGGGGTCCCAGGCTCTGAGCATTCCTACAATGAGCTTACCAACTGTCCATCAATGTGTAGGGAGGCACACAGGTCGAGCCTGCTGGGGCTGCCTGCCACAGCCTGAAAGAGTGGTTCCATGGCCAAGTTGAAAATGATGGGGCTGAGGGGTCAGCCCTGTCTCACCCCCAATTGGATGGGGATCTTGTCAGTCTCTCTTGGCAACGGGGGATGATATGGTAGGAGACCTACAAATTGGTAGTCACCTGGGGGACAGTGATCACCAAATAATAGAATTCACCATAAGACGTCGAGTGGGTAAGGTAACTAGTAGGGTGAAAGTACTAGACTTTAGGAAAGCTGATTTCAATGAACTCAGGCGATTAGTCAACGACGCACTGCAGAGTAGGAGTTTTGAAGAGATGGGAGCCCAGGAAGGGTGGCTGTGCCTTAAGGAAATGATCCTTTGGGCACAGAAGGAGACGATCCCGATGCGAGGAAAAAGAGGGAAAGGGGCCAGGAGGCTTCCTTGGCTGACCAGAGAAATCCAGGGCAGCCTGCGGACTAAAAGGGGAGCATATAAAATGGGGAAACGGGGAGAGATTACCAAACGGGGAGTATACCTCCTCTGCTCGCACTTGCAGGGAGGCAGTTAGACGGGCCAAAGCTACCATGGAGCTGAGGATGGCATCCCAAGTAAAGGATAACAAAAATTGTTTTTTAGATACATAGGGAGTAAAAGGAAGGCCCAGGGTGGAATAGGACCCCTACTAAATGGGCAGAAGCAATTGGTGACGGACAGGGGGGTCAAGGCTGAACTCAACGAGTTCTTTGCCTCAGTGTTCCTAAGTGAGGGGCACGACAAGGCTCTCACTAGGACTGTAGAGAGGTAGCAGCAAGGCACCAGACTGCCATGCGTAGACCCTGAGATGGTGTAGAGTCACTTGGAGGAACTGGATGCCTTTGTTGGCAGGCCCGGATGAGCTCCATCCGAGGGTACTGAAGGCACTGGCTAACATCGTTGCACAGCCACTGGCAGTAATATTTGAACACTCGTGGCGCATGGGCCAGGTCCCGGAGGACTGGAAAAGGGCCAATGTGGTCCCCATTTTCAAGAAGGGGAGGAAAGAGGACCCGGGCAACTATAGGCCAGTCAGTCTCACTTCCATCCTTGGCAAAGTCTTTGAAAAAATTATCAAGGCTCATATTTGCGAGAGCCCGGCAGGACAAATTATGCTGAGGGGCAACCAGCATGGGTTCATAGCAGGTAGATCATGCCTGACTAATAATCTAGTCTCTTTTTATGACCAAGTTACAAAATACCTGGACGCAGGAGTAAGGGTTGATGTCGTATACTTAGACTTCAGGAAGGCCTTCGATACAGCATCCCACACCATACTGGTGAACAAGTTAAGAGGCTGTGACTTAGATGACTACACAGTCTGGTGGGTGGCGAATTGGCTAGAGGGTCGCACTCAGAGAGTCGTGGTGGATGGGTCGGTATCGACCTGGAAGGGTGTGGGCAGTGGGGTCCCGCAGTGCTCGGTCCTTGGACCGATACTTTTCAATATCTTCATCAGTGACTTGGACGAGGGAGTGAAGTGTACTCTGTCCAAGTTTGCGGATGACACAAAATTGTGGGGAGAAGTGGACACGCCGGAGGGCAGGGAACAACTACAAGCAGACCTGGACAGGTTGGACATATGGGCGGAAAACAACAGAATGCAATTCAACATGGAGAAATGCAAAGTGCTGCACTTAGGGAGGAAAAATGTCCAGCATACCTACTGCCTAGGGAATGACCTGCTTGGTGGCATGGAAGTGGAAAGGGATCTTGGAGTCCTAGTGGAATCCAAGATGAACATGAGTTGGCAGTGTGACAAAGCCATCAGAAAAGCTAATGGCACTTTATCGTGCATCAGCAGATGCATGACGAATAGATCCAAGGAGGTGATACTTCCCCTCTATCGGGCGCTGGTCAGACCGCAGTTGGAATGCTGCATGCAGTTTTGGGCGCCGCAATTCAAGAGAGATGTGGATAACCTGGAGAGGGTCCAGAGAAGGGCCACTCGTATGGTTAAGGGCTTGCAGGCCAAGCCCTATGAGGAGAGACTGGGGCACCTGGACCTCTTCAGCCTCCGCAAGAGAAGGTTGAGAGGCGACCTTGTGGGTGCCTATAAGTTCATCACAGGGGCACAGAAGGGAATTGGTGACGTTTTATTCACCAAGGCACCCCCGGGGGTTACAAGAAATAATGGCCATAAACTAGCAGAGAGCAGATTTAGACTAGATATTAGGAAGAACTTCTTCACAGTTAGAGTGGCCAGGGTCTGGAATGGGCTCCCAAGAGAGGTGGTGCTCTCCCCTACCCTGGGGGTCTTCAAGAGGAGGTTAGATAAGCATCTAGCTGGGGTCATCTGAACCCAGCACTCTTTCCTGCCTATGCAGGGGGTCGGACTCGATGATCTATTGAGGTCCCTTCCGACCCAAGCATCTATGAATCTATGAATCTCCATCAGTGGTATGGACAGTTCTGGTGCAGCCACGGTAGAGCTTCCACACTAGGTTAATGACGCTGTGTGGTAGGCCAAGCTCACGGAGGGTGCAGAGGATGTGGTGGTGGGGCATGGAGCTAAAGGTATTGGACATGTCCAGTCATGCCGCTGTGCACTGCTTCCTGGTCCTCTGGGTGTTGTCCAGGGCCATCTGGAGGGTGAAGTTGTGTTTGTAGCAGCCGTCTTGACATGAAGCCCTTCTGGTTCCAGCTGATAGCCCTGTCGGTCACTGCCCAGCTGGTGATATGGGCCACCAAGCAGCTAGCATACAGTTTCACGATGATGGAGCACAGAGCGATGGGTCTCCAGTTTCCCACGTCAGTCGGGTCTTCCTTCTTGTGGATGTGGACCGTCGTGGTCCTCTTCCTGTTAGTGGGTGTGTGCTGGAACTCTCTGCACCTGTTGAAGAGAAAAGAGAGAATAAGGCAGCCTGGGTCGTGCTTCTTCAAGAGGCTGTACCTGATGCCGTCCCTGCTGGGGGTAGTGTCCCTGGTTCTCTTGAGCCAGGTCTCCACCTCCTGCACTGTGAAGGTGTCCTCAGACTCTTCTACGGTGGGGCTGGGGGTCAGAGCTTCAACGGTCACAGGCCATAGGGCTGCAGCTTCCACTGGGAGGTTGAAGACCCTGTTGAAATAGGTAAACAGAGTCTCCCGGGGGACCTGGCAGAAAGCTGAGGAAGCATGTACCTCTCCTCTCCCCCACCCCCCCACCCAGCAGTTAAGTCTGTGGGGGAAGCATCGAGGGGAGGGAAAAGGGCTGTAGGGGGAACAGATTGAGGCTCCAGTGGTAAGGGAGGGAGTGGGGCAGGGGCAGGGGCTGGGGTGAATGGGGCCCTGGCTGGGCCGGGTGATGAGACAATCGGAGCCTGAGCAGCTCATCCAGGGGTGCATGGGGGCTCCTGCCGCTCTACACACCCTGGCAGATGCCCAGGGGGCATGTGGCCACATGATCTGTGTCTGGGGTGGAGGCGGCTGCCACAGCCTGCATACAGGCTGCCTTGCGACCCTACCTGCTGCCCCAAGTTTGGGGGTGCTGAGCCTTGTTAGCCCTGGTCTTCCACTGCCTATGCCACACACACATACAACACACATATACATACCACACACACACCACTAGTAATAGTTAACCATTGTTTGTTTATTCATGCTGGATTAGTGCCCTATTGGCTAATTGTAATTTAGTTTGTTTAGGTCTTTGTATGTGCATGAATGCATGCATACATGCACAAAATAATGTTTAATTACAATATATCACATTTTTAAACAGCATTTTTCTCATCTATTATCTTAACTTAAGAGACAGGAAATGGTTATTTCATGATCTAACAGACTGGCATTTTTTACCATAAAAGAGACATGCTGCTAGGTGTACATACTACCAGAATTCAATATATCCTGGCCTGTTTTATCCAACACACTAGCACATATACTTTTTCCTAAAGGGTTATCAGTAAAAAGGTGTACTGATAATGTAGTTGTGTAAAGGTTACTTATTACAGGGATTCATATCAGGTAACATAGAATCAATGACAACCTATGCCAATTAAGAACTTGAAGTTAGTTTAAACAGAATTATAGCACAACAAATTATATTAAACCAACAATGAGGATGTGTAAGAAAATTCCATGTGTTGTGACCGATTGTTAAAAAAGGAATAAAAGTCTTGGTGTCAGTCAGGAGTCTTCTCTTGACAACACAGACATCTGGTGTCAGGACTCAAAATAGCCATGAATTCATAGTTGCATCATCTACTATGAGGTTTTTTAAAAGTTCTTGAATTGTATTATGGTACCATTACTGCATGACTGAGTGAAACTAATTCACATTGAGCAATCAAATTAACAGTTTGATATAATGAAGCGAACCACAAGGGCAATGCTGTCTGTCTGCTGACTACAAAGAATTTCTGTGCCTACAGTCACACTTACCCTTCTTATCAGCTAGCAAGACTGCGTTTTCCCAGTGCTCTTGCCATATGGTCTCTAGAATGTACCCCTTTAGCTGAACTGTATTTTACTATTTATACATTTCTTGAATAGATTTCATAGAGTTTAAAGATCCATCTCCTATCATGTAGTCTGACTTCTGCTATATTGTATGTCAATCATTTTTATTTGCTTTAGTTAAACTAACATGTTTCGGTCGTCAAGTTACTAAGCTGTTTTGCACCACAGGCAGAGAACAGGAGACCAAGGTACTAGGGCTGTGCGAAAACGTGCCATCTGTTTTGTTTTGACACTGTTTTGACTCATTTCAAGCTCGAAACAGCGAAATCGAAATGAAATGGAGGGTTTTGAAACAGCCTTGAAACAAAACAAGGGCAGTTGAAATATTTCAAAGCTCAAGCTGGGTTTGCTTGCAGGGAAACAGAAAGTAAGGGGGGCTGGAAGAGGGGGGAAGGACTGCTGTCATATTAACTGTGTAGCTGCCAGTGACTATGATCCTTCCCTGAAGTCCCTTCCAATCCCAGTGCTTTGGGGGAGGGATGGAAAAACAGCATAAAAGGCGGCATTGTTTGAACTGACCTGCTTTCTGCCTTGGGGTCAGTTACTGAGCTATCTTCCAGCAGCTCAGGAGGATTAGACAACGAAGGCTACTACCAGCATTGATCTGAATGATTTCCTACTTGCTAGCCCAGCCTAGCAAGACGGATTCCAGAATACCTTTTTCTTTTTTCTAGATGCTTTTATTTTATTATTATATTCATTGACTTATTCTTTTCAATTTTATAATTATATTGGATAGGATATTATACTACAGAATTTAATTTATATAGGAAGGGAGATATATTTATATTTTATTTCTATACATTTGTACCTGGTGACATAGAAGACTACACACCGTAGAAAATTTATATACGAATGTGGATACATTTACATATTTGTATAAAAGCAAGACACTATGAAACACACCATGAAGCATGGTGGAAAGGCAGGTGGCAAGCCTTCAGGGAGGGGTGGAAAGTAAGGGGGGTAGAGAGAGAGAGGTGTAAGTCTCTCCCCTCCCCTCCCAAACTCAGACACAGCCTTTTTCCTCCAACTAGCAGGGATGAGGCTTCCAGAAGCAGCAAGGAGAGGGGAGCAGCACCAGTGTCATTGACTGTGCCTGAGATTGCATCCCTCCAAGAGCACCAGCCATAATCCCGCCCAACCACCAGCATGACAGTCTCCTCCACCCCCATTTCATTTCCCATGCTGAGCCTTCCAGTGCCAGAGGAAGAGCTGGAGCTGGATCCGAGTGCCCTAGCAAGGGAAATTCTGGGGAAGGAGGGGGAATCAGCTGAGTTTGTGCTCCACACGCCTCAAGTTTCCCCTACAGCCAGGTCTCCTTCCCCAAAAGGCACTTCACAGGAGGCTGAGGTAGAGGCTGCAGAGGCAAGCAGCTCAGCTTAGTCCACTCCTCCTGTTGCTGTGCCTCTGCAAGCTGAGGAGGGGGAGAGTGCAGCATCCACGCATGCACCCGCACCCCAGAAGTGAGTGGGTAGAGTGGTCTGGGATCCTTTTGAGCTGGCAGATAATCCCACATAAGTTATCTGCCTGCACTGCCAAGCCAAAACCAGCTGGGGCAAGGGAACAAAACACATGAGCATCATAGGGATGCTGATGCATCTCCTCAGGCACCACCCCCTTTGCCCTTGCTCCTCCCAAGCCTGCCAACAGTGGAAGTGTGCCCAAAGGGAAGTCCCCCTCTCGCTCCAAAGCCCCTGTCCCCCCCAAAGCAGACGCAGGCCACCCTGCAACAGTGGGGGAAAGGCAAACAGAAAGCGGGGCATATTGCAAAGATGAGTGATATTGTCCAGAGCACTGGGGAGATGCTTGCTGTCGATGGCCAGCCCTTCTCCTTAGTTGAGCAGCTAGGGTTCAGGTGGCTCATGGCACTCATGGTTTCATTCTACCAAGTGCCCACATGCACCACCTTCAGCACGACAGTGGTGCCCTCCCTGTATGAATCATACAGGGGGTACTTGAGGGAGGAGCTGTGCAAGGCAGGTCTGCAGATGGTCTTACACTTCACCTCAGACATCTGGAACAGTTGGAGTGGAGATCACGCCTACTTCTCCCTCACGAGGAACTGGTGCAATCAGTCAGGCTGTCAGTAGACTCTCCTTCAAGCCAAGGTGATGAATGAGTCCCACACGGCAACAGAGATCGTGGGGACCATGAACCATTTGGTGCAGGGGTGGCTCAGGCAGGGCAAGCTCACCTGTGGGTTCATGGTCACCGACAATGGGGCCAATATGGTCAAGGCAGTCCATGATGATAACTTTGTTGACATCAGGTGTGTGGCACACAACTTTCACCTCATTGTTAGGGACACCTTGGAGGGGGACAGGGCTGCCGGTGATGGTGCCAGCACCACCAGCAAGCTCATTTCCAAGTGCAGGAAGGTGGCAGGCTACTTCCACCGGAGCATCAGGGTGGGCAAGATGCTGCAGGACAAACAAGCAGAACTGAACATCCCACAGCACAAAATCATGCAGGATGTGGAGACTTGGTGGAACTCCACATACCTTATGCTCAAGAGGCTGGTGGAGCAACAGAAGGCCATCCATGAGATGGCCTTGCTTGGTGAGGTTGAGATCAGTGTCCCCCTTAACAGAGCTGAGTGGGATACCATCTCCCAGATCTTGGTGGTCCTCAAGCCCTTACCCAAGGCCACTGAGACCCTCAGCACTGGTGATGTCCTCATTAGCCAGGTGATCCTTGTAGTGAGGGAACTTCAGAGTCAAATGGAGAGCTTCCAGGGGATCAATATTCCTGGCTAGGGCAAGCCGCTGTCACTAGATGTGCAGGCACTGGTGAGGCAGCTGAGGGAGGGCATGAGGAAATGGCTTGATCCCTTGCGGTCCAGTACGGTCCATGTGCTGGCCGCCATGTGTGACCTGAGCATGAAGGGCAGCGTATGCAGCAGCCAAAGCCTGAATCAGTAGATAGAGGTGCTGGTGAAGACAGTCAGGGAGTCAGAACAGCAAAGGCAGGGGGATGTGGAAGATGGGAATCCACTATCCCATGCTAGCATGCCATCCACCAGCCAGTCTCCTCCTCCACCACAAGTGCTGCCAATGTGGGCCAAGGGCATGGCTTCCATGGTGGGGTCCAGAGGCACCAGACCCCACCATCAGGCAGGTAGCGCTCTGCCCTTGGTGGCTGCCTATCTCACTAAGGATGTGCAGCTGCTGCTGTGTGACCCCTTGGCCTGCTGGGCAAGCCACAGCCAAATGTGGCTGGATCTGGCCACAGTTGCCCATGAACACCTGTCCCGTCCACTGACCAGTGTTTCAAATGACAGGGTGTTCAGCATTGCTGGGGATGTAGTGACACCCCACCGCACCTCCTTGGATCCTGGTTTGGTGGAGCAGCTGGTGTTCCTGAGGGTGGACCTCCCACTGCTGGGGATCCACCAAGCTCCAGGTGCAGACAGACTGAATGCCACCCTTCTCACTCTGTCTGCACTTATTTCCTTTTTTTCATTTTTAAAAAAACATTTAGTGGCCCACCCTCAGAGCTGGAGGGGGCACTCACTACATGACGAGCCAGCAGGGGAAGATCATGTCCCTGCTGATCTTCCATGCCAGGGTGAACTTGGAGGTATGGGCTGGGGCTATGGGGAAGGAGGAGGCTCCAGTCCTGGGCATGACCACTGAAACTGCACTCTGACAGGTTTAGGAAGGACTGGTGGGAATGCTGGCAACACGGCAGCCCCAGGAAATGCCAGCACTGAGGATCCCCCTGGTGAAAGGTGGGTAGGAGGTGCCATAACTCCAGCTACCAGACGCATGCACACAGTCTTGACTGGGGAAAGCCTAGACCTGTCACATCTTTGACAGGCCTGGGGCTTGCTGGTTGCAGTGGAGTTGTGAGGCTCCAGGTGAGCTCATCTTAGCTGCCTGCTATGCCAGCTTTTGGGTTGAAAAACCCTTTGTCAGGCTGAGGAAGCACCTGCAATTGGTGCGTGTGCTGTTCCTCGACGGAAGGAATGGTAAAGATGCCAGTGGCTGGCATACAATGCAGGCAAGAAAGACAATCAGTGAAAATGGAAATGGTGGCTTCAGGAGGTGAGGGACATGTTGGGGTGGGTGGGGAAGGGGGATGTAGCAGCACAGGAAAAAGTGGAGAGGTACCTGGGGAGTCAGATGTCCAGCAGAAACCCCTGCACCTATCTCCTTGAAAGCTGGCAGGCTTCATGGCCTCAGCAGGGGCTAGAATGCCTGCAGTTTTCACCCTGCTACGCCTTAACACACACACAGTGTCACCCATGACATGAGTTTTGCTTCTCAGGAGCTTGAGGTACAGTTTCCCAGAAACCCCTGCACCTATTTATTTGAAACTTGGCAGGCTTCATGGCCTCAGAAGGGGCTACCATCCCTACAAGTTTCTGAATCAGGCTAGAAATTGCAAAGTTATAGGCAATTTCGTGTTTCCCCATTATAGCTTATGGGCGAAGCGTTGAAACAGTGAAACAGTTTCAACTAAACGAAATGGAACCGCGGTTTCAAAACAAAATGAAATTCAAAACCAAACACTGTTCTGTCAAAATGTCAGAATGGAAGTTTTGCACAACCCTAAAAGGTACCACCATGTCATAAAAGAATTGATTACATGAGATATGCCCAAATAATCCTGGCAAGTGATCTATGCTACATGCTTCAGAGGAAGGTGAAAAAACCCCATACCTTTTGTCATTTTGATCTGGAATAACATTACTTCCAAATCCAAAATCTGGCAAATCAGGAAATTGTACCACTTAAGAGCTAGTGTCCCACTTCCAGATGTGACTAAACTCTGATGCTTTTAAAGAAGCATTCAGCTCCAGAATACATTTGTCCAATTTCGCACTGAGAAAAAAAAAAAGTTATTTTCTAGCCCCTTCAGATGATCGTCTGATGACCTGAAGTAAGAGATTTGAGTATGCCCATTGTGCATGCATGTATTGTAGATGTATGAAAGACTGCAGGAGATCATATGCTTCCCATGACTTATGAAAGAAAGACATGAATCAATACAGGCTATGTTAATTTACAGATTGCAAAGCCAGAAAGGACAGCCATGACCATCCAACCCAACTTTCCAGCTATAACAGAACCCCTACCCCATTATAGCCCCAGTCATAATCATAGTGCTTAGGGTTGGAAGGGACCTAAAAAAATCATGGTTCAACCCCCTGCCCCAGGCAGAAACGGGTGCCAGGGTCATATCACCCGAGCCAAATATCTGTCCAGCCTCCTCTTGGGGGAAGATCCCCAAGGTAGAAGAGAGTACCACCTCACTTGGGAGCCCATTCCAGATCCTGGCAGCCCTAACTGTAAAGTAATGTCTCCTGATGTCCACCCTGAACCTTCTCTCCAACAATTTGTGGCCGTTATTCCTAGTAACCCCGGGTGGTGCCCACGGAAACAGAACCTCCCCTAATTCTCACTGGTCCCCTGTGGTGAGTTTGTAAGTGGCCACCAGGTCCCCTCTCAGCCTTCTCTTGTGGAGGCTGAATGGGTTCAGGCCCTTTAGCCTCTCTTCGTAGGGCCTGCCCCACTGCCCCTTGACCATGTGAGTGGCCTTCCTCTAGACCCTGTCTTGAAGTGAAGCACCCAGAACTGGATGCAGTACTCCAACTGTGGCCTGACCAATGCCACATAGAGGGATCACCTCCCTGGACCAGCTTGTGATGCATCTGTAGATGCATGAAAAGATGAGATTAACCCTACTGACTGCTTCCTTGCACTGGCGGTTCATGTTCATCCTGGAGTCAACAATGACTCCAAGATCCCTTTCTGTCACTGTGTTGACAAGAAGGGTGTTTCCCATCCTATAGGTGTGCTGCTGGTTCCTTCTCCCTAGATGCAGTACCTTGTATTTGTCTGTGTTGAATTCCATCCTATTCTCATCCGCCCGCCTCTGTAATTTGTCTAGATCTAGCTGGATTCTGTCCCTCCCCTCCAGCATGCTCACCTCACCTCACAACTTGGTGTTGTCAGCAAATTTGGACAGCGTGCATTCCACACCCACATAGAGATGGCTGATAAAGATGTTGAACAGTACTGGGTAGACTGTCAGGGAGGGAAAGGACCGTGGGATACTGAGTGTCTTCAACACCTGTGATAAGTGTACAGCTATTCAGGTTAATGCAGGAGGGGAGATATCTACCTGGTTTGACCAGGTAGAGATTTCTTACAGAAGAGGTGTTTTCTCCCATTGGCCTCCAGCTCCCCCTGGCTGCAGATCTGGGAGGAGCTGGGCAGAATCAGTTTGCCTCAAGTGGCACAACTTGCCCCTCACCAAAGTGCATGTTCAGGTATGTGTGCTGAGGCAAAAATCCCCAACACAAATTTGTGCTGCTCTTATTTGAGCTTCTGCAAGCACACATGCCTGCATGTATGGACATGCCCTCAGGTCTTATAGTAGCAATTATGGGAAGTGTATATATCTGGGGAAGAGATTTCATAGATTTCATAGACATTAGGGCTGGAAGGGACCTCGGAAGATCATCGAGTCCAGCCCCCCCGCCCAAAGGGCAGGAAGTCAGCTGGGGTCATAGGATCCCAGCAAGATAAGCATCCAGTTTCATCTTGAAGATGTTCAATGAAGGCGCTTGAACCACCTCCAGTGGCAGGCTGTTCCAGACCTTGGGGGCTTGGACAGTAAAGAAATTCTTCCTTACGTCCAGCCTGAAACGATCTTGTAGTAGTTTGTGACCATTCGACCTCATCATCCCTTGGGGTGCTCTGGTGAACAAACGTTCCCCCAGATACTGGTGGTCACCCCTGATAAACTTGTAGGTGGCCATCAGATCACCCCTGAGCCTGCGCTTTTCCAGGCTAAAGAGCCCCAGGGCTCTCAGCCTGTCATCGTAGGGTCTGCTTCCCTGACCTCTGATCATGCGCGTGGCTCTTCTCTGGACTCTCTCAAGCTTCTCCACATCCTTTTTGAATTGTGGAGCCCAAAACTGGACACAGTACTCCAGCTGCGGCCTCACTAAGGCCGAGTACAAGGGGGAGAATGACGTCCCGGGATTTGCTTGAGAAGCATCTATGGATGCAAGCCAGCGTTTTGGTCGCTTTACTAGCCACAGCATCGCATTGCAGGCTCATGTTCATTTTGTGGTCAATGATGACCCCCAAGTCTCATTCTTGCATAGTGCTAGCCAACATAGCACTGCCGAGCCTATAAAGATGCTGCGGGTTTTTTTTCCCAAGGTGGAGAACCTTGCATTTATCGGCGTTGAACACCATCAGATTCTCGTCCGCCCTCTTGCTGAGCCTGTCCAGGTCAGCCTGGATCACCCGCCTGTCTTCTGGTGTGGATGCTTTACCCCAAAGTTTGGTGTCATCGGCGAACTTGGCCAGTCCGCTTCTGACTCCAGTGTCCACATCATTAATGAAGATGTTGAACAGTATGGGTCCAAGGACAGAGCCCTGGGGGACCCCACTGGTCACAGGACACCACGATGAGTGACTTCCATCAATTACTACCCTCTGGGTCCGACCCCGGAGCCAATTTTCCAGCCAGTGGATCATGGGGGACCCAAGGCGACAATTGGCCAGTTTCTCCAAGAGACGATCATGGGACACCAGATCGAAGGCTTTTTTGAAGTCAAGATATATGACATCAATCTCATCTCCCTTGTCCAGGTGATAGGTCACCTGGTCATAGAAGGAAATGAGATTGGTCAAGCAAGACCTACCCTCAACAAACCCGTGCTGGCTATCCCTTAAGATGTTGGCGTCGGCCAGTCCATTAAGGATGGCCTCCTTAATAAACTTTTCTAAGATCTTCCCCGGGATAGAAGTCAGGCTGATGGGCCTATAGTTAGCCGGATCCACTTTCCTCCCTTTCTTGAAGATAGGCACCACATTGGCCTTCTTCCAGTCTTCGGGCACTACACCAGAGTGCCAAGAGTTTTTAAAGATCCACGCTAGAGGCTGGGCTATGATGCTCTCCAGCTCCTTGAGTACCCTGGGGTGAAGATTGTCAGGGCCAGCTGACTTGAAGGTATCCAGCTTCTCAAGATGTTCCTTCACGAAGTCAGCATTAATGGAGGGCAGGGGATCACCCTCACCCGGACTTCCCGGCCCTGTAGAGGGCATGGGCGTCCCATGAGGCTGATGAAAGACCGACGCAAAGTACCTATTTAATAGGTTGGCTTTTTCCTGGGCGTCAGTTGTCAGTTGCCCCATCTGTTTCAGCAGGGGTCCAACGTTGCTCCTGCTTTTCCTCCGGCTCCCCACATATCTGAAAAAGGACTTTTTATTGTTCTTGATGCTCAAAGCTAGCTGGAGTTCAGTTGCAGCCTTGGCCAGTAAATTAATCTGGAAATACAATTAAAAATAACTTGTTAGAAACTGATGCCATTTCATTTACAAAGGAAACTTTATTATTGAACATAACATAGAGGTCTTAAGTAGTTCTGATATTTATGGTAACTGTCTGCTCAAGTGAGGAAGAATAGTAGGTTTTCCCATTGCTAGGAAAATATGGAGAAAGGCAGTTCTAAGATTTGAGGATTTAACACAAAATTTGGCACACAACGTCTGAATGAATCCTGCCAGCTGTTCAGCAGTTTAAGATATTACTGTTACCTTGATCCTGTTAAAGACAGAATTTCTAGGTAAATGAAGATCAAAATGCTAAGAATTGTAGAATTCCTTTTCTTTTTCTCTGAGGTTCTCATCTGGCACCTGCAAAGCTCCCCCCATTCACTTTCCAATTCAGACCACATTGCCTGTATTCCCAAAGCTGGAATGAAGCACTCAGATGATTCTTCCAGTGTTATCCACAAGTAATAAAAAAAATCTGTAAGCATGTTACATAAGAGGATGGGAAAAGTTCCACATTTGTAACAACTTTGCACTTTATTTAATGCTTCATTTTTTCTTGGCCTTTCAGAGAAATAAATTTTAATTTTAAAACGCATCACTCAACCTTTAGACAGCAGCAAAATCAAAGCAGTTGTATGTATAAAGTATATTCTGAGGTGTATATATACGGTACTTTCTAAGATGAGGAAGGTTTCTGGTAAACAGATGGATGCAATTTTACTTTTTTTCTTCTTTAATACAAGGCGTATAGAAGCTTCTAATAGAAATTTGGCAAGAAACTCAAGAAATATATCATCCTTACTGCCTGTTTCTCTCAGAGTTGCTCTACTGAAGCATCTGAGTGTAGTCATTCTCAAACTGACTAAAATTGAAGAAAATTAATGTACTGTGCTAGAACTATTAATGCTTGCATAAAATAAAGGCAGTGTTTATTTGTTGACTGTGAAAGTCTCAAGACATTGGAAAAACCCCCTTTGTTCCATAGTGCCAGCAATCATTTTTCGACAGTGCCATTGGCCAATAACAAAATGAGATTTAAAAAATCCTAGCACCTGATTAATGAGTTAAAATTATGAATATCTATCTATATATCTATAGATATAAATAGATATATAGATATAAATATAGGTTTTGGTTTTTTTTTTCATTTCAGCTGTATCTATTCTAACCCCACATGTTAAGCTCTTATTAAAATGTCTTATTTTCATTTGATCTAACTGTAATTTACTGAGGGCAGTGACCACAGACATTCTTAGTCCTTCTATTGCATTCCTCTATGATGTATACCTTGTACTCTCCTGGCTTGTCACTGGTGGAGGATGTATTTATGTCCCTCTCCATATGTATAGCTCTAGTTCAATCCATGAATATCGTGTGAATGGGACAGCACCTCAAAGTGTAGGGGCTTTTATTGTACGGAATGTGTTATTTTATTGAATGTGTTAAAAACAAACAAACAAACAAAAATGCGCTCATTTTTGACTGGGGAAGTTTTTAATTTTAGACATTAATACGTAACAAACCCCCCAGGTTTTTCTTTTTTTTTATTTACTTAAAAATATGACATCCCCCTTCCCCCATCATTTCTGCCTTTTTCTCTCCCCTCTATTCCTTATATATATAAGTTAAGTTGAAACCCTGTGTACATAAGTCTCCTTTTATAGTAATCATGAGCTATTGTAATAGTGCTTTGCTGTGTGTGTCAGATTACTATAATGTATTACACCATATGGTTATTGTGTCTTAAGTGTCTCTATGTTAATACTGTATGGTTTAGGCCTGTGTCTGTAATGTCAAGTTTCCATCTTGTAATGTCAAGCCTCCATCTTGTGTCCCCTGATGTTGTAACCTATGACTCATACCTACCCCTCCTATGTAAATTTGTTCCTGAATGAATGGGGGTAAATGAGGGTGCTTGAGAGACCATGGCAGTAGGTCTAAACATAGGTCCCTCTGAATGACCAAACCATCAACTCAACGACCCAAACATCACCCTGCATTGACCCTCCCTGGCTCAAAATTTGAAAGACAAAGACTGCTGCAGAAGCCACCCAACCCACCAGTACAGACACCTGAAACTGCATGTCTTGACCTGGAATGCACATGCTCAGTGCACCAGGAGATGATCATTGCCTGGGCATGCCTCCAACCACTAGGGTCATAGAAGGTCTGCCCCTATAAAAGGGAGCAGTGAAGACAGACCCAGTGGGAATGCCTTTTTCCATCTAGACCAGACAAGCTCCATGTCATGCCACCTATCTACCCCAGAGGCCTTGCCTCTGGACAACACCGAGCTGAAGGAGATGCTGTCTGGCCATCAAGGACCAAATTTCAGCCTGGGATAGGTAGATATTACCCACACACTTCCTCCTACAATTTGGACTCTCTCTCTCTCTCTCTCTCTCTCTCCTCCTGGACTTCAGCTCCTGCACCAAGCTATTGTGTGTGCGTGTGGTGAGGGGGGACAGGGGTGCAAAGGAACCAATAAGATATTATGTCACTATCTCCCCTGTTCAGTAAAACTACTGTCATTTACAACCCCAAGTTAGGTCGTGTTTTACTGAATCCCGGTCCCTTCCCAATCTTAAATTCCAATCTCTCTCTCTCGGCTCCAGCCTCCCCTCCCCTCCCCTCCCCTCCCACCCCGCCATTTCCCAATCTCCTCTCAATTCCATATCCCCTTTTCTGCCACCTCTCAGGCTCTCCTGCTTTCCCACCATTTCTGCCACCTTTAGGCTTCCGGCCCCATTCCTTTCTGCCTCCCCACTCCCTATCTCTCTCTGCCTTCTCTTCCCAACCTTTCCTGCCCTTTCTCTCACCCTCTGTTCTCCAGCTTGCCCTGCAGCCCTCTGGCCTGCCATCGACTTCCCTGCAACTCCTCCAGGCTGCCCCACAGTTTCCCCAGCAGCTGGAGCCCTTCTCCAGCTCCCAGCACCAGCAGCCTCTCCCCATGTAGCTTCTTGTGCTCCCTGGCAGTCCCTCTCCAGCACCCACAGCTCCCTGAGCCAGCTCCCAGTTCCCCTTTAGTCCCTCCAGTTCCCCCCAGTCCAAGTTTCCCTCTCCTCACCTACCTTTTGGCTCCCCTGCTGCTCCAGCTCTGATTCCAGCCTGTGTGCTGGCTTCTCTCCAGTATCGCTCCCCTATTCTGCAGGCTTTGGGCCTTGTCCTTTAATCAATTAATGTCATAACTTCATAGTTTCATAGTAGCTAGGGTCAGGAGGGACCTGAACAGATCATCTAGCCTGACACCCTGCCACAGGCAGGAATGAATGCTGGGTTCACAAGACCCCAGACAGGTGGTCATCTAAACTCTTTTTGAATTTGCCCAAGGTAGGGGTGAGGACCACTTCCCTGGGAAGTTGGTTCCAGATTCTGGCCACCCTACCTGTCAAATATCGTCTTCTGATCTCTAACCTAAACCTATTCTCTATCACCTTATTACCTTTGTTCCTTGTCACCCCAGGTGGTGCTGGGGAGAAAAGGGCTCTACTTATTTGCTGATGATCTCCCCTGATGAGTTTGTAGGCAGCCACCATGTCCCCCCTTAGCCTTCTCTTGCTGAGGCTGAACAGGTTCAGGTCCCTTAGTCTCTCCTTATAGGGCCTGTCCTGCTGCCCTCTCACCAAATGGGTGGCCCTCCTCTGAACTTTCTCCAGGCTGGCCACATCCTTTTTAAAGTGCAACGCCCAGTACTGGACGCAGTACTCCACTTGCAGCCTGATCAATGTCGCATAGAGGGGGAGTATCACCTCTCTGGACCGGCTTGAGATGCATCTTTGGATGTCAATTAACCTAAAGTAACCCCAAGCCTCAGTTCCTCAGCCAGCTTCTCTCTCTAGTCTACCAGTTCTAATCCTGGTTCTGGCAACTTTCATTCCCTACACTTTAACTCTCTCTCACCTTAACCTTCCCCTAGGTACTCCCAGCACATACATACACACACTGTACCATCCATGTTAGGAACTCACCTGTGTGTATGTGTAGGTGGGTGGTACGTATGTGAACTGGTGAATATATATATAACATTTATATAATGTTTGTCATCATGTGCGTGATACATGAATTAGTGTTCCGTGTATGTATACTCAGTGTGTGGGTATTGACAATTGATTGTTGTCTAATTTTCAGTGTGTATAGTGTGTATGGGCTTGAATTGGTAATTGGTGTGTATGTGCCTAGGTTGGTAATTTTGAGGGGGGGGGGAGGAGGTGTGCCTGAGTCCGTAGTCTGTGGGCGCATGTGCCTAGTGTGTGTGTGTGTGTATGAGCCTAATTGATTTTTGAGTGTGTTCATGTGCAATTGTACACCATAACCCTCCTGTCTAACAGTGCAATATTGAGATCCTGAGCATTGGTCTGACCCCACAGGGCAACAAATAGAGTCTTCAGAATAGGAGAAGAAGACACAAATGTTGTTTTTCTGTATTGGCTGCCAATGGCAGGGACACATGGTGGCAATTTTCTCAATAGTGCTAGTATTGTATTTTACAACACACAACACTTCCCCTTCTCCCCTTGAATCAACCCCTCAAAATTGAGGTGAATGTATTTTCTGTGTAACCATGGCTATGGGTCTACCCACAAAGTCACAACCCAACTCTAGATCCCTGGAGGTGCCCACAGCCTAGAGCCCCCCACTCTCCTGGAGTGAGGGACGTTCCCTTCACAGGCAGGCACCTAGTGTCCCCGGACCTCCAATTAGACATCACACAATTCACAACAATGTGTACTTTATTTACAAAGGGTTAAAGAAAAAGAAACTAATTAATACACAACTGATAAGCTGTCAGAAACTTATTCACACCCTCAGTCAATAATGTTGTACATGATGATGGCCTCAGATGATCTGTGTACACGGGTAGCCTGGACCAGATGCCTGGGAGGTGGAGCTGCTTCCATGCCCTTCCTGTGGGAACCGTGGGTGGGTCCTTGCTGTGAGGGTCTCATGAGACGTGCCCCGGGGGGGGCTGTGCTGCAGGGGGGTGTTCCTCTGAAATCCCTGTAAGATGGCTTACCCTGCCCAGACCCTCATCCCCTGACACACAGGGAGCTGGAGACTCTGGCAATCCCCTGCCCACGCCGCCCACCCCCGCTCGCCAGGCAGTCAAAGTTCACTCCCTCCGTTGGGTCTTAGCTCTTCCTCACGGGGTTCCTGCCCTGTTTAAGGGGTTCTACATCCCCCAGCTCTGCCCCCCACCCAACTCTTATGGGGAGCTAGACCAACCTCTCCCTGGTCCCCCTCCCCCCTAGTGCACCTCACGACACATGGGGGCCTGGAGGAGAGTCCTCCTCACTGGGGGTCTCCAGAAGGGCCGGGTGCTCATCCGGGCAGGGCTCCCAGGGGAAAGGGATCAAGCAAGGCACTGCACTGGACTTCCCAACCCCCCAGACCACAGCTCAGCCCGCACTTTCCTAGGCTCCAGCAGCTGTGAGGACAAGACGCCAGGTCCCAGCTCTCCCTCAGCCTCTGTGCTTCTCTCAAGGCTCTTCCTTTCCCCAAGATGGTTGCCTCCACAGCGGGCTTCATCTGCCCTTATTGCATGGTCTCTGAGGAGCCATTTCCCCCTTTCTAAAATGGCTGCCTCCAGAGAGGGCTTCATTGGCCTGTATCACGTGGTCTCTGAGGAGCCCCCCTCGCCCATGCTGCTGCCTGGCTGAGCTCACCCTGGAACCTTGTTGTCTCAGGTCAAGTGATTTCATTGTTTGTTACATCAGCTTGGGATAGGAGCACCCAGCTTTGATTCCTTCTCCACAACAGTGGCTTTAATATTCAGGCAGCTGAGGGGAGTCAGTTGACTAAATTATAAAATAATAGAAAATTAGGGTTGGAAACAACTTCAGGAGGTCATCTAATCCAACCCCCTGCTCAGAGGAGGACCATCCTCAACTAGATCATCCCAGCCAAAACTTTGTCTAGCCAGGTCTTAAAAACCTCTAAGGACGGGGATTCTACAACCTCTCTGGGTAACCTGTTCCAGTGCTTTACTACCCTTCTCGTGAGAGACTTTTTCCTAATATCTAACCTAACTTCACTTGCTGCAACTTGAGACAATTGCTCCTTGTTGTGTCATCTGCCATCACTGAGAACAGTCCAGCTCCATCCAGAGACGGGGCCTGGATAGTCCTGGGATTGTGGGGGAGGTGCATACACCATCAGGAGGCCTTAAATGCCTCTACACTAATGCTCATAGTATGGGGAACAAGCAGGAGGAACTCACCCTCCTGCTAGCTAACACAAACCCAGACATAGTGGGGCTCATTGAAACTTGGTGGGATCCAATGCACGACTGGATGGTAAACATCAAGGGCTATAGGCTGTATAGGCAGGAAAGAACAGGGAAGAAAGGTGGGGGTGTGGCGCTCTACGTTAAAGAGCAATGCACATCCTCGGCAAACAGCACTGGGTCTGAGATAGGGAAGACTGAGGTGCTCTGGGTCAGAATACAAGGTGGCCGGGGGGAAAGAGACCTAATGGTGGGGGTCTACTACAGGCCACCTAACCAGGGGGAAGAGCTAGACCGGGAATTCTCAGGTCAGCTCACAGAGGCAGTTAAGTCAAGGGATGTGGTCATCATGGGTGACCTAAACTACCCAGACATCTGCTAGGAAGAGCAGTCAGCCAGGTCTGACCACTCACGTAGGTTCCTAGCCAAGTTACAGGACCTCCATCTAACCCAGGAGGTGCACAGTCCCACTAGGGGAAATGCCTTGTTGGACCTGGTCCTGGCCAAAAGGTGACAACCTGGTAAGAAGACTGCAGGTGCTTGACCACTTGGGCGATAGTGATCATCGCCTACTGGAATTTACCATCCAGCACAAGGTGTCAAAGCCCTGCAGAAAGGCAGCAGCCCTGGACTTCAGGAGGGTGGATTTCACTGAGGTAAGGAGACGAGTCATGGAGGCACTGAGGTCCTGGAGGGGAGGGGAGGGGAGGGGAGGGGAGGGGAGTTGGAAGTCCAAGAAGAGTGGTCATTCCTTAAGGAGACAATCCTCCAGGCCCAAAGGGTGACAATCCCCACACAGATCAAAGTGGGCAAGAGTGCTCAAAAGCCCCCATGGCTCACCAAAAGCACCCAGGAACATCTCAAAGCCAAAAAGGAGGCATACACCTAATGGAAGGGAGGGGCCATCACCAAGGAGGACTATACCTCCATTGCTCAAGACTGTAGTGGGGTTGTTAAGAATGCTAAGGCAGAGATAGAACTGGGACTAGTGACCCAGAACAAAGATAACAAGTCCTTTTTTAAATACATAGGGGGTAAAAAGAAGGTACCAAGTAATGTGGGGCCTCTGCAGGACATGCTTGGTAATCTGGTGGTAGCACCAGATGACAAAGCTAATCTCTTTAACAGATTCTTTGCTTCCATTTTTCTGAGCAAGGACAGGGACATTCCCCACCACTGGGATTCCAGATGGACCTAGGGGAGGTGCAGCTGGGCCCAGGGTCAGTGAGGACCTAGTCAGGGAACTTCTGGAGGGACTAGATGTGTTCAAATCAGCAGGTCCTAACAATCTCCACCCCAGAGTGCTGAGGGAATTGGCAGAAGTCATTGCAGGACCCCTGGCACATCTTTATGAGCGCTCATGGTGCTCTGGTGAGGTGCCAGAGGACTGGAAAAGGACCAACATGGTCCCCAGTTTTAAAAAAGGGAGGAAAGAGGACCCAGGAATCTATAGGCCCATTAGTCTTACCTCGGGCCTGGGGAAGCATTTTGAGAAAATTAAACAGGAGCACATATGCAAGGGACCAGCAGGGAAGATTATGCTTAGAGGCAATCAACATGGGTTCATTAGAAGCAGGTCCTGTCAGACCAACCTAGCGGCCTTCTACAACCAGGTCACAAAATCCTTTGACGCAAGTGTCGTGGTGGACATAGTCTTTCTGGACTTTAGGAAGGCCTTCAACACTATCTCTCACCCCATCCTCATTAAAAAATGAGGTGACTGTGGTGTCGACGCCTACACAATCAGATGGGTCGCAAATTGGTTGGAGGGCCACACCCAGAGAGTGGTGGTGGATGGGTCATTTTTGACCTGGAGGGACGTGGGCAGTGGGGTTCCCCAGGGCTTGGTTCTCAGGCTTGCACTGTTCAATAACTTCAATGGCAACTTGGACAAGGGGGTGAAAAGCACCTTGTTCAAGTTCGCAGATGACACTAAAATGTGGGGAGAGGTGAGCATGCTAGAAGAGAGGGACAGGCTACAACTAGATCTGGACAGGTTACAGGGGTGGGCGGATGAGAATAGGATGAGTTTCAATACGGACAAATGCAAGGTGCTGCACCTGGGGAGGAAGAACCAGCACCATACCCACAGGCTGGGGAACTCCCTTCTCCTCAGCACAGAGGCAGAAAAGGATCTTGGAATCACTATTGATTCCAAGATGAACATGGGCCACCAGTGTGGGGACGTGGTCAGGAAAGCTAACCACACCTTGTCATGCATCCATAGATGCATCACGAGCAGGTCCAAGGAGGTGATCCTCCCCCTCTATGAACATTGGTCAGGCCACAGTTGGAGTACTGTGTACAGTTCTGGGCGCTGCACTTCAGGAGGGATGTGGATAGCATTGAGAGGGTCCAGAGGAGGGCCACTCACATGATCAGGGGGCAGCAGGGTAGGCCCTATGAGGAGAGGCTATGGGACCTGAACCTGTTCAGCCTCCACAAAAGAAGGCTGAGAGGAGATCTGGTGGCCACCTATAAGCTTGCCACGGGGGACCAGGAGGTAATGCGAGAGTCCCTGTTCCCCAGAGCACTACCGGGAGTAACAAGGAACAATGGCCATAAATTGACTGAGAGTATATTCAGGCTAGATATTAGGAGGCACTACTTCACAGTCAGGGCAGCTAGGAGCTGGAACCAACTTCCAAGGGAAGTGGTGCTCGCCCCTACCCTGGGGGTCCTCAAAAGGAGGCTAGACAACCACCTAGCTGGGGTTGTTTGACCCCAGCATCCTTTCCTGCCCATGGCAGGGGGTCGGACTTGATGATCTGCTTAGGTCCCTTCCCACCCTACCAACTATGAAACTATGAAACTATCCTCTTTGGAACCATCTTTCAGGTAGTTGAAGGCTGCTATCAACACCCCCCCCCCCCCAAGTCTTCTCTTATGAAGACTAAATGAGCTCAGTCCCCTCAGCCTCTCCTCAATAGTCATGTACCCCAGCCCTCTAATCATTTTTGTTGCCCTCTGATAAACTATCTCCAATTTTTCCATGTCTTTTCTGTAGTGTGGAGCCCAAAACTAGACATAGTATTCGAGATGTGGCCTCACCAAAGCAAAATAAAAATAACTTCCATTGATCTGCTGGCAATGCTTCTATTAATGCAGCCTGGTATGCCATTAGCCTTCTTGGCAACAAGGACACACTCTTGGCTCATATTCAGCTTATTGTCCACTGTAACCCCCAGGTCCTTTACTGGAGAGCTTCTGCTTAGGTAGTCAGTCACCAGCCTGTACTGGTGCATGGGATAGTTCTGTCCTAAGCGTAGGACTTTGCACTTCTCCTTGTTGAAGTTCATGAAATTTCTTTTGGTCCAATTGTCCAATTTGTCAAGGTCTCTCTGAATCCTAACCCTAGCTTCCAGTGTATCTGTTACTCCCCCATCTTGGTGTCATCTGAAAATTTGCTGTTTGTGCACTCCATCCCATCTTCCAGGTTCTTGTTGAAGATATTAAACAAAACCATCCCAAGGACCAACCCCTGGGGTGTTCCACTTGAGAACAGCTACCAACTAGACATTGATCCATTTATTGCTTCCCTTTGAGCCTAATGATCCATCCAGTTTTCTATCCACCTTACAGTCAATTCATCCAACCTTGTTAGATTGCTTATCAGAATGTGATAGGAGACTGTATCAAAAGCCTTGCTTAAATCAAGGTGCATCATATCCACTGCTCTCCCTGCATCTACAGAGCCAGTTATCTCATAGAAGGCAACCAGGTTGATCAGACATGAATTGCCCTTGGTGAATCCATGCTGGCTGTTCCTAATCACCTTTTCCTCCAAGTGCTTAGAAATAGACTCCTTGAGGGCCTGCTCCATGAGTTTTCAGGGACTGAGGTGAGGCTGACCAATCTGGAGTTCCCCAGATCTTCCTTCTTCCCTTTCTTAAAGATAGGCATTATATTTGTCCTTTTCCAGTCATTTGGGACGTCTCCCAGTTGCCACAAATTTTCAAACATAATGGCCACCGGCTCTGCAATCACAGTGGCTACCTCCGTCAGCACTATTGGGTGCATCCCATCTGGCCCCATAGACATGTACATGTCCAACTTTTCTAAATGGTCCTTAACCTGTTCTTTTACACTTTTGGCTGCTCACTTCCTCCCCAGACTGTGCTGCTAGGTGCAGTAGTCTGGGATATGACTTTGCCTGTGAAGACTGAGGAGAAAGAGACATTGAGCACTTCAGCTTTTTCTGCACCATTTGTCACCAAGTTGCCTCCCAATTTAGTAAGGGACCCACACTTTCCCTGATCTTCCTCTTGTTGCTAACATACTAGTAGGAACCCTTCATGTTACCTTTCACATCCCTTGCTAGCTGCATCTCCAACTGCACTTTGTCCTCCCTGGTTTCATTCTTGCATGCCCGAGCAACAATCTTATACTCCTTCCTAGTTGTTTGTTCAAGTTTCCTTTTCTCTTAAGCTTCCTTTTTGTGTTTTAGCTAAATGGTTCATTTCTTATCACTCCAAAGATATGAACTATCTTCTACCTTTTTTAATGATCTTGATGTTCTAGTAATCAAGCTAACCTGTCATTGAGCAAAATTGCTCAGTCTGCTATCTGCTCCTGGTCTCTTTCTTACTTCACAGCCTTGGGAACTACAGCTGTTTTCAGAATCATAGACCCACCCATGGAGACCAGTCTTCAGCAGCAGCTAGGGTTTGAGCTTTAGTTTTGCAGAAAAGGGAGGGTGAGTCAGCTGAAAATAGGCTCTGTCC
The DNA here is from genome assembly GCF_030867095.1 of Alligator mississippiensis. Lineage (NCBI taxonomy): Eukaryota > Metazoa > Chordata > Crocodylia > Alligatoridae > Alligator > Alligator mississippiensis. Next base: position 68,367,262 of record NC_081829.1, read on the forward strand.
CTAGTGTATGCAGACATAACTTTGGAAAAATCTCTTTTTTTTCTCATCCTGCCTTTAAAACATTGTGTATATTATATTCCAGAGCCTGTTCCATGCAAGCAAATACGGTATTTGTCTGACACCAGCTGGGACTGTTGAAAGATGGAAAGTAAAGGTTTTAGGATGAAAGGTAAAACTAGCATACTATAGAATCTCCACCATCCCTGAATACAAAGACCAGGAAGGTTCTTCCTCTTGAAACGAACAATTGGCAAGGCTACCACGTTGTAATCTGAGCCCATCATCAGATTGTGGGCTTTGGTTTTATTTCATTGAATACATTCACAGGCTAATATGCTTTCTTTTTTTTCCTTTCTTCTCTTTTTGTTAACAATAAGCTTTTGCGCAGAGCAGCATCATGAAAATAAAACAAGTTTCTTTCCACATACTTAAGCAAAGGTGATGGTTCAATTGTACACAATAGTGGCTTTTGAATAACATACATTTTTACCCAAAAGAATCTGCTAAGTCAGTGACAGATTGGGGTGTATCATTGGGTGACATTCTCACAAACACACTCTTGTCTATGTCCACAGCAAAAACAATAACAAAATAGAAGCTGAAGACGTCTCTTTATTAATACAGAGATAAAGTTAAAGTTCCATTCTTTTGCTTTATCTTTTGGAATCTTTATTGCCCATGACTGTCGCTTATCTGAAACTAGATGGCATAGGCTTGGTCAGAAAATGTAATATAACTAGAGTGTCTGTCATCAGTTTTCATTCTGGTAAGGCTGGCCTTATTGATTCCTCAAATATTCCTCCTTATGTATCTTCAAGTGATAATGACAGCTCAAGAGGCTGTGTGTGTGTGGTCCTTGCTTTTGTATAGATCTTTTCTCACTTGCTCTTTCTCAAGAACCATTTTCTAGGGTCTTGATCTTTCAACCTAGATTAGTTATTCTCTGGGCACATCTGCACGTCACAGATAATACCAAATTATGGGGCAAAGTTAACACGCCAGAGGGTAGGGAATGGATCCAGGTAGATCTGGACAGGTTGGAAAAATGGGCAGAACGAAATAGGACACAGTTCAACAAAGACAAGTGCAAAGTGCTGACCTGGGCAAAAAGAACTACCAACACACTTACAGGCTGGGGGATGACCTTCTCAACAGCAGAGCAGCCGAAAGGGATCTTGGAGTCATAGCTGACTCCCAGACGAGCATGAGTTGTCCATGTGATCAACAAGGGTAACTGCACTTTATCATGCATTAGCAGGTGCATGATGAACAGATCCAAGGAGGTGATGCTTCCACTCTATGTGGCACTGGTTAGGCCACAGCTGGAGTACTGCATCCAGTTTTGGACGCTGCACTTCAAGAGGGATGTAGAGAATCTTGAGAGGGTTCAGAGGAGGGCCACTCGTATGGTCAGAGGCCTGCAGGCAAGGCCTTAATGAGGAGAAACTGAGGGACCTAGATCTCTTCAGGTTGCCTATAAATTCATCAGGGGAAGGCAGTAGGGGATAGGAGATGCTCTGTTTACTAGGGCACCCCCTGGAGTTACTAGGAACAATGGCCACAAGTTGATGGAGAGCAGATTTAGGATGGACATTAGAAATAACTTCTTCACAGCAAGGGTTGCCAGAATCTGGAATGGGCTTCCAAGGGAGGTGGTGTTCTCCCCTACCTTGGGGGTCTTTAAGAGGAGACTGGACAAGCACCTGGGGTCATCTGACCCCAGTGCTCTTTCCTGCCCAGGGCAGCGGGTTGGATTTGATGACCTACTGAGGTCCTTTCTGACCCTAATATCTATGGATCTATGAATCTACACGTTGCCTTAGTGCGACTTAGCTAAGTGCTACATGTGATCACCAACTATGTTGCCATAGTGGTGCGCTTCCCTAGGTTCGCATGACACTACGTCACCATAGTGGTGAATTCTAACCATTCGTACTGCAGCGTGCTTTAGTACTTCCAAAAGGAAGTATGAAAGCATAGCGCCATAGCAATGCCACTGTATGGCAACATGTAGACATGCCTTCTGAGGTGCAAATCTACCCCACCTTCTTTTGGTTCTAAATCCAGATTGAAAGTACAATCACCAAGTGAACCTTGATTTCACAAGATCAGCTGGGTCAACTGCAGTTTTTTAATCTTTCAGAAACTGCAAAGGATCTTTGCCAAGGAAACACCCTCAGCAAACATCATCCTCTCTCAAGACAAGTAATAACCTAATCAATAGATTTTCTCCATGCACACATTCTCCTTGTGGCAATCAGCATTCTCAGAATTTCTTTAAATATTTTGTGCTTTTTCCCAATGGCTAGTTGAGGATCTAGCATGAGTTCATAACTTGTTCTGAGGACTATGACCTAAAAGCACAAGCACCCTTATGTGCATCAGAGTAAATGATGCTTATAAATAAACAATTCACTTTTTTCAAAACTGAATGCAAATTCAAGCTTGTATTCCTCACAAAACTCTTGAAAAATAAAGCCCAGCTTCGTTCAGGGATGCTTCCTTGCTCCATCCCAAAATGCAGGCAGCCTTAGCAATTGAAAACAAAATAGCCCTGAAGAGATAAAACTATGTTCTCAATGGACTGTGTACGATAGCTCTAAGTGGGGCTATGTAGACACATACTCTTCTGGAGATAAATACTGGTATAGTTTTCAACCTGCTAGATCCAAATATTCAGTGTCTGAGCCTTGGTTCTTTCACTTAGTTGGTACAGTATTATAAAAACTACTGTAGGCAGAGTAAAATATCCACAAACAAATTGGCCACTTCCAGACAAGCACAGACGTTTGGTTCCCTGGGGCCAAGTAGCAGCAACACAACTTGTGCCTCAGTTACTTGTCCCTGGGGAATGCCTATGCCATGCACACTTTGGCATGAGGCAAGTTACCCTAGGGGTGGTAGGAGAGGCTGGGACCAACACAGTGCTAGCCCCAGCAGCCTTACCTGGGGTCCTGGGGACCTCCTGGGGCTGCAGCAACCATGATCTTGCCAAGCGGAGCCTGGCTGACAGCTGCAGCACAGCTCTGGGTGGCCCAGCACCACTTTTCAGTGATGCATGCTGCCCACGTGTGCGCTGCTCCAGCTTTTTTCCATGGTTTCTTTTGACCCCTGGATATCCAGAGCAAATCCAGGGCTCAAAAAAACCCATGGGGAAAAAAACCCAGAGCAGTGCACACATGGGCAGTAGGCCCTCGCAGTGTGGAGAATACCTGACTGTGCTCGTCTGGCTCACATGGCTGTGCTTGTCTGGACACGCTCATTAAGGGCTACCAATAGTCATATGTGTCTGCAAGAGATGTAATCATGACAAGTATGTATGCTGCTTCTATTAGGTGAGAGGTGAGGGAAAGCTTTAAGCCCAAATTGGGCAAGGGAACTCCTTTGGTTGATGTTCATGAGTTCTTTAACAGATAAACTATCTTGTGGTACAGGGGCTTGCCATGTCTGTGGTTCCTTTCTGAGTGTGGCATGCAAGGTCATTTTACTCGGCACACCGCTGCCAGCCCGGGCTCTAAGCAGCTGCTGCCAGCCACAGAGCCTAGGCTGCTCCCAGCAGGCAACTGGGAGGCTGCAAGCCCTGCTGCAAGCAGACTGGGTCCCGTGGGCCGGCTGCAGCTGGGAAGCTGCAAACAGCTGCCCTGGGCTCCGGCATGTTGGCACTCCAGCACCTTCCAAGGTAGACACTGTGGTTTTTTTCAGCACTCTGACCAAACTTTGCTTACCCTTGATCTAGTCCAACCAGTAATTGAACCTGTGACTTTGGTGTTAGCACCATACTCTAATGCACTAAGCTAAACAGTCACATATTTGGCAATGAAGCACTATGTACTGAGAATGTTCCAGCTAATTTATGGAGCTGTTCAGCAACCGGAGGCCATGAAAATACATCGTCCCAATCCCGCTGGTCTCTACACTGGCTCCTCATTGAACACAGGGTCCAGTCAGAGTTGTCCTAATTTCAAAATACTGCATGAAATATTCTTCTGATTCTTAAAAGGGCATTTCTCTCTTCTGGTCACAGTCGCTGGTAACAGTTTTGTTCCTCTGACAGTAAACTGTCAAGCAATGGGGATGGATCATGGTGAACATAAGCAGAGTTTCATAGGAATTAGATAAAAAATATGGAAGTCTTTGTCAGATGCAATAAAACATACTGCTAACCTCACAATGTTAAGAACTAAATGCAAAATGCAACTCCTTCCTAAGGCCTTCTCCCTTACTTTCATGTAAGTATGTTTGTCCAAAGCCACCTAAACACACATGAACTTACTTTTAATTGACAGGAAAGAAAGAAAATGTTATCAATTGTCAGTTTTATTCATGGGGGGAGTTTTATTCATGGGGGGGGGAGAGGGAGGGGAAGAGGAAGGAATACCACAGCAATGGCTAACACGTTATCTGAAAACTCTCCAAACACTACTTGAATCAAGCATGGATGCTCTTATTCAGTAGGATTTTCCTGGTGTTCAAGCACCATTGTCTGCCCAAATACTGACAGGGTGACCTAGTGTGATGAAGGAAAGAGACAGAATGTGTAACAGTCATAAAACTGAGGTGAGATAGTTGTTCCTCACACAACTCCTACTGGAGAAAGAAGGCTTGAATTATGGTTGGACCCTCCAAGGACAAGTGGGAGTATTCATGTACTTTGAGTAGAAACATTTAATTACCCACACATCTCCACCAGGACAAGCGCAACACAAGCTATGCAGCCTTTGCAGCTGTATTGTCATGGAGCCACTAAGTCCAGGGAACATTTGTACAGTCAGAACCATACTGAATCCTGGCTAAAGACTAATGACCTAAGCAGCTGCTGACTCTCCTTTCTAATATGTATCCACAGAGAATGCAAGCACTTCACATTTGAAACTATTCCCAGCTGCAGCTGCTGGGTACTCATAATAAATATCTAATTGCTAAAATTGTGTGCTGTGTACAGTATCAGCTTTCATGCCACATGGGGACGATTGTGCATTCTTGACTTTGCTTGGGATGTTGAACTGTCATACTCGCATAGTCTAAAGCAGACCTCCTTTTCTAAGAACATCCATTTATTGAGCAACAAGTGCTGGATTCTGTTAATGGCCTTGTTCTATCCCTTTGAAGTATCTGAATATTGTATATCATCTAACAAGAGCAACTAACGCTCAATGGTTCCTTGCTACAATGTACTATACAAAATGCTACTGTTAAACTTTCATTTTTGCTTTCACTTCTAAATACATAAGAATACCTTTTATGCAAAGAACTGTAAAGAATCTGCATCAAAATTCAAAGTCCTCTAGAACAACCATCTAGAACATGTGTATTCTATCCCAGCATACCAAAGACTATTTGTGTAACTGCATAACTCACGTGTGCTTTTCATGTTGAAAAGCTTTTAAAGTAATATTCAGTATCACCAGGAAAATCATAGTTTGCTGGTGGGGGGCAGTCATTTAGCAACCTGTGAATTGAAGTGTAATGGGCTAGCTGGCAGTGATTTGGCCCAGGGGTTTTGAAAGGGTAAAAGATGATTGGAGGGCTTGGGATTCCCTTTTCTCACCAATCAGGCCCCAGAGACTCACTCTCCATGTCCCCTGATTGGCCCCTCGGGTCACCTGGAGTGGGATAAAAGGGGCAGCACAGCTGACTCAAGGGGGACCTGTGAGGGATGACAAGGAAGGAGTTTCCAAGAGCTGGGCCAGTGGGGTAGGAGCAATTGCTCTAGAAGAGCCTAAAGGAGCAAGACCTGCAGGCAGTACAGCAGGGCCGGTAGGAGAGTCTCCCTGCTGGGCTCCAGGATCCCCAGCAAGAGGCTGCAGCCAGCAGGAGAGGTCCCCCTCCTGGCTCTAGCAGAAAGCTGTGCAGTGACTCGAGAGGCTTCCAGCTCCACTTCCAGTTTCTCCAGCAAGAGGCAGGGCAGCTGGATGTGAGTCAGGGGCTTCCAGAAGGTCAGAAGCCCCAGCAAACTAAGACAAGCCCAGCAGTGGTGGCTGTGTGGTAGAGTTTCTGCCCACTATGTGGGAGATTTGAGTTCAAGTTCTGGCTGGGTTAATTAGGGGTGAGTGAAGCAACAGGGGAGAAACTTTTGTTGGAGTGGAGGGGGTCACTGTGTTTTCCCCCTTCAGGTACCTATACCTCTGGTTATTTGGCATTTTGTATTTTGTGCATTTTATATTTTGTCAATCAGTATTGTTTATTGTGTTGTATGCATTTTATACTTTGTTAAACCTGTCTTTGGTTAACCAGATAAATACGTCCATGAATGTGAATGCCTAACCTTTATTGAAACCCATCCCCTTGGGGTATTGTAGGGTCCCATATCCCCCATGGTTTATATATGTTATGTTCCCACTGCTGTTCCCCTCATTAAAAGGTGTATGGTTAAGTTCCCATTGGTGATCTGGCTCTGCTCTATAGGGAAGGAGGTTCCCTACACCTCCCACAGCACTCGTACACCTGCTCTGATCCCTTCAATTGGAGAGGTGGTACATGGTAGAGTACTACTTGGGTTACAGAAGTATGATCAGGAGGAACTTATCTACTGGACTTACATAAAATTCCATCCTTACCATGAATCAGTTCAGTGGTACAACCATAGTTTTATTACCGTAGTATAGACTGGGCTGAAAGAATGTTGTCACAGATCAGTCAGTCCATCTTCCAGCATACCTACAGCAGACTGAGGCAGAATGTCCAATAAAAAAAATAGATATTTTATCAACTCACCCCAATGATACCCAGTTCAAATTCAACCAACAACTGGTTTACTTTGGGGCAGGTGATTTTTGTCTGAAGTCTTTTTTTTTTCTATGATGTAGAAGTGTAAAATGACCACTTAAATCATGGCTGTCCATCTACTTAGTGGCCAGGGGCCCACAGGTCCCTCAGGCTACATGCCACATGCACATAGGTGCTCCCCTCCCCCCACAGCGCACAGCATGTGGGTGGATGTCCCACTACACTGTACATGGCACCCTGTCTCATCTTTACCTGCCCATGCACAGGCTCCCCTGCTATACCAGCTCCCCAATATCACTGGTTCCCTTGGTACTGTGGGCTGCACCGAAATGCTCCACTCTGCCCTATCCTGTGGCTTGGGGCTGAATCAGGCAGCAAATCCTGGAGGAGAAAGGGGGAGCCCCGAGCCCCTGGCTGATGAGGGTAAAGGTAGTGGTGGCCAGGTGGGAGCCTGGGGGCTGCCAGTTGGACAGTCTTGACTCAAATGGAAAATACAAAGCATTTGTCAGATGATATAGAAAAAGGTAACACTGCTCAGTTTAATATTTTGCATGTTTAAATGGACAGAAATCTTTCCCATGCACACTGCTAAATGCCATATGCATAGAATTTGGAAATATTACTTGAACCCAATTTTTACTGCCAGTAAAGTTATAAAAAAACAAAGAGACACTATGTATTTCCTGATGCATTGTAAAACACTTTGAAGGTGGCATACAAAGAAATTATGAGACAATGTGAAGAGTTTGAGAGGATATTAAAAATAATAAAATTGCCTGTCATGGTTCAGCCCTGATTCTGAATTTTATTGGACAAGTTTTAAGAATTACAACGACAAACTACATAGATGACAAACTCATAGAACAAGGTAAGATCCCACTTGCTTTCTCTGTAAAAGATAAAACTATGGGCAAGTGCTGCAAGCTGTTTGAGCGGGGTACTATGCTTCTGACTCTTGCAAGCTCAGGTCTCAGAAGCCTTCAGGATTCTTTTAAAAATGTAGCAAATAGCCACATCATTTATTTCTTGCTTGGGATTATTTGTTTCTTACAAAGGAGTGGGATTAGGAAGGATTTTAATGCCATTTGTAACTGGTTTCATTAACAATAGAAAAGGCTGAAAACACCCATTCCGGATCAGGAACTCCAGCTTCCATTGCTATCCTAGTGAAGGTAAGTGAGCATAATATCCAGGTAAGTGTGTGTCACTTTTTGTGAAATCTTTTGAGGACAGGATTTACTGGCATATATTTGTGTGGAGAGGCCCTGTGCATTTAAGAGCCATTTAACAAGCACATTGCAATGATGGTGAATAAAATAAGAACATGACTTAAATTCTGCAATGTGCTGAGTCACTCTTGCCAGATGCTGAGCAATAGAGCTGTGCAAAATTCGGTCCCTGATTCAGCGGAGATTCAGCCTGATTCAGGGGCCGAATCTCCAGATCCGAATTGAATCAGAGGACCCTTTAATCTCTCTGAATCGAACTGCAACCCTCCAAATCAGAAAGATTCGGAGATTTGGACATAGAGACAGCTTTAAATGCTTTTTCTACATATCTCTAGGTAGCAAGGGCTCATGAATGCTGTGATGCTGGGGTGTATGGAGTGTCCCACAGAAACATGGGTGGCTCCCCAGCATGTTCAACAGCAGACCTGGAAGTGGACCAGAAGCACTTCCAGTCTACTTCTGGGTCTGCCGGGGAGCGTGCTGGGGCCCCCCCTGCACCCTAGCTCGATGACTGGTGCCTCCTGGGCCTGGGGGGCACCCGGGTTCCCCCTGCGGCCAATCGCTAAGCCGGGAAGGCACGGGGGGGCTCCCCACATGCTCCCCGGCAGACCCGGAAGTGGACCAGAAGTACTTCAGTTCCACTTCTGGGTTCATCGCTGAGCACGTGGGGGGGCCCCCCACACTCATGTGGGATGCTCCATGTGCACCAGCATTTCAGCAATCACGAGCTGTTCCTGCTACCTCCAGGGATGTAGAAAAAACTTTTAAAGCTGTGTCTATGTCCAAATAACTGGTTCTCTGAATCCGCATCAAATCTTCAGATTCGGCCAAATCGAATCAGGGAGTAATCTGAATCAATTAATCAAATCGCTGTCCCTGATTTGGGCTGAATCCAAATCTGAATTGAATAGGGCCTGCTTCATACACCCCTACTGAGCAACTTCAGCTCCTGTTTAAGGTAACTGGAGCTAATGGTATTTAGTGTTTTGGCTAGCTCCAGTTTATGTGGTCAAGTAGAAATCCCATTTTTTTAAGGAAGAAAAGGAGGAAAACAGACCTTACAATGACAGGCTGAGAGCTATGGGACTCTTCAGCCTGGAAAACCGTAGGCTCAGGGGTGATCTGATGACCACCTATAAGTTTATAAGGGGTGTCCACCAGGAACGTTTGTTCACCAGAGCGCCCCAAGGGACAACAAGGTTGAACGGTTATAAACTCCTGCAAGACCGTTTCAGCCTGGACATAAAGAATTTCTTTACTGTCCGAGCCCGCAAGGTCTAGAATAGCCTGCCATCAGAGGTGGTTCAAGCACCTACTTTGAATGCCTTCAAGAGAAAATTGGGTGCTTATCTTGCTGGGATCCTATGACCCCAGCTGACTTCCTGCCCCTGGGGCATGGGGCTAGACTCGATGATCTTCCAAGGTCCCTTCCAGCCCTAATGTCTATGAAATATATTCTCAAATTTGGCATTGGCATACACATTTTCTTGCCTCCCTATATCCACCTCTATAAACCCATTTGCAGCTTGTAGAGGGATGGAACATAGCTGCCTTTTCCATGAAACTGGACATGTATGAGAGAGCATCTTATAACAGGGGCTGGGGTAATACTTGCTATGGAAGTGAACAGTTTTAAGTTGATACAAATTGCTGATTTGGGCCATTACCTCCCTTTCTTCTGCTCTCTTTGTAGACCTGCACACTTCCTGCATGAATTTAAATTAATCTTTCATTTCATAGTGAAATAATCCTTACAGAATGTAAGACCCTCACTGTCTATAAGAACATTAACTGTGAGTTTGACTTGTTTTTTTGCAGCAATGCTTTCAGGAATTACTGAAGCCAATTTCATTTTTGACAGATCTGTGATTTTAACATCTCCTTTCACATTTTACAGAGGAATATCAAATACCTCAGAAGCGAGACAGTTTCAAATCAAACCAAAAAAGACACTGTCCATCTGAATCAGATGCTAGAAACATTCAGTAGAGTATTTGCAGATGTTTAAATGAAATAGTGCAGTTGGGGAGAAAGCTGAAAGACTAAGAAGTTCAAGAACATGTCATTAAGTGTGTAAATTTTCCTTTGATCTGACAATTTAGACAATTTAGAAGGCTACACGAAGGCAAGTGGAGCTCAGGTAATTTCTCCCAGCTTGTCTAGCAATGGTGAAGCATATACTTTTATGAATTTCATACATGGAGTTGATACATACTAAATTAGAATGCAGTTCCCTTTGCAATTCCTCTTCTCAACACTGATACCTCCAGAATTATTCATCATTAATATTACAATAAATAGTAAAGGAATTGCAACTTTCACATTGTTGGTACATAATAGTAAAAACAATTACTACTAATATTTTATACAGACCCCCTCGTGATGTATTTTGCCCCTGTGTTAATCTACATCTATTCAAGCAAATTAGTCACAATGAACACTGTCACTCATCCAGGATAGCTTGGAAGATAAAATTCACTCATGAAATAAAACCTTCTGGTAGCTTCTTATGACTCTTTTATCCCCCAGTGTCCCACCCACAACTTAGAAAGTATTTGAGGCATCTCATATGCATTTGTTTTTCTTCTTGTACTAACACAAGACATTTATCTGCTGGCTGAATTAACATGATATCATTTACATACAGTACTTATAGATTATAACATACTTTAATATGAAAGCCTCGTTTAATTTGATTCACTCATTTCATAGTATACCTTCTTGAAGCACTTAAAACCACTGTCATTTACATAGCATTGTACTTTCATTAAATAGTGAAACAATTATTACAATTCTAGAATGCTAATCATCAAATTTAGAGGCAGCTGGGGGGGGGATTTAGACAACATAATATAAAAATGGCCATCAGAAATCCTTGAGATTCAGAACTACAGAAAGCCAGTCAATTAGCTTTGAAATACACACTTTATAAAGCATATTTATCTTTATTGCTTACATTTAAATCCCTCTGCTAATTATTCTGATAGGAGTAACAGGTGTTCCTGGTGAGGTCTGCTGATGAGCTCTTTACAAGTAGGCAGATAACAGGAAGGGTGTGTAATTCACATAGGAAAAGTAGCAGGAATGAGAGAGCTAAAGCTGATTAGAACAGTTGATAGCTGAGAGAATCTCTATTTTATATAACTTATATTCATTCTCAAAGGAATGGTTGATCAGGCCATTTTCTTTATAACAAAGCATGTTATGTGAGTATTCAGCTTTTGGCGCAGTTCCATTTCCTCCACCAGTGTCTTTCCTACCTGACTGCTCTAAGTTACTGACTCCATCCCTCACTTATTAAGCAAAAACTTCTATTGACTTCCTTGAATCTGTGTTTAGTGATACCTCATATTGCTACTTGTACAGAATTAGTAAGTTAGAGGCTAAGAGTGAGCTCAGTAGCTGGTTGTGCTTATCTTAGAAACAAATGTGGTAAAAATAATTAATAAAATCCTTGAACTTGTGCATTAAGCTCAAGAACCTTCTTTTCAGAGTTATGGGGAGTTGATGGAAAACTGATTTTTTTTCATTTAATTCCCTCCCTCCCCCAAACAAAATTACTTTGTGCAGAAAAAAAAAATGAAATTATTTAAAAAAAAATCTGGGCACCCAAAAACCTCCTTTTGAAAATCAGAGCACTTTGTCACTTGCCTTCTGTGAGCCAGGCTCATCTGGTGGGTTATTTCTGCCATGTTGTATTGTGTATATTCAGAGGGGAGGGTGTAGTGTCTCATGGGTGTTACCCTCTAGCCAAGGACCCTAACCATTAGAGGAAAATAGGGGACAAAGAACTACAAACCCCATGAGACAGGCCAGAAGCACAGGATGATGCAAGTTGATGTTGTACTGAGCCTAAATGAAGCCCTTCTGCTAACTCTGTTTCATTTTCCCACTGTGGGAAAGGATTTTGTTTAAAAAAATCTTCAAATCAAATTGCTTTTGTTTGTTTATTTTGAGAGAAAAAAACATTGATTTAAATGTCAGAATCTAATTAATGTACTTCAGGCTCAGACATGAACTGGACAGGGTGGGCTTCATGATTGGTCATAAAAATGTGCTTCTTGTAAAATTGTGTGTTATGAAACTATTAAGTTGGTCACGCTTTTAATAAAGATGCAGGCTCTTCATCTGTTGTATTTGTGGCTGCCTTAAAGTAGGGCGCATTTCCTGCTTCATCTCACTGCATTAAGTATAAGCTGGTCACTGTCTTTAGATGGCAGACATGAAACACCAAATTACACTTTTGTTCATGTTACTAAGTAACTACCTGGTAATCCTTGTATAAAATCAGGGCTATTAGACTGCTGTCCATTCCCAGCATGCTGAGGGGGTGGGCATGGCTTTTCTTTTCCCTTTTCTTTGTTTTTTTTTCAATAAACACAGGTGTAACAAACTGGGTTTGCACCCTGGACATACCCTGTATGAAAGTGTGGGGGAAGACAGGGGGGTCTGGCCAGGCATCTTGCCTATGTCTGGAATTCAAAAACAGTCCCCATCATAGTCTGACTGCCCCAGCTATTCTTACAGCAGCAGCAGTCTGTGCATCTGGCTGCTGGGGGGAGCAATTCTGATGTCCCTCCTAAATTGGTGCCCAAGGCTGGTGTCTTACTAGCCCACCCCTAGTTACGTTCCTGTAAATAAATATCAGCTGTGAAACTGTCCTGAACAAAATTGCTGCCTTGTACTTTTCTATACCTGAAAATGGTGATGGCTGGAGTCTCCAAACTAATCTACTCCTGGTGATGTGGAAGATGGGTGAAACCTTGGGTGATCCTTTTAGCTAGAGTCTTAGTATTTTGTTTTGTTTTTTGACTTGCTGTTATCCTGCTGACTCTCTCTGGAGCTTTTCATTACGGGCACTAATTCCTTTTTATTTTTTTCCCTTGTGGCACCTGGGTCACAGCAGAATAATACACAACAAATTGTTTGACTCATGCACACCTTTCCCTCTGCACAGCAATAAGACCTGCATTTGCACATTGACTTGAAAAGGGATGATTTCCATAGCAACAGCAAGGCTATGTGAAATAGTATGAATGCTGCTTCAGAGATAGTCATATATTCCTTAAGAAGATGTACTATGCAGCTTCTGAAAAGCATTTACAATCTAATGTATGGTGAAGAGATTATAGTCATGGCAAAAACCTGCAATTTCTATTTTCAAACATTTGTTTTTAAACAACCCCCTTTGATGATGGGGAAAACTGGGGGCTAGGGGTGAGGAGAAGGGAATTTATGCATGGGTATCGGAAGGAAACAGATTTTGTCTCTACATAATTTGACAATATAATCCTGGTATAGTTCCTCCGTAATTACTTTTTCAGCAGCTTAGTGGACTAATATTAATTAACAAAGGATCTAGCAGGAAAGGTAGCAGCCACCTGAAGCAAACAGCAAGAAAATGACAGCTTGACAGATGAGAGAATGCAGAGATATGTTGAGGCTCCATTTAAAAAAATGTTTTGTAGTCATTGCTATTCATCAAGTGGTTTTCTGCTATTGGAAGATAGGGAAGTCAATATTCTAGTATTTGGAGAATGGTTACTGAGAACTGAAAACCCTAGTTCTATCACCCTTAGGGGTGAGTCCATGTCTCTTCTTGCCAGTTCTGCTCTTTTGCTTGTTTTGTTTTCTCTACTGTGCTCTGTGGTCTCAAACTGTTCCAGAGCAGTAAGCATTTAGTTGTCTCTCCCCTGATAGCTAACAGAACTGGAGGGAATTGTCAGAAGACAGTACATTTACCTAAAGATTTTTAAAAGCTGATCAATGAGAAATAGCTAATAATGTAGGCCTGAATCCAACAGCAAGATGGGTAAGGATGTAGCCTGCTGTCTGGATAGAAACCTCTGAAGGAGCTAGATGTAAGTATCTATATTAACATGCTGCATTTATTTGTGGTGTGTAAGAAAAAGAATTACTTGAAGGCTAGGGACAGGCATTACACATAAACCAGTTTAAGTGATCAGAATCTAGTTTAAACATGTAACAGAACATGCATTTAGTGCACATAAACCAGTTTCATAATGTCCGAAACCAGTATGAGATAAACCTGGTTGAATGTAGTATCAGACTTAACTGATTGAGCTCAAATCAGTGTATGCAATATCTGCCTCAGACTACTTTCTGATTTAACTTAAACAAGAGTCCTCCAGCATCCCAGCATGCTCTCTAGGCTGTGCTCTCTGCTCCAGCAGAGCAGGGCTGGCCCTGCTCTTCTGCTCCCCAGCCGAGCAGAGACTAGCAGGGGCAGGGGCCTGGCCAGATGCTGGCCCTGGAAGGGAGCTGAGAAGTGTGCGGGCCGGAAGCGGTCCAAGACCCTCGGGGGTTTTTCTTCGTGCGGCGGACTGTGGCCAGAAGCCCGGACGCGCCGGGTTGGGGAAGGCAGGCGGCACACTAGAATTAGGCACGGACGCTTAGTGGTTGATTTAAGATTATTTTACTTACACCGAAGATGGTCGCGGTGCAGGCAGGAAAACTTGCTTGAGTTGCAGTTACAAAACAAAACAAAACTTGAACCTGCAGAACATGAGGGTACGTCGCAATGGGGTTTTGGCGATGGGAAGATGAACAAAAACCTCGAGAGTACGTCGCAATGGGGGTTTCGGTGATGGGAAGATAAACCTGCAGGACTCGAACCTGGGTAGAGCTCTGGATTCACTCACACAAAGTTTGCTAGGCTCCGTGGAACTTGCGCGCAGGGAAGGGTACGTCGAGGGATCAGGCGGCGATGGGGAGAGGTGAAAGGCTGATCAGACCCCTGTAGCCTTCTTGAGATACACACTGGGTCCAATAGGCTCCGCAGCGCTTAGAGATCTTCACGAGACGTGAAGTTCTCTTCCTCCTGATAGTCGTGGAGTCCTCCAACTTGGGCGGAAACCGCTCAAGCCTCTTATACGGCTAGCAAGCCAATCGCTAGCAGCCACGTGGGAATAATTTAGAACTGGCCAATAGTGGGACACAAATTTGAATACAAATGGCGGGAACTCCTTGTAGCGTGCATTTCCCTCTTTGCAACTCAGAAATGCACCCTGAAAAGAAAGCTCCGAGTGGTGGGAAATAATTTAGCAGTGCCGAAGCACACACAAACAAAAATCACACCCTTGGGTTGTGACGAGAAGAAGTTTATTCCCTCCCCTGTCCCAGCAGCACGGACCTGCACTACGTGCTGGCTACTCCAGCAGCAGGGGTATGGACAGCTTTGGCAGTAACCTTGGCTGAACTGGCCAGAGAGGGGTTTACTTCCCCCGCTTCTTCTCCGACTGTCAGGGAATGGAGCCGGGTCTACCAGGTGCTCCCCCCTTGCTGCTGCAGCAGGAAGTTGGTGTAGCCCCTGAGGCAGAGGGGGCAAGGAGGGAAGTTATTACCCCTTCTGTCCCCACTGCCCCGGGGGATTGCAGCCAGGTCTGCCTGCCCCGACCACCACCACTTGTTCCTAGTTGGGACAAACTGTGAAATAAACTCCTTCCTCTGGATGTTCATGGATTCACTAAAAAGGCAATCAAACCAGTACAGGAGATCTTACTAAGTGTAATTTCTTTCATACTGTTGATACTGAATGTGTTTGGATGTTCTGTCCAAGGTTATCCATTTAACTTAAGTATTCAGTGACCCTTTTTAGAAAGGTGTCAATTTTTTTCATTTAGTGTGAAAGAATATAATGGGTAGAGAGCAGAATGAAGGTACTAATATTCTGTCCCTTTCGGTGCCGGATTATGACATGCTGAGGCCCTAAGCTATGTCCAATTTAAGAGGCCCCATATGATAAAAATAATCCATGAAAATGGATTTTCATGAAATTTTAAAATGAATTATTCTTGTTTCTGCACAAATGTATGAACTCTATATGAATAATAACTGTGGAGCCATACATATGTATATTTTTTGTCATATTAAAATTAAAATGTCCAGGTTTTTTTTCTTATTTAGAGGCCTCTCATATTGTGAGGCCCTAAGATGTAGCTTGAATTGCTTAAACCTAAATCCAGCACTGGTCCCTTTCTATGGTTGAGACACATTTCTCTTAATCTGGTAACCCAACACTGTAATTTAAGTGTTAAGAAAGGAAAAAAAGAAAAAAGATAGCAGTCTTACTGTAAAATAAAAGCCCAAACACGTTTCAAAAAATATAAATTCCTATTTAATCTTAAGGTAAAGGCCTGAACTTAAGCAGTGAGGCATTTCTAGAGCAACTGGTGGCTTAATCTGCCCAATGAATACTGAGAACTGGAGCAGAGGTAAAGGGGCCCTACCTTTCTACCACAAGTCTGTGTGTGTCCTTCCACCTAATGCACCATAGCTGGTGCTTCAAGCATGTCTGGAGACATCAGAGTGGGACAAGTACTTCAGTTTGAAAAACCTGATGGCTAAATGAGACCTCCTGTAATAAAATTCAAGGCTTTTGTCCTTTAGGCAGCTAGTACTAGCAGCTTAACAGAGGGTTCTGGATTCCACTGCCTTCCACTGCTTTAAAGTTGGGTTTTCATAGATTTCATAGACATTAGGGCTGGAAGGGACCTCGGAAGATCATCGAGTCCAGCCCTCCGCCCAAAGGGCAGGAAGTCAGCTGGGGTCATAGGATCCCAGCAAGATAAGCATCCAGTTTCATCTTGAAGGTGTTCAATGAAGGCGCTTGAACGACCTCCAGTGGCAGGCTGTTCCAGACCTTGGGGGCTTGGACAGTAAAGAAATTCTTCCTTATGTCCAGCCTGAAACGATCCGTTTTGATGGTACCTAACTTGTAGGAGCCTAGAGCATTTCTTATATCCAGCCCTTTGAGAATTCCTGCAGTACTCAGAACTGGCATGTTAACGGTCACTTAAGATGGAAAAACAGAACATTTTAAAAAAATCACTGATGTACAATGCAGAACTGCCCATCAGAGGATGTTCCTGTAGCTACTACAAAAGCTAGACTGCAAAGGTACGGTAAAAGAGTAAGATTTAGTGGCAACTGAAATAAGTACAGTCAAGACTTAAATCCACTCATCTTGCCTTTACAAAAACAAATGCAAGTTTAAGCTTTACTAAGTATATAGCAAAAATTCAGGCAGGTACAGTAGTTTGAAAATGGTCTAGAACCCTGTTTAAATCATCTACTCGGAAAACAGAGTAAAAGAACATGTGCAGTTACAACAGAGCCCTTCTCTAACTTCCCCAAAGTCAAGAAATTCTGTAGAAACAATTCCAAGTAAAATAAATTACTACAAAAAACCAGTATTGGAAGATGCCCTATTATACTCTACCCCAGTGTTTCCCAACCAGTGTGCTGCAGCATTTTGGGCTAGAGCCATGCCCTCCACCTGCTGCTGCTGTGGACACAGACAGATGAGGGCGTGGCTCCAGCCAGGCAGGGGGCGTGGCTCTGCCCCAAAACATTATCCACTGACTGCACACCATGCCCCACCCTCCACCCCCGCTCTGCATCCAGGGTGCCATGGTGCTTTTTAATTTAGGTAAGTATGCCATGGGGCAAAAAGGTTGGGAAATGCTGCTCTACCCAATCCTCCCCCCACACAGCCCCCTGCTCCCCTTGGGAAATGCAATGTCCCTATATTAAAGCCATAAAATAAAATAGCCTTTTTTCCCCTCTCAGAAATGAATAAATTACTACTGAATCCATCAAATGTCACATGACTTTGCCAGCATATACGCTGAATGGAGAATAAAAAGGGAGTAGCAGCTTGTTCTAAAAGGGCTTTTATTGAAGTAGACAAGTCGCATGATCTCCCACCTACCCTTTAAGAAGGTAATACACCCAAACACACAGGCTTGAGGAACCACAAGTTGTGAGTTGTCTTATACCTGCCACAGTCAGGCTTTTGTGATCTTTGACCCCCCAAAAAAGATTTTATGCTACATGTTTCCCTTCTCTGAACCTAAAAATAATACTTATCTCAGAGGGGATGGGAAGGGGGTAGGTTTCCAGCTTAAATTAATTAATGTCTGCAGAACGCTGAGATCCTGGAATGGGAGGCACCAAGTATTGCTATTTAACTTTTTCTTGGTTCTGTAAGAACCCAGCTATACTTGTAAAGACCCTACAGAAAAAAATTAGATTATATTTGGAAAAGAAAGTAAACTACCTTGACTTGATTTTGAAAGTAACACTCATTAATGCCTCTTATTCTGATAATAGTTTCACATACTACAGTGGTGTACATACAGGAAAATGTATTAAACTGCATAAATAATTATCTAACCAGTGGGAAAAATCAGAACTGAGAAAAATCTATGTAGAGGCTTTTGTATTTTATACAGCTGAAAGTAAAGAAATACTTCTTGCTATTCATTTTTCATGCAGGCTGGCTACAGTGAAGCATATACCGACCAAAATGCTGTGCTGATTATATCTACAGTGAAGGAAGAAACAGGTTTGACAGACAACCAATACCCCTGGTAGTAATAAAATAAAAGAAGTGAGGATACCTGTTATGTGGGTTCACTGGCAAAAAAGGCTCTGTTTTCATCAGCTATTTTGGTACTCCATGACCCAATACAAAGGACCAGGTTATTCATATATGTGCTCAACACAAATCTGCAGCATTTTTCTATCTTCAGAGTTGCTAAGGTTTTTACACAGTTCTTGAGAGCTCTTGGAATCCACCTTAGGGCACTTGTACATGTGACGGAGTTTAGTCCTCAGGGTTTTGTTCTCTGTGCCCTAAATTGAAACAGTGAGTTTTTAAATGAAATCCACCATTTCCATTTTCAGTCATGTTACAGCAAGGGGACGGATCCTTTTGCTTGTTTGTTTGTTTGTTTTGTTGCTGTTTTTTTTGTCAGAGCTGGAGCCTGCCCACAGCCAGAGGGCAAGCTGCTGGCAGGCCAAGTGGCCCCTGAGCTGCGGGTGGCCCCGGTTCTTCCCTCCACAGTGGCAGCATGCCCTGAGGCCATCCAAGTGGGTTGCTAGGAGGCCGAGTGCTGCCCCAGTTTGGAGGCAGCACCCGGTCTGATCCAATTCTTCCCCGAGCTGTGCCTGGCTCTGGCTCACTGAGTCCTTTTTCCATTTCTGCACACTTTTCCTACCCAGTCCACTTCTCAGGCTTTTATACCAGTTCCAGTCATCGTGCCCCAGCAGTTCTTGTCTTTTCATTCCTTCAGTGTTAGTCTCATGTCTCAGAATAAAGCAAAAGCAGGGAAAAAGTCCACTTTGCAAGGGGAAAAGCGGGGGAAAATTCCAATTGGAGCAGTGACAGTGGGCAGGCTCGGGAACAGTTGGATCAGGCCATGTGTTGCCTCCAAGCTGGGGCAGGACCTGGACCACTCCAGAGGGCACCACCACCATGGAGAGAAGGACCAGGGCCCCCTGCAGCTCAGGGGCTACTCAGCCTGCCGGCAACTCACCCCACTACTGCTGGAGGAGTGGGCAGGCTCTGCCAAAAAACAAAAAAAAAAGGATCAGGTCTCTTGCCACTTCTGCCTTCAGAATGGAGGGACTTGCCATGGGCTGCACAAAATCATTTGGTGGGCTGGATCTGGCACGTGGACCGTATTTTGCCAGCCCCTGCTGTATGCTTACACTCTCCACAGTGTCACTAATCCAGGGGCAAAGTGGAATTTTCCCCTGCTTTTGCTGTATTCTGAGACGTGAGACTGAAACTGAGGGAACGGAAAGATAAGAACTACTGGGGCAAGATGATTGGAACATATGAAAGCTTGAGAAATGGACTGGGTAGGAAAAGTGAGCAGAAATGGAAATAGGACTCGGTGAGCCAGGGAAGGGCCAGACTGGAATGAAAGGTATCAAGTTTGCTGGAACAAACAGAACATCTGTGGTCATCAGGGTGCATTCCCCTCCAGAACCTGGATGGAGCCCAAGTCTCTCCCTTCCTAAGCAGTTAGTGGGTGTTACAGATATTTGCCTGCCATATGTCTTGTTCCTTCTAGTGCTGGTGTCCACAAAGAAAAGAAACTGTTATTGATCTCAATTATTCCATTAGCTCAAATGGCAGAGATTTGTGCAATGGTTCTAAAGGTTCCAAATTTGCTGATGCCTTGGAAGCATTTCATGTTGGTATACATACACACTGAGAATCCCATTTTATGTTATTTTACTTCTTTATTTCTTTGCTTCAGTTGCCTTTTAAAAAATCCAACAGCAAACTATAAGAAACTGTATGTTTGGGATTACTTTACATTTATGTGGCAAAATCAAGCCCTCAAATTAGTAAATATCAAATCAGGTTGCCTAGGTAGTCTTAACTTATCACACAATAAAACTCATTTTCCACAGGATCCCTGTGTCCTTCTGTGCACAGGAAGGACCATGATTAATTAAAGAGCAGCTATTCAATATTTTTTTTCTCTTCATTGAACAGTGGGCAGTGCTGCCTTATTTATAGCATTCTCCAAACCCAGCTGTGGGAACAGAATTATTAATTTCCTCATGGGCTTTTCTATGCTTCTCATAATTAAAGTATCTAAACTCTCACAAACATAAATCTTCATAATTCTCTTCTGAGCTAAGGGGCTGTAGGATCCCTGTTTTGGATGGGAAGCTGCGTAACAGTTTATAAGGAAATGTTCATTAGTTTTGAGCCCCCAGTTTGACATGGCCAGGGCCTGATCTTTACTACTTCCTGTTCAAGGGAGAGCTCTACAGCTGAAACTGAAAGCAAGCAAGAGCTCAGCACATCTGCAAAGCAGGCTTGAGGGGCTTATGAGTGACCAATAAAGCAATGCTTGGTTTAAATGATTGATACTGCATTGGAACTCTGTGGCAGAGAAACAGGAACAGATTCCAGTGTTCCAGGCAACATTCAGGTCTGACCATGAGATCTTCCTCTCATTCTTTCCTGCAATTCCTTTCTGCACTTTTTATGTAATTTTACTCCACACTTTCTTAACAAGCAAGACAGTTCTACAGACAGATTCCCTTGTTCCTACCCGGATTTATCTCCAGAGCAGCTCCATCCTGTTTGCAAACTCAGTTAGGGAGTCTGCAGAAAAAACAGCATGTGCTCATGTAATTAGTTGGTACTGTAATGCATATACAAGGTGGAGGAAGGCAAAGTGTTTGGAAATTTAAGGGTTCCCAGGTAACTTTATTCTGGCATCTCCTAACTCTTGAGTGTTTCACTTTGGTGGAATATGGCACAAATATTCTTTTATAACAGGGGCAGGCCAAATACGGCCCACAGGCTGCATACGGCCAGCCAGGCCATTCTATCCAGCCTGCGGGGCTGCTAAAAAATTTAGAAAATTTAAATTTATCTGCTCCTGGCTGCCTGTCAAAGATGACAGAAGCCATGGGCAGTAGGACACAGGGAAAACTGGCTGCAGGAGAAAAGCTGGCCTGGCCCTGTCCCCCCCCACCCCCCACAACCAGAAGCCTCTGCCTGCTGCAGCTTTCACTGCTTCCCTGCACACCTGCCAGCTGCTCCAGCACTATGTGGCCCGACAGCATCACTGGAGTGCAGGAACATGGGCCCATGCTGGTACCCCAGGGACTGGGGTATGTGTGTATTTGTATGTGTGTGCAGTGACGGAGGGACAGAGTGTGTGTGTGTGTGT
This sequence comes from Alligator mississippiensis, assembly GCF_030867095.1. Taxonomy (NCBI): domain Eukaryota; kingdom Metazoa; phylum Chordata; order Crocodylia; family Alligatoridae; genus Alligator; species Alligator mississippiensis. Next base: position 68,388,728 of record NC_081829.1, read on the forward strand.
GTGTGTGTGTGTGTGTGTCTGTGTGTGTGTGTGTGTGTGTGTGTGTTTGTAGGGTGAGTCCCACACGCACCCACACCGGCCCTTCCACTGCCATACATACAAACCCCACACCCCCTCACACGCAGTCTGCCACAAACCCCATACCCACCCACACCCCACATATCCACACACATACCCACATGTTCCCTCACCCACACCCCTGCACCTATCCACCCCCCCACAAAACCCCCTTGCACATACCCACACCATCCCCCACACCCTACATGCCCACACACACACAGCTCTCCACAAACCTATACCCCTCCACCCCCACCCCTCCACAATATACAAGAGTAAGACTTCATTTTAAGCTACAGTGCAATCACCTCTGTGTACATTACACAAATGCATGTAAATCAAGACAAAAATATTTTTGAAAATCAAATAAATGAATGCTGTAGATGTTCAATTTTTAGAATATAATTTGGTATTTTTCTGGTTCTGAAATGGCAAACCCCATTGCTGAAAGGAATACTTCCGGGGGCAGGGTTAGGAGTGAGGGTTAGGGGGCAGGACTTCTGCTCACAAGATGGCAACCAGGGGACAGGGCAACTGTCAAGGGGCGGGCCTACCCATGCGGTCCTTGACAGCTTGCCAAAATCTCGGTAAGCGGCCCTCCACCTGAAAAAATTACCCATCACTGTTTTATAATGTAGTGTAATCTCAAGAATAGAGTACCAGATAGGGGTATCCTTGCAATTAAGGTCCTTTTGCCATCTGACAAATGACAGCATGGTTGGTTTTGAGGGTAGATTAAACAACACAGAGGTTTAAGTGTTAGTTTTGTTTTCAGACCTTAACTTTAATATGTAAGCTTTTAAGTCATTAGCTGAGACAATGACTCCATCTACTTTTTTCAAACACATCAGACTGGACTTTGCTTCATAACCATGGTTAGTCCTGGGGCTCTGGGCAGTCTAAAACTTATCAGGTATTCCAGGGGGTGTCAACTGGGGATGCACATACCCCTGGGGGCATGCAGGGGCAGGCAGGGATGGAGTGTTGCCACCCTGCGCTGCTGCCTCACAGGAGTAGGGCCGCAAGAGCAGGGCCACACAGATGCTGAGCTGCCTCCACTGCACTGCTTGCTGTGCCCCCACTCCACGTCTGGATGATCCGCAACCTCCCCCTCTCCCCACTTGGCGTCCGGCTGCTCACCCGCTTCCAGGGTAACTAAAAAAGGGGCAACTGGGAGCTATTCCATTTTGTGCATGTAAGTTCTTGGTGGGGGAGACCGGAGTGGGAGATTTGAGAGCATCTGAAACTGTATACAAGACAGCGGAATTTTAGATGGAGACTGGGGACATGAGAGAAAGCCAGGGGGTTCTGAGAATTCATGCACTTATGAGTTATGTGACCTTGGTTTCTCCATTGAGATTTCTTGCTCCACTTCCTATGTCCTGTTTCTGCCCTAGTAAATAGCATGGTCTTTACCTGGATAACAGAGAATGGAGGACTGGTTAGAGGAGGTCTCAGTTTGTTCCATAGGTTCCTAGGTTATATTTTCTCAGACTATCAGTAGACATCTTCCCATATATATCTCATTGCTTGGATATTTTCAATTCATAGGCCAGAACTCCATTAGCTTTGGCTTCTATTTGTATGCAATAGGATTAGCACAGCTCAGCTTATCTACCAGTTATAGCTAGGACCTGGTTTAAGTCATGGGCCCAACTCGGATTCCCCTCCATCCCCCATGACTGGGGCTTCCCCCTCACCTCCACACCCAGCACAGGGCAGGGAGGGCATGCAACTCCTTCCCTTCAGGGATGGGGGAAGGGACATGGGGTGGGGGGGAGTGGTGTGGTGAGGGAGGGTCCAGCCTGGCCTTTGCTTTCCTGGTCTAGGCAGGGCTGGGACCAGGCCAGGAGGGCAGCAAGCTGGCCCCTTTCTGCTGCTACTGCTGCCATCTCAGGGGCTCCAGCCACTTTGCACAGCACCCTGAGAGGGGCTGGGTAGGCAGCAGTTCCCCCCACTCCCAAGCACTGAATAAAATGCAGAGCCAGGCTGGGCTGGGCCAGGTGGGCAGCAAACTAGCCCCTTCCCACTGGCTGCCATCACCACTGCATCAGGGGCTCTGGCCCCCTCATGCTGTCCCCCACCAACAGGCTGCAGAGGGAACAGGTGGGCAGTGACTCTCCTCCCACAGCACTGAACAAAGTGTGGGGCCAAGGTGGGTTGTGCAGGCAGTAAGCTGTCCCCTTTCCACTGGCTGCTGCCTCTACTTCACGGAGGCTGGCAGGGCTCAAGGAGACTGGCTTCATGGGAAGGGAGGGAATATTATTTTCCTCTTCCCAAATGCCATTGAGGAAGGCAGCTTGAGGAAGAAGCATGCCAGCTGGCCTGTGGCCTATCACTCCAGGCTCCAAGTGCACCCCCTTCCCTCTTCCCCTTCTCACATCTCGTCTTGTTACAGCAAAATGCCATGAGTATGGCCACTTGCTGGGGAAATCCTCAGCAAGCACCAATATCATGGCATTTCATTTCAAATTGTATTTTTCATGAAAATCATTTTATTTCATGATTTTCACAAAAAAAATGTGAAATTGCAATTTAAACCAGGCCCTAGTTATAGACTTTTCAGAGTAGTCACTTATAAATGTATAGTAACTAAAATCTGTGATTAGCTTAATTGATCAGTTTAGGGGAAAAGGAACTGATTTTTTTAAGAAAATCAAATGAGCAGAGAGTATAACTTGTTTTACTTTTTAAAATATGATTTCCAAAATCAGTGCAGGGCTGTGCATATAATAGACAAATTGGCTGTGTCCAGACAAGAGTGGCTGTGTGATATGTGGCGGTGCAGACAGATCTGTGGCACCACATACCAGACATGCAGTTGTTATCTGCCTTGCAAGGGAGCAGTGCGGGGGAGGGGGCAGGGTGTTGACCCTTGGATATCCAGGGGTCAAAAAAACCCTCAGAAAAAAAAATGGAGTGGTGCACATGGGGGCAGTGTGTGCTGCTCAAAACTGGAGCCTGGCCACTTGGAGCCAGCCAGACTTCGTGTGGTAGGATTGCCACTGCTGCAACCCCTGGAGGCCCCCAGGATCTCAGGTAAGGCTTCTGAGGTCAGCCCAGTGCTGGCCCCAGCCTCCCTTACCCCACCCAGGGTAACTTGTGTGCCACAGGCATTCCCTGGGGACAACTAGTGGCAGCACAAGGTGCACTGCTGCTAGTTGTCCTTGGGGAACCAAATATCCACACGTGTATGGACAGCCCAGCCTGAAGAAAGAGAGCATTGGGAACCTGAAAGCCACGGGGAGACCAGCACTACGGCACAGGTAAGAAACAAGAAGGTAAGAAACAATGGGCTCCTTGGGACTCGGAGCGGGGGGGCGGCAAAGGCACCAGTCGCAGGGCTCAAGTGCCTATATACTAATGCTAGGACCATGGGGAACAAGCGGGATGAACTAGCGCTCCTGCTTGCACTAAACACCTATGACTTAGTGGGGCTAACAGAAACCTGGTGGGATTCATCCCACGACTGGACAGTACATATTGAGGGCTATAGATTGTACAGAAAGGACAGGGTGGGGAAGAAAGGGGGGGGTTGCACTTTATGTCAGTGAGCAATATACATCAACCCTCATCAAGACAGACTCCAAGGTTGAGGAAGTAGAAGGATTGTGGGTTAGGCTACATGGGGGCAAGGAGAAAGGGATTTAGTGGTAGGGGTCTGCTAAAGACCCCCACACCAAGGGGAAGAAATAGATGCGGGGCTCCTGAGGCAACTCTCGGAGACCATAAAAGCTAAAGAGGCGGTAGTCATGGGGGACCTAAACTACCCGGACATCTGCTGGGAGACGCAGACAGCAAAGTCTCACCGCTCACGCAGGTTTCTAACCTGTGTACAGGACCTCCACCTGACACAGGAGGTACATGGTCCCACTAGGGGGAATGCCATACTGAATCTGGTATTGGCAATGGGGGATGACATGGTAGAGGACCTCCAGATCGGTAGCCATTTGGGGGACAGTGATCACCTAATAATAGAATTCAACATAAGACGTCGAGTGGGTAATGTAACTAGTAGGGTGAAAGTGCTAGACTTTAGGAAAGCTGATCTCAATGAACTCAGGCGATTAGTCAAGGACGCACTGCAGAGTAGGAGTTTTGAAGGGATGGGAGCCCAAGAAGGGTGGCTGTGCCTTAAGGAAACAATCCTTCGGGCACAAAGCAAGATGATCCCCGAGCGAGGCAAAAGAGGGAAAGGGGCCAGGAGGCTTCCCTGGCTGACCAGAGAAATCCAGGGCAGCCTAAGGGCCAAAAGGGGAGCACATAACAAGTGGAAACAAGGTGAGATCACTAAAGACGAATATACCTCCTCTGCTCGTGCTTGTAGGGAGGCAGTTAGGCGGGCCAAAGCTACCATGGAGCTGAGGATGGCAAACCAAGTAAAAGACAATAAGAAATTGTTTTTTAGATATATAGGGAGTAAAAGGAAGGCCCAGGGAGGAATAGGACCCCTGTTAAATGGGCAGAAGCAATTGGTGGCAGACAGGGGGGACAAGGCTGAACTCCTCAACGAGGTCTTTGCCTCAGTGTTCCTAAGTGAGGGACACGACAAGTCTCTCACTGGGGTTGTAGAGAGGCAGCAGCAAGGTGCCAGACTTCCATGCGTAGACCCTGAGACGGTGCAGAGTCACTTGGAAGAACTGGATGCCTTTAAGTCGGCAGGCCCGGATGAGCTCCATCCGAGGGTGCTGAAGGCACTGGCCGACATCATTGCAGAGCCACTGGCGGGAATATTCAAACACTCGTGGCGCATGGGCCAAGTCCCGGAGGACTGGAAAAGGGCTAACGTGGTCCCCATTTTCAAAAAGGGGAGGAAGGAGGACCCGGGCAACTATAGGCCAGTCAGTCTCACCTCCATCCTTGGTAAAGTCTTTGAAAAAATTATCAAGGCTCACATTTGTGAGAGCCCAGCAGGGCAAATTATGCTGAGGGGAAACCAGCACGGGTTTGTGGCGGGCAGATCATGCCTGACCAATCTAGTCTCTTTCTATGACCAGGTTACGAAACGCCTGGATACAGGAGGAGGGGTGGATGTCGTATACTTAGACTTCAGGAAGGCCTTCGATACGGTATCCCACCCCATACTGGTGAACAAGTTAAGAGGCTGTGATGTGGATGACTACACAGTCCGGTGGGTGGCGAATTGGCTAGAGGGTCGCACCCAGAGAGTCATGGTGGATGGGTCAGTTTCGACCTGGAAAGGTGGGGGCAGTGGGGTCCCGCAGGGCTTGGTCCTTGGACCGATACTCTTTAATGTCTTCATCAGTGACTTGGACGAGGGAGTGAAATGTACTCTGTCCAAGTTTGCAGATGACACAAAGCTATGGGGAGATGTGGACACGCCAGAGGGCAGGGAACAGCTGCAAGCAGACCTGGATAGGTTGGACAAGTGGGCAGGAAACAACAGGATGCAGTTCAACAAGGAGAAATGCAAAGTGCTGCACCTAGGGAGGAAAAATGTCCAGCACACCTACAGCCTAGGGAATGACCTGCTGGGTGGCACAGAGGTGGAAAGGGATCTTGGAGTCCTAGTGGACTCTAAGATGAACATGAGTCGGCAGTGTGATGAAGCCATCAAAAAAGCCAATGGCACTTTATCGTGCATCAGCAGATGCATGATGAATAGGTCCAAGGAGGTGATACTTCCCCTCTATCAGGCACTGGTCAGACCACAGTTGGAGAACTGCATGCAATTCTGGGCGCCACACTTCAAGAAGGACGCGGATAACCTGGAGAGGGTCCAGAGAAGGGCAACTCGTATGGTCAAGGGCCTGCAGACCAAGCCCTATGAGGAGAGACTAGAGAAACTGGACCTTTTCAGCCTCCGCAAGAGAAGGTTGAGAGGTGACCTTGTGGCTGCCTATAAGTTCATCACGGGGGCACAGAAGGGAATTGGTGAGTATTTATTCACCAAGGCGCCCCCGGGGGTTACAAGAAACAATGGCCACAAGCTAGCAGAGAGCAGATTTAGTTTGGACATTAGAAAGAACTTCTTCACAGTTTGAGTGGCCAAGGTCTGGAACGGGCTCCCAAGGAAGGTTGTGCTCTCCCCTACCCTGGGGGTCTTCAAGAGGAGGTTAGATGGGGTCATCTAGATCCAGCACTCTTTCCTGCTTATGCAGGGGGTCGGACTCGATGATCTATTGAGGTCCCTTCCGACCCTAACATCTATGAATCTATGAATCTATAGCCATTGTGTTCGTCCAAATTTGAGCCTAAGACTTTCCAACCTAAAAGTAAAAGCCTTTATTGCTTGAGATAAAAGACTAAGGTATAGATTTTTAAAGATATTTACATGTGGCTCTGTTCTGTGTTGTGACAGCTAAATGCCATACCTCTTTTAAAAGTCTAGGCCTATATCCCTTAGTTAGAAGTAGCAAAGACCCAAAAACTTGGCTAAGTACAGGCGCAAGGCTGAATCAATTCAATCATTGCAAGTTAGTCTAAACTGCACAGATTGAACCAATAAGCAAGTGAACAGACATTCACTTTTGAGTCTAGAAATGCAGCCATATGCCTGCAGTGGCCCAAGCTATAAGCTGGGGGACATTAGAGCATGCCTCTTTGCTAGGCTGGAGCAGACAACTTGGGCCAAGACTAGCCTGTTCACTCTGCGAGCAAAGGCTTGCAGGGGAGATGCAAAGCATCCTGGGATACTGGGGGACTGTAAGTTAACTGATTTTGGTTAAATAAGTTTATTGAACTTCTGCCCCAGATCCCCTCTGCATTCAAGTCAAGTCTGATACTATATCCATCTCAACCTCAGGGCGGGCTGGGGGGGGGCTCCAATCCACCTGCCTCATTCTCCAGCACCAGCTGGGCACCCCCCAAGAATGAACTCCCTCCGTTCCCTTCCCCACCCCTTCCAAAAACAGCACCAGGAGCAGAGCTGTGCAGCATGTGTGAATAAAAGTTAATGAAGACATTCTACTTTGGAGTGCCTTCATCTGAACCCTCATGTAATGAAGGTTCAGATTTTCATGGGATCAGGCCCTTTTAAAATGCTCTGCAGCTGTGCACTTGTGTTCAGTCACGGCTGTAGAGCGCTTTCAGGGGCCAGCTTGCGCAAAAATTGTCACTTCCATCTGTTCCTAAAGATAAACCTTGTCCTTATGTGAATTATGCTGCATCCAGGGGCAGATCCAGGGGGAACAAGGTGTGTTCAGTAGTACAGTTGCATCTCTCCAACCCCACTTGATTCCTACAACACCCAAACTTTAAAACCAACTGTGCAAGAGGAGCAGCAATATTTCTATTCAGGCAGTGCAGAGGGAGTCAATTGAATTCATAGCTCATTATAATTTACTTGATCCCAGCTAATCTGTCTTGATTCCATAGGTCTTGATGTTCCACTAATCAATTTACCATTTCTTCTTCAATTTTGCTATGTTAGCTATTCCTGAGAATATTGGTCTTCTATTTCACAACCCTATGGATTGTTTATAGGTATAGCTAAAAACCTTATCTCAGGTATGGTACTATTAACTTGGGTGTGAAAATGACTGACAGTGAAGTGTTGGATGTACTCTCAATATGCTCAAGAAGACTAGATTTTGTTTTACAAATCTAGATGAGATATGCATTTAACTATAATAACTAGAGAGCTAACAAAATATATTCTTTTGAATATTTTTGCCTAGCGCGTTGGGTTCTTTAAACTTTATGTATAATGAATGCATATTCCTATGAAATTACATTTGTTTTTGCTGTGATCTTAAACTGAAAAAAATATAGGCCCCTACCATATTAATAAATCTCTAGTTTCTCTTTAACTGGAGAAAAATGTTTTATGTGATGCACAACACATCTGCACCCCACATTTCAAAATCCTAGATCTGCCCATGACTATACCTATGTTTTCCAGATGAAATCAAAATGAAAATTTGGATTTTAATAAACAACAAAATGTTCATGAAGACTCTAGCAACACAAGTAGATTATTTGCACTTTTTTTAGTCATACTTGCCATTAGTAGTCTCATAATAGTGTAGGTGCATTATTATCCCAGTGAACGGTACAACTGCTATATTGTTCTAATAATGAGAAGTTTCAGAGTGACAATACATTTAACCACTTGTGTTAAACTGTTAGGTATTGAGAAATAGTAAAGAAATATTTCTGCTGCCAACTGCCTTGATCTGCTGCCAAAATAGTCCCACTATTCTTAATGGTATTAAAACTAGTAGTTGGCAACTTTCGTGCCAGGTCAGAACTTTTTTTCATGATTATGATACATAGATCTCTAGAAACCCAATTCAAAGTAGGTGCAGAATCTCATAGAGCTCCTTAATTCAATACAGCTTTTTACACTTTTCTATTCATAAGTTCATAATAGAAAAATTGTTGCCAAATGTAATGCAATTTTATACACGTTTATACAGGGGCAATAGTTAAATTTGTCAACTGGTTTAGATAATTAATGAAAATTGTCTCATTTCCTGCTCTTAAATATAGAGGGCATCAGAAATACTGTGGTAAGACTATCAAAGAAAAACCCAACAGGCACCTAGACACATGATGGACCTCTTCTCCTATGCATGCTAATTTTAGCACACATTGGAGCAGACTTGATTAATCAAGTCTGCTGGAGCGTGCTAATTAGCGTGCTCCAGCTTCTGCATCACATGTATTCAGCATCCCCCTGTTTCAAAATGGTGGTGGGGGCACTTTTAACTAAAGCTCATTGAATGAGCTTTAGTTAAAGCACACCTGCCACCATTTTGAAACGAAGGATGTTGAATACATGTGACACTGTGGGCACTTTAATCAGACCCACTCTGGGAGCCTCTCTAATTAAAGCACCCCTCCCCTCCATCCACCCCAGAGCACGTGTATAGATGACCAAAGTTTCTAGGCATGACCACTGAAGGGTGCTAAAATTGTGTTTGGTTAAGTTTGATTTTTATGTCAACTTAAGGAAACTGGTACTGCTTGTTTTAAATAACAGTAAATGTGCTTCATGTTTTTAAAAAAACTCTACATGCCTAAACAGTTAATTAGATGTATAAAGAAGACAATTTGCAGCAAAAAATAATACAAATACTGAATAAATTCAGTCAGCCAACAGATCAAAGCAGCATAGCTTCTCTGTTTTACGATCTCAAAATCTACATTCTGCAAAGAAAAGCCCAGTATATTTATAACTTTTCAAACATATCCAGATAATTAGCAAGTTCAGGTCATGCTGGTTTGGTGGTAGACAGCTCCCAATCATTTATGACTTTTTTTAAAAAAAACCCTTTAACTCTAGTCATTTTCATATTCATAGTTTCATAGTGCTTAGGGTAGGAAGGGATCTAAACCCTCTGCTCCAGGCAGTGCTGGGGTCATAAAACCCCAGCCAAATATCTATCCAGCCTCCTCTTGAAGACCCATAAGGTAGGAGAGAGTACCACCTCCCTTGGGAGTCTATTCTAGAACCTAGCAGCCTTAACCGTAAAGTAATGTCTCCTGATGTCCAGCCCGAACCTTCTCTCTAACAATTTGTGGCTGTTATTCCTAGTAGCACCCGGTGGTGCCTGGGGGAACAGAGCCTCACCCAATTTCTGCTGGTCCCCCCTGTTGAGTTTGTAAACAGCCACCAGGGCCCTCTCAGCCTTCTCTTGTGGAGGCTGAATAGATTCAGGCCCTGTAGCCTCTCTTCATGGGCCCTGACCTGCTGTCCCTTGACCATGCGAGTGGCCCTCCTCTGGACCCTCTCAATGCTAGCCCTCTTGAAGTGCGGTGCCCAGAACTGGATGGAGTACTCCAACTGTGGCCTGACCAATGCCACATAGAGGGGAAGGATCACCTCCCTGGACCTGCTTGTGATGCATCTGTAGATGCACAACAAGGTGCGGCTAGCCTTAGTGACCGCTTCCTCACATTGGCAGCTCATGTTCATCCTGGAGTCAGCGAAGAGTCCAAGATCCCTTTCTTCCACTGTGTTGACAAGAAGGGTATTCCCCAGCCTATAGGTGTGTTGCTGGTTCCTTCTCCCTAGAGGCAGTACCATGCACTTGTCTGCATTGAATTCCATCTTATTCTCATCTGCCCACCCTTGTAAACTATCTAGATCTACCTGTATTCTGCCCCTCCCCTCCAGTGTGCTCACCTCACCCCACAACTTGGTATTGTCAGCAAATTTGGACAGAGTACTTTCCACACCCACATCCAGATCACTGATAAAGATGCTGAACAGTACAGGCCCCAGGACTGAGCACTGGGGAACTCCAATGCCTACATCTCTCCAGGTCAAAAATGACCCATCCACCACCACTCTCTGGGTGTGACCATCTAGCCAATTTGCCACCCATCTGCCTGTGTAGGCATCAATGCCACAGTCACCTAGTTTTTTTAAGAAAATGTGGTGAGAAACAGTGTCACAAGCCTTCTTAAAGTCCAGGAAGATGTCATCCACCTTGACACCCTCGTCCAGGGACTTTGTCACCTGATCATAAAAGGAAACTAGGTTAGTCAGACAGGACCTGCCCTCAGTGAACCCATGTTGGTTGCCCCTGAGCATTGCCCCCACTTCTGGACCCTTGCAGATATGTTCCTTGATAAGTTCCTGAGGTAAGACTGACTGGCCTATAATTACCAGGGTCCTCCTTTCTCCCCTTCTTGTAAATGGGGACCACATTGACCCTTTTCCAATCCTCTGGTACCTGGTCAGAGCCCCACAAACACTCATAAAGCCAGGCCAGGGGCCTCACTATGACTGTTGCCAATCCCCTCAGCATCCTTGGGTGAAGAGCATCTGAACCTGCTGATTTAAACACATCCAGCCCCTCCAAAAATTCCCTAACTAGGTTGTCCCTGACCTTAGTCATGGCAATGCCTCCCCTGGGTCCCTCCATAACCCTAGTGGGGGAAATGTCCTGGTCCTTGTTCAGAAATATGGAGGCAAAGAATTCATTAAAGAAGTCAGCTTTTTCATTTGTTGCAATCACCGGATTGCCAAGCCTGTCCTGTAGGGGCCCCATGCTACCCGGTGCCTGCTTCTTACTCCCTATGTATTTGAAAAAGGACTTCTTGTTATCCTTACTTCTGGTCACTAGCCCCAGCTGCATCTCTGCCTTGGCCTTCTGTAACGGGGGGGCCTGCTCGGGGTCCATCTACTGGTGGCCCCGCCCACCTGTCATGGGCCAATCACCCCCTTCTCATCTGCCATGCCTTATTGTTAATTAATTGTTGTTAATTAAGTGGAAGGCTACCCATTGTATGCCCCAATTGCAGGGGGCGCTATCTGCAGCTCTGTTCCTCCCCTACAGTGCAGCCCAAGCCTCACAGATGGTATTTGTAAATTCCTCTTTATGTTGGGGTCTCGGCCGCTGTGGGCCTACCCCTTTTCTCTCTAGCTAGGACTGTCAGTCAAAAAAACCCCACTAATCAGGGTTTGACTCCCAGGCTCTAGCTCTCAAAAAAAACCTCACTCGGGCTCCTGCACCCTCTGTGGCGCAGGGGTCTGCTCACCCCCAAATACTGAGCCCTCTCTGGTACTAGGGTCAGCTCACCCCCAAATATTGTGCCCCCTCTGGTGCTGGGATCCCCACACTGCAGTGGTCCCCCAGTGAGGCCTCCTTCTTCCCCAAATAGCCTCACCCAAACCACCAGTCTTAACATTCAACACAAAACATAGGCTTCTATGGCCATATAATGGAAAAATGATAATACAGAAATAAGAGAGGCAACATGCCTATTTACTTTAGATGATCATGAGGATGGCTCACAGCATGGCGTAGTCTTCCGACAGAGACTGTGGCTGCAGCACCGTGGTCATTGGGAGTCCGCCTCCCTGCTGCCCCTCTGGCCTTCTCCACTTGCCATTTGTAGGATCCTGGCCTTCCTCTTCCTGTCACCTGACCGGCTGGCAGGGCTTGAGCCTTAACCCCTACTTGATCGGCTGGCCATGATTGGAAGGTTCTGGATTTAAAGGGACCACCCTGCCTCTTAGTAACAGGGTTAGGGTTCCCTGTTACACCTTCCTAACAGCCTCCCTGCAGTCATGAGCAACAGAGGTGTAATCCTCCTTGGTAATAGCCCCTTGCTTCCACTGTTTGTACACCTTCTTTTTTGCCCCCAGGCATTCCTGGATGCCTTTGCTGAGCTATGGGTGCTTTTTAGCACTCCTGCCCCCCTTGGTATGCATTGGGACTGACTCCCTTTGAGCTCGCAGGATCTTCTCCTTGAGGAACAACCACTCTTCTTGGCCTCCCATCTCATTGAAGCACCAAGTCCCCAATGCCTCTCCTACTAATCTTCTTAGGTCATTGAAGTCAGCCCCCCTGAAGTCAAGGACTTTTGCCTTACTGCTTGCTTTCACCACCCTGTGCTGGATAGTAAATTCCAGCAGGTGATGGTCACTGTCACCCAGGTGGTCAAGTACCCACAGACCCCTCACCAGGTTGTTGCCTGTGGCAAAGACCAAGTCCAGCAAGGCATTTCCCCTGGTAGGACTACGCACCTCCTGGGTTAGATGGAGATTCTATATCCCAGCTAGGAACCAGGACCAGGAGCCTCCTAACCATCCCCTACAGCTCCTCCCTTACTTCCAGGATGATACACAAAGCCTCACAGCCAGGAAATGTTGCTGCCTTCCCAGCCAGTGGGGAACCAAGCTCTTTATATAGGCAGGCAGAGATCGAAAATGGCTGCCTTAATCGAGCACCTGCTGGCTGCTTAGCTTCGGTCTTAAAGTGGCAGGCACCAACAGTGCCTTGTCACACACCTTCCCCCTTTAAATGGTACCAAGAGGGTTTCCCCTGCTGCTCCTCCATAGCAGGCTCCCACTACAGCCTGTGGAAGCCCCCAAATGGTGAGCACCCTCAAAGGTGCTCCATCACAGAACCCAAGGCCTGCCCAGTAACACCAGCTCTGAAGCTGCTGATTGACCTCATTCAATTGTACATAGAAATATATTTATATCTAACATGACATCTCACATCTTTGTGGTTGCCAGAAGGATGGATGTTGTGGGGTACCTGTGGCAGGGCACCTTTGGTGTCTACCACTTTAAAAGCAGCAAACAGGCAGCAGCCAGCTGCTGATGAGGGCAGCCATTTTGGCCCAGGGATATAAATTGGGGTGCAGTTGGATGCAGGAAGGAAGAAGGAAACATCTGGCTGAGAGGTTGCTCTGGTCAGAGTCAGGAGATAAGAGCAGGGCCTATGGGGAGCAGGTGACCCCTTGTCCTGGATAAGATGTAAAACTGCACCCTGCTGGGGAAGGGTGGTCTGGTGGGACTCCTAGTGGCATGGGAGTCCCTAGGAAATGCCAGGCCAGTTACCTCCCTGGTGAAAGGTGGGTCAGGGTGCCTTAATAACCCCAGCCCCACATCCCTGGTGGTGTTCTAGTGAGCAGGGGGAGACCAGGGCTTGGTTAAGGAGTCCTGAGGCAGAGCTCAGGCCAGAGGAGGGACCTGGGGCCGCACCCAGGTGGCAGAGGGAAGCCTGGGTACATGAGTCAGACCCTGTGTGAGAGGAGTGACTGTTAGAGCGGCCCGTGAATGTGAAGAGACCCAGTGGAGGCATAGTGACCAGGTGAGAGGCTAGGAGCAAAATAGGCCTACAGTTGTACAATCGCTCAGTCAACACTCAGGTGAGGGTAGTAGGAGATATCCAACAGACTGTGCCGGGGCTGACTGAGGTGAAGAGAGTGAAGCCTAAAGCTGGGTGAGGCCGGACAGTATGAGTGTGGCCCCTGAGAGAGGGCAGTATAAAAGAAGCTGGGTGAGAGCCAACGGAGTGAGTGGGACCCCAGTGAGAGGGGGTAGCATGTGAATGGCCTTCCAGGGCTGTAGAAAAAAAGCTACAACTGTGTGCCTAGTTTCCTACAGCCATAGGCCGGAGAAGTAATACCAGAGTAATATATGCGAGGTATGGGACCCGTGGAGGGGAGGTTGGAGTGGGTTTTAGGCCCTGATCAGCAATGCAAGTAAAGGGTAGCTTCCTGCCTTAGTAACAACTCTCATATTTTTCCATCAAGGTGTGGCAGGAGAGCAAAGCAGGCAGTTACCCCAGGAGCAGGGCAGCCACCTGGTTACAGTACCTCAGCAACTTGTCAGAGGTCAATCAAATTGACAAGATGCAATGCAGAGAATGTGAAACCTCAAAACTAATATACCATATTTTCTTTGTTTGCGTTAAGTATTCCTAGGCCACGCACACATTTTCCATGAGAATAGGAAGCCATATGCCTATACTTTTATCCACCATCAGCTAAACATTTTTTTTTAATGTTTGGTATTTTTGGTAGAATTTTGAGAGGCAGAAGTAGTTCTATCCAGCTCTGCTCTTCCAAATTCAGTGGAAGAATAATGTCCTGTGACTTAAATTTAGGACTCTTACACATTTTGCAATTTTGACTTTTTACTGCCTGTAATGTGAAGATTTTACAGCTTTCTCCTGGGATGTAGCTTATTTTACATTCCTTTATAAACTAAATAAGACCCAGATCCATATGAATCCTTGTGTCAACTCTTTCTGTCTGGAAATATTTCCATATGTCCTATTCAAGGGGCCAATTTTCTCCACTCCAGTAGCATACCTTTTACAGTATACTGTTCACTCCTTTTAAATAGTCTTCTGTATATAAAGCTTTTAAATTTATTGATGTATAGGTAATTTATATCCATAGTTTTCTGCCCATTTACTCTGTTTTATTTCCTAAGAAAATTCTGTCAGGCTTGTTGCATATAATATTCCTTTTGGGAACTGACATTGAATACATAGCATTGCTCAGCACAGTATATTCCTCCTTAGATTCGTGTAGTCTGAGACAAGCAACACTGAAGCCTGAGGAGAGTTGCTGAAGCACCAACAGGCTGGGTGTGCTGGCAGCTTAGACTTTTACAGAAGTATATCAAGGAGGCACAAATCTAACCACAGTTTTCCCACTTTGTTTAGCACAGTACATCAGAGTCTCCCTAGTTTCAGATAAAAACAAATTCACAATGTCACCTCCTACCCAATCTCTTTTAGGCTGTCACATAGGCCATACCCAGACTGGGCAGAGTGGGGGTGGGGGGACAGGGGAAATGGGGGAAGACCAGACAAGTGTTTCCAAGTTTGAGGGAGGTAGAGGGAGTTGGGTTTCTGGCTTGTGTAAAGGAGCCACATCTAGGTATGATGTGCAGAGCCAACCCTAGCGGGGTGCAGGGCCAGGGACAAATCAGTAGGGCTGTGTGAAACACCATCATTTCATTTGGACATCCATTTCATTGTTTTGTTTCATTTTGAAGCACTGTCCCATTTCATTTTATCTAAACTGTTTTGCTGTTTCAAAGTGTTTTGACGTTTTGCCCATAGGCTATAATGGGGAATCATGAAAATGCCTAAACCTTTATAATTTCTTGCCTGATTTGGATGAAAATTGCAGGGATGGTATCCCCTTCTGAGGGCATGAAGCCTACCAAGTTTCAAGGAGATCGGTGCAAAGGTTTCTGGGAAACTGCACCTCAAACTGTTCAAAACACAACTCCTAACACTTGACAGCAGCAACAGCCTCCTCTCATTGAGCGCACAGATCCAGGGGCCTGCACCCCCAGGAGGGGTGCAGGCCCCCAGATCTGTGCACCAGATGAGAGGAGGCTGCCTCTGCCACCTGGGACTGATGCTGGGTATGGGCTATGCCCAGGTGGCGGCAGCAGCCTCCTCTCATCCAGTGCACAGATGTGGGGGCTCCCATCCCCAGGAGAAAATTGCTGCTGCCACCTGTCCCAGGCAGCAGTGGCAGCCTCCTCTTATCCTGCGCACAGATCTGGGGGCTTGTACCCACAGGAGGAGTCTGGCACATCTCAGCAGCCCTCCCTTTGCAACAGAAAAAACTGCTCTATTTTTTCCATAGTCAAGAAAAAGAGTGTAAATGCGAGCCCCTGGATCTGCATGCCAGATGAGAGGAGGCTGCTGCCTGGGACAGTCCTACAAATCAGCCTGTGCTGGGCCCCCTTAATACTGTGTGGGGCTGTGGTACCCCCACAAGGGGGGGGGGGGGTCTTCATGCTTCTTCCGTGGCACAGGGCTGAGCCGCCAGCTCCAGGCAGGCCCCACAGGAGGTGCTGCGGCTGCTCTACCCAGCTCCACGGGGGCCCCCAAAGCACGGGGACCAGGGAGTCACCCTGCTTCCCTGTATCTTAGGGATGGCTCTGATGCTGTGAAAACATTACAGTTGTATAGAAAATTCTCTTCCTGTTTTATAATCCAGCTTGAAGTGACTTTACAACTCTGCAACTACATGTGTATATTCTATTCCTTACCTTGCCTCTTCTTTATTTTCCTTTTTGTTTTTATTTTCTTCATCAGTGACTTGGACATGGGTGTGAAGTGTACTCTGTCCAAGTTTTCAGATAGTACTAAATTGTGGGGTGAAGTGCACACTCTGGAGGGTAGGGAACAATTGCAGGCAGACCTGGACAGGTTATAAAAGTGGGTAGTACACAATAGGATGCAGCACAACAAGTACAAGTGCAGAGTGCTGCACCTAGGGTGCAAAAATATCCAGCACACCTACTGGCTAGGAAGTGACACTCTGAGCAGCACAGAAGCAGAAAGGGATCTTGGAGTCATGGTGGACTCCAAGATGAACATTAGTCATCAGTGTGATGAAATCATCAGCAAAGCTAACCGCACTTTATCATGCATCAGCAGATGCATGACAAATAGAACCAAGGAGGTGATACTTCCCCTCTATGTGGCATTGGTCAGACTGCAGTTGGAGTTCTGCATCCAGTTTTGGGCACCGTACTTCAAGAAGGATATTGATAGGCTTGAGAGGGTCCAGAGGAGGGCCACTTGTATGGTTAGGGGCTTACAGGACAAGCCCTATGACGAAAGACTGAGGGACCTGGACCTCTTCAGCCTCCGCAAGAGAAGGCTGAGAGGTGATTTTATGGCCGCCTACAAATTCATTAGGGGGACGGCAAGAGATCGGAGATGCTCTGTTCACCAGGGCACCTCTTGGGGTAACAAGGAACAATGGTCACAAACTGTCAGAGAGCAGGTTTAGGCTAGATACCAGGAAAAACTTCTTCATGGTAAGGGTGGCCAAAATTTGGAATGGGTTTCCAAGGGAGGTGGTGCTCTCTCCTACCTTGGGGGTCTTTAAGAGAAGGCTGGATAGGCATCTGGATGGGGTCATCTGACCCCAGCACTCTTTCCTGCCCAGGACAGGGGGTTGGACTCAATGATCTGTTGAGGTCCCTTCCAACCCTAGCATCTATGAATCTATTAAACAGAATTCTGTAGTTAAGAGCACATATACTATTTTTCAAGAGGTTCTCATTATTTTCTCCAGTCTTACTTCAGAA
Organism: Alligator mississippiensis; assembly: GCF_030867095.1. Classification (NCBI taxonomy): domain Eukaryota; kingdom Metazoa; phylum Chordata; order Crocodylia; family Alligatoridae; genus Alligator; species Alligator mississippiensis. The sequence continues at coordinate 68,406,069 of NC_081829.1, forward strand.
TCCTGAGTTTGAGCTGTTGCCTCTGGAGGCTTTAGTTTTCCAATTTTCAATAAGTCTCAGCTTATTCACAATGAGCTCTATCTTCAGCTAGTGCATCCAATGCTCATACTGTACGCACAGCTATTGTGCACATTTTAGTCTGCTTATTTTCCACTTCTCCTCTGCCCCACAATGTATTTCATCCAGTGCTACCTATGTTTTTATCAGCTTTTGCTCTGCTGGAATTCAAAGTCCTAATTCTGTGTTCTGTTTCTCTCACAATTAGGTCCAAATCACATTATCACAGATCATATGGGAACACTGCTTAGGGGCTTTCTCTCTTGCACAGCCCTTCACACACATTATACATTCTTGGAATGATTTTTTGACCTCCTCTCAGGGAATTGTTTCTCTTTCTCTCTTACCTCCACTTCTAATGCTGTTCTTTCTGCCTGAAATATTCCTAAGATCTTTCTTCATCAGTTTCCTCCATCTCTTGTCTCTAGTGTTGTACCACTAGCCTGCCCCTGGCACCCAAAAATTGCCATAGCACAGGTCTGTTTCTCTGAAGACAAAATCCTTCCCCACTCTCTCCTCAGGACTATAGATGGCTGAGAGAACTGATTGCAGCTGAAATCCTACAGCAGCTGTAGTCTTTGTGGTAACTGCATTTAGTAGTGTAACCAAGGTAGAGAGGGTGACTGAGACAGCAGCAGCTCCAGGCACTGCCTTTGCAGGCCAGTGCAAAAATAGCTGCCACTGTCACTGCTGCCATTGATTAACTCATTAATAACCACATTTGAATTGGCCCCGAGTCCAAAACATCCTTTGGTAAAACTGCAGGTGAAGCACTGAGGTACAGGTCCCTGGTGCACAGAGCTTGAGGGAGCCCTCTTTGTAGGCTTGTAACAGCCAGGTTCTCACAGCACATTGCACTGTTCTTAATGCCTAGGCCAGTAGTGCTCAACCAGGGTTTCACAACACCCTGGGGTGCCTTGACATCCTTTCAAGGGTGCATGGGGTGCCACACAATGTTAGCACTACTAGGTATACAAACATGATGCACAAGATAAACCCAGAGACTTCAAATAGAAATCCACACTTGTGGTCTTTCTAAGTTCTTTGCAACAGAAAAAACTGCTCTATTTTTTCCATAGTCAAGTAAAAGAGTGTAAATGAAGAGCTGGGATTTTCCAAGTCTATCCAGGGATGCCTTGAGTCTAAAAAGGTTGAGAACCACTGCCTTATGTCTTGTACCTCTTAGAGGACAATAATGTTTTCCTCCTGTTTTATTACACACCTGTTTATCTCTAAAAGACTGCCTCTCTCCAGTTTATATTTTGGCTGACAATCTGGTGACCTCAGTCTTGTTCCACTTGTCATTCTTTCCCCCTCTGTGTGTTGCTTTGGTCTGTCATGGAAGATGGTGAAAGTACAGTAGAAGTAGCGCTTTTTAAATTTTCTTTTTATGGATCTTTTGGAGGAAAATGTTTATTTGTTAAAACTTGTAATGGGAACATACTATTCTTGATGAGAGGCTTCCCTAAATTCCATCCTACACCTTAGAGACCTACCCACTGTAATCTCAGAATAGCTGTTAATCTGGTAGTTGGGTACCTACCTGGGATGTAACAGATTCAGTCCATTTGTCTGAATCAAACAGCGTAGTGACTTAGACATGACTTAGACTTTCTTATATCTCAGATGAATGTCTAACTACCATGCTATTTTGGGAAGGGGAAAGGTCTTCCATTTTGGAGGTAGCATGGCCTTTTATTTCATCAGCTTTTGGATATTCCAGTTGCAAATCTGCAATAACGCTCCACCCCCCCACCCCCATAGGATTTCATTGACATCAGAATAAGCTTTCTGAGAGGCAAGGTTTTTGTAATATCTCTTGTTCTATCAACTGTATAGGTGGGAGAGATGATGGGTACAAAGGTTTTGGGCACAAAGTTGGTGACTTTAGTGTTATGCAAAATTACTAAATACCTTGTAAGACAGCACTTGCACACTGAGGTGATGAAGGCCACCTGAGTATTTAAATGGAGTATTTAAATCACGCAACAGGAAGTGAAGTGGGAATTTTGTGTAGGACTGAAGAAGAAAGCACTTTATGAATGCTAACCTCCTCCTTAGAGAAAAGAACTGACAGTATTGACAACAAATATAGAAATATCAGAAACAAACACATTTTATGTTTAGAAACACAGTAAAAACAGTGTACTTCACACATGTAAGTATGCCAGTTACCAAGTATAGACTTATGCTTCTTTGTGATGTACAAAGAAAAAACACTGAACAAATGTTATCAATAGTAACAGAATATTTATGGACAAGTGTAAATAAGAAAGTGTATTCTAGTGTGGCACTATAGCTTTAGCTGTTAAAGCTTTTAAAGAACTCCTCTTGATTGTTTCTGAGAGAAGGAACTGAGATTTGGGGAATGGAAGGGGGGCTCCTACCAAAATATGTACTCACACGCAGAAGTGAAAGACTAGTTAAGTCGCTCTTCCAGATGATACACCTAAATCAGGGCTGTCAAAAGATTAAAACATTTGATTGCAATTAGTTACATGATTAAAAAAATTAGTCGCAATTAATCGTGATTTTAATTGCACAGCTAAAAACTCAAAATTATGCGCAGAAAACTTTGTATGGCTGGGGGGTGAGTGTGGGGGAAATATGTGAAGGTGTGGAGGGCTGTTGGTGGGGGGGAGGAGTTTGGAGCTGGGGGACAAGGGGTCCCAGTATGCCCCAGCAGGATGTGGGATACTGTGGGTCAGGAATGAGGGGCAGCCGCAGAGCTGGGGGGGGGGGAGGGGGGGCTGTAGCTTGGAAGTGAGGGGCAGGGGCAGGACACAGACATATCTCCTGCTCCCCTCAAGCATATTACCCACCACCACAGGTGTCCTCTTTTTTTTAAACTGGAAATGTAGTAACCCTGCAGGAATGTAGCCAGGTGGTATGTAGAGCAACACTCAACAGGTAAGTCTGTGGTGGGGAAGGGGCAGGGGGGCAAATTGAGGCCCCCATGGTGAGGGAGGTAGTGGGGCAGGGGATGGGGTGAATGGGACCCTGGGGCAAGAGCAGGTCATGGGATGGAGCCATGGGCAGCTCGTTCAGGGGTGTGGAAGGGTGTAGGGGGGGTGCAGCTCCCCACCACCACACACATACCTGGGGGAGGCATGGCGGACATGTACTCCCTGGATCTGTGTGTGGGGTGGAGCTGGGCTTCCTGTTGTGGGCTGGGGCTCTGCACCCTGCTGCCTTTGTTCCGGGGGCCATGCTGAGTGAAAACTCATCCCCTGCCCATCCAGCAGCAGGAGGCACAACTTGGTGTCACACCACTCCTGAGGCAAAGGCAGCAGGAAGCAGAGCCCCAGCCCACAACAGGAAGCCCAGCTCCACCCCACACACAGATCCAGGGAGTACATGTCTGCCATGCCTCCCCTGGGGGTGCACACAGCAGTGGGGAGCCACACCCCCCTCACCTCTGGACAGGACTCCCACAGCTCTGTCTCATAACCCACCCTGACCCCTGCCCCTGCCCCCCTCCCTCCCTCACCATGGGGGCCTCAATCTGATCTGGGGGAATGCCTGTTCACCAGAGTGCCCCAAGGGATGACAAGGTCAAACAGTCACAAACTCCTCCAAGACCGTTTTAGACTGGACATAAGGAAAAACTTCTTTACTGTCTGTGCCCCCAAGGCCTGGAATAGACTGCCTCCAGAGGTGGTGCAAGCACCTACTTGGACTCTTTTAAGAAACATTTGGATGCCTATCTTTCTGGGATCCTTTGACCTTAGCTGACTTCCTGCCCCTGGGGCAGGGGGCTGGACTCGATGATCTTCCAAGGTCCGTTCCAGCTCTAATGTCTGTCTGTCTGTCTGTCTGTGTCCCCCCTGCCCCCCTTCTCTCCCCCCCCCGCCTGCCCCCACCCCTTTCCCTTCCACACAGACTTACCTGCTGGGCACTTTTCTACACGCTGCTGAGTTACATTCCTGGCTACATGCATGCTGCAGCTGCTCATCTGGGTTTGTGTCTGTGCATGCACCCTCCCCCCACCCCCACCTTCCTGCTGCAGCAACTCAGAGCCAATGCCTGGGCTGTCCTGTGGTCCCCTGTGCTGCTACCACTACTTCACTGGGCGGCTTGGATGGGGGTGGAGCAAAGCCCAGGTGCAGGCTCCAAAATCAGGTGCATGAGTAATGTATTAAAAAAAATTAACACAAGAACCAATTTGTCGCAGGGCACCTCGGTGCCCTGCTCCTAGAGAGGAGAAACTGCCAGGGAGCGAGTGAACATGCCCTGGCCTGACATAACGAGCCCAGCTGAGGCTTGCTCAGGTAATGAGCGCAGCTGCGGGTTGCCGGAGCAACCAAGGGGAACCAGCTGCCTGTAGGAGGCAAGGCCTGGCCCTTATAAAGCTCAGGGCTGAGGCCAGGCTGGCAGTTCTCTGCCAGCAGCCAGAGAGGCAGGAGCTCACTCAGCCAAGCTATGGGGAGAAGTCTGAGGGGAAAGTACGGCTCATGATAGCCCTGAGAGGATTGGGCACTAAAGGTTTAGCCAGGGGGCTTTATGTTTGTGTTACAGCCAGGAGGCTTGTGTTTGTTTGGCTCTGTTATTACACCCGGAGGCTTGGGTGAGGCTGTAGGGGTTGGAGGAGGCCTCAATCACAGGGACCCCAGAGAGTGTGGGGTGCCCTAGCGCCAAGGGGGCGCATTATTTTCATAGCACCAGGGAAGGCGCAGCTCGCACGCCAGTGCGTGAGCCACTGGCGGCGAGGAGCACAGCCAGTGGGTCGCGGGCGCAACCTGTAGGTTGCGGACGGAGACCTAGACCCCGGATTGCGTGTGGGGGAACATATAGACCCCGGCCCCAGGAAAGGGGCGGTATTATTGAGTAGCCCAGAGTGGGCATGGCGAACCCCAAAGAGGGGGAGCGCCATACTGAGGAGCCCTAGAGAGAGGGGCAATTACTGAGAAGCCCGAGACGGGCATAGCGAGCCCGGCCGCAGGCTAGTGCGGTAACACCCCTCAGACTGAGACAGGGCGCTGCGGTTGCCCCGAGAAGACAGGGAGTAGCAGCGCGGAGAGCCAGGGTCAGAGAGGGTGCCCGTGCAGTTGGCCCATAGGACCGGAGGCCCGCTAGAGAGTCCTTGAGTGGAACCACACCGGCAGGGGAGGCCCAGAGTGGGCCACATTAGAGAGGAGGCCCAAGAAGCGGGCGTACAGACCGGACAACGTCCATTATATCTGCGAGGCTTGGGGCGTGGTATTAGGGGTTGGTAGGAGCCACGCATAGCCCACAAGGCTAGGGTGTCTGGGGAACACCCACCAGATCGGGAGACCCCCAGGGGGTCCGGAAGAACCGCGGGGACAGAGGTCCCGAGTAGCCGTGCCCAGGGAAAACACAAGGCAGCCTCCCATCATTATATTTACCATCAAAGACGTGGCGGGCGAGAATTAGAGGGTGCCTTGGGCCGGCCTGTACACGGAGCGAGGGACCTCAAGGAGATCACAGTCCTCCGTGAGGAACCCGCCGTGACACAATTCATGCATTAATCATGCATGTTAACAGCAATTAATTGACAGCCATGCTAAATATTATAACCACAATGCTCATTGAATTATCAGAAGTTAAAGAGTAACAAGCAAATATTCTGCTTGTGCCAAAGGCTATATTAACAGTTTTTGCAATGGTAGAACACTATCAGCCCTTGTCCCCATGCTTTACCTATGGCACATTAAAGTACTTTTAGCATCTTTAGGCAATACACCTTGTTGTACAACAGCAGTAGTTTAGATGGGGACTGGAATAGGATGGTTTGGATGGGGATGATCCTGCCTCAACCAGGGGGTTGGACTAGATGACCTTTGGAGGTCCTTTCTGAACTTATTTATCTATGATTTCATGGCAATTATTTAGTTAGGAGATAATTTGCTGGTGTGTGTGTGTGTGTGTGTGTGTGTGTGTGTGTGTGTGTGTGTGTGTGTGTACACATAAGAACACCAGTTACTACTACTACAGTTACATGTGACAGGGGAAAAACAAGGAAAAATTAAACAAAACCCAAATATTTGTCAACAAACTTTTTCTAATTTCTTAGTTTCTATGCATTTCTGTCCTACCCTTTTGTCTTCCTATTTAGCTTGAGAAATTCTTTGTGGCTGGAGTTCTCAGATCCTTTCTATGAAATGGTTTTGTCTTTTTTTCTTCCAGCCAATTGTGTAGCTGTACTCTACCTTTAGTGTAGGGTTTACTCTGGCTTGAGACTAGTGTATATAGTAGCTATACTTGCCTGTACTGAGGGATTGCACTGATAGCTGCAATAAGGGGAAATCCATAGGATAAGCAAGGCTTTGGCATATTTGTACAGCAACTTGTGCAACAGGACCCAAGTCTTGGTTGGGGCCTTGAAATACAAATATGAGATAACAGGAATAGGCTGAACTATTAGTGTTGTGCATTGGTTTAGCATTCAGTTCTTCCAATAAATCAGCCACTACAGAATAAATAAGAATGCCTTATTAATGAAGTTTGGTCTAATGAAACTGACCTGCCCTGCATAGCAGTCCCTTGTTCTCATGGGCCAGGTACAGACATTACAACAACCTGGTATAAGTTACCGAAAACCAGTCTACACACATAACAACAGAGGTTCAGTGCACATAGACTGGTTTAAAAATGGCAGAAGCTGGTTTAAGACAGACCTGGATTGATGTGCACTCAAACTTAGGTGATTTAGGTTAGACCGATGCATCGAATTTCTCTACCAGTTCCCCTATTGATTCAGGTTAGGTTGCTGTTCTCCAGCATCCCAGGTGCCTTTGCAGCCCCCTTACTAGCCCATCCTTGCTGGGAGATGTGCTAGCACTTGCCCTGCCCCCAGCAGGCCCTGCCCCCAGGCTGTCACAAAGCCAAGCTAGCACAGACTGTCTCCCCAGCCCCACTTACTATCTGAGGTGAGCTGCCAGGTTCAGGCAGGTGGGGACAGTGGGGAATGGAGGCTTGCTCTGGACAGCAGGGATAGGTGCACTCTGTAGAAGGAAGGACCAAGCCCCTCAGAGCTAAGCACCAGAAGCAGCTAGTGGCAGGACACACCTGGCAGCCTCAGAGGCTCCCGCCAAACATCAAGGCACTTTCTGGCCTCCTGTCAACACCTGCTGTTTGCCAGAGCTCCAAGGGACCTGATCCTTCCTTAAATGGAGCAGCTGGCCCATCCCTGATTGGCTGCAGGTTACAGAAGAACATGCTCCCAACCCCCTGCCATCACCAGGGATCCTCCCTGTACCCAGCCCTAGGCTTCCAGGAGAGCCCCAGAGTGGGTCATCATGGCACACCCAGCAGCGGTGGCCTAGCTGTGCTCAGGTGCTCAGCTGCCCTCAGCAATTGCTGATATGCTAGGAAGCATGCAGGTGCATCCCCAATCTGCTGGCTAGTGCAGGCAGCCTGCATGTCCCGCTCCCCCACCAAATGGCAAACGTGTGTTGTGTTCACTCGCAATTCAACCTACGCTGCTTACAGAAACCTGAGTAGGTTTGATCAATTCTGCCTTGGGCTTTTTGAATGTCTGTACCTAGACATGAAGGAATTTATGAAGTAACAGAAAATAATACTTTAATTCCCTTGGGACCTGCCAATGTACAAAGGCTGTTAACTGCATGTAAATAGGTGTCAGCCTAATCCTAACAGTCAGTGGCAGTAAGTATCAGGCTTAAGGCACAAAATACACTGCTTTGCTATTAGATATAAGAATCACACTGAAATGACATTTCTTAACATTTTACTTTTATTTATGAAATAAACAACTAGCATTTTCTGTGCTAATACTCCTCTGGGTTTCTCCTAACTGTCATTCGTGTCTGTTGTTTTAATCAAGTCCTGTTATAAAGTGTATTTACCACATTAAGATATTTCAAAGGAATAATCATTCTGCTGCAGAGTGTACTGGGCATCCTATGTATTGTTAATGGAGGAAAGCAGCTTCTCAAGCACTATAAAGGGCTCAAAATGAGAGGGTGCATAACTTGTTTGCCTTCAGTGGGATTGATTACTAAGCAAAGTTTTGCACATGCTTATATGTTCAAAGGGCCATGGCCTTGGACAATAATAAAAGTGCAGAGCTACTGGTAGCATTTACAGAGCAACATTTCATGGATCTGCATGTGTTTTGCTTTAACAAAGCAGATAGCAATTCCCTATACTGTCCTTCCTAAAAATGTAATATCCAGTGCATTTCAATGACATATCAGGTGTTTGTTTTGCTTAGTAATGTTCTTCATGTATTGGTTTTTCCCTCCTATTTTCAAATAAGCAAACCTCTCAAGTGATCTAAATAAAACCCAATCCTTTTAATTTATGAACAAATCAATGACAGATAATAAGAAAAATATCTTGCTGCACTGTAGATGGCATGTTGAAGAACAAAAGCTGAAACCTTTCGATTTCACCCTTGCACCTGCCCTTTCCTTTACACTGTACATCAGCAGTTCCCAACCTCAGGTCACAACCCAGATGAGGGCCATGGGGGCAATGCCAGCAGTGCCAAACACAGAGGACGAGCCACACTGCGTGACAGGAGCTCCCCTGCCCCCGGGCTACCGTCACCGCTGCACTCCGCTCCTAGTGACAACAAGGTTGGGAACAACTGCCCTACACTGAGTGGGGATTCCCTTAAAATAATATGAATCCTTGGCTATAGACTAAACAGAGTATTATGTCAACACAGGTTTATGTTAACGTCTAGGTCTGGTTGAATGATTCAAACTGATGTTCACAAATATTCATTTCAATTCTAAAATATCATCACTTTGAATTCATCCCTTTGTGTGTGTGGTTATACTAGTGCAACAGTTGGGAATTTATTTCTACCCCTTTATAAAATATTAGCAACAGATGATGCTAACACCATATTTTCCCATACCACCATGTATTTAAATCTAGGGCAAAGGGAAAGAAATTGCAAACCCCACCCAAAAACTCTGGGCACCTATACATGAGCAGCAAGCCTGCTCCAACACACTGAATTACAGTGCATTGAAGCAGGCTCGATTTAATCAAGTCTGCTGGAGCCAGGTAACTACCGCACTCCAGCAGACTCCAGCATCTTGTATATCAGCATCCCCAGGCTTAAAAATGGCAATGGGGGTGCTTTTTAACTAAAGTTCATCAAACGAGTTTTAGTTAAAGCAACCCTGCTGCCATTTTTAAGTGCAGGGATGCTGATACATGAAATGCTATGGCAGCTTTAATTAAAGCGGCTCCTGGAGTCACTCTAATGAAAGCACCCCTGCCCCTGCCCACACCCATTCCCAGAGCATGTGCATAAACACCCTCTGAGACTAGAAATCTGAGAGGGGATTGAACTCCACTGAACTGAAAAAATAAGAGAAGAAAAAATCTCTGGGACAACCTAAAATGAAAATTTTTGTTTTCCTAAGTGAAAAATTTGTTTGAGGGGTGGACAAAATATTTCATTTGGTAAAAATTATAACATTTGAGATGTGTGTTTTGTTTTTTGTTTTTAAAGCCATTTAGCCCCCAAATAATACTGAGTAGCCTTATTAGATCAAAGTTATAGATAGCCTTTTTTCTCACTAGCTGAAAGAGCCTGGCACCAGTAGGGTATTTAATACTAAATAACACTGGCTGTGAGTGCTAAAGATAGTACTGGGACAACAGACAGACAGCAGCAGCAAGCCCTGCACTTGTTCTAGCTATTGCATCCATGCAAAGTGGTACTTGTTCCTGTCGTAGGTCACCTGGTTCCCAAATAGGAGCCAGAATTCCAAGTCAACTTTTCTCAGGATTTTGGATAGCCTCAGCTGGACAATGTCGGTGGGAGGGGCGTATTCACTGAGGACACTGGGGCAAAAGCTTGGTTCTGCCTGCAAGGGATTTATGGCACATCAGCTACTCCCCTGGGGACCAGCCTGTCCACCAGGCATGCCACAATGTAGCTCCACACCCTCCCCAAGTGTCACTGATCCCCTTCCCCTGCCCAGTCTGCCCTGCTTTCTGCCCAAGGCATGTGCTCTCTGCCTGCTCTCCTGCTTCCTTCATGTGGTTCCCTGCCTGATTTTGCTGCTTTGCTTTCTGCCTTATCTGCACTGTGCTACCTGTCCCAGTAGTATAACTAAGGGGAAGCAACCAGAGGAACAGTCCAGGAGCTGCCTTTGTGGTAGGAGTACAAAAATAGCTACAACTGCAGTAGCAGCTGATTGCAACACTGCAATTGGCAGCACAGCAGTCAGCACTGGCCCCGGCGTTGCGTGGCTGTCCAGGAAGTGGAGCTGCCTGAGTATGCCTCTGGCTTGTCCCCTCCCTGATCTGCCATGTGTCTCACACTAATGGCATCCATGACAGGCCATCCCTGAACTATTCCATGGTTCCAGGTGTGCCTGCTGTTACCCCATGGTAAATGCCTATTAACCCACAGTGACAAAGGCTGTGCCCAGGCCACAAGGACTGACAGACAGAGTTAAAGGGATCAGTGAAATAATATTTGCCAGCATGATAGTGAATGGTTTTCAACTCATCAGCTGCTTAACCAGCATCAATCTCTGTAGGTGCCAAAGGGAAAGCAGACAGGGTTTTGTGTTTGTTTCTAAGAAAGGACTTGAATGAGGAAAATGAGAGGGTTTTGTGGCAGTTGATGGGGAGCTCCTCTTGAGTGCAGCAGAAATCATGAAATACCCATTTGAAATGTTTTTCCAAGTGAGCAATGAAGGCTGGCATCATTAGCTAATGGAAGGAGGGGCTCTATGCTTCTGTAGCACAAAACCAAACCTAGTCCTTGTGGTGAACAGGAGAGTTGAACTAAAGCTGGAGGTCAAAGGAGTGGAAATAAATATGCTATAAAAATAGTTACAGTGCCCATGCCTATTGCATACTTGTCACTTTTCAAGCTCCCATGAGGGAAGTGGGAGAACAGTAACTCTAACCGTCTCCCTCTTTGCCAGTATATCAGGTGACTGTCACATGAATAGATAGCTGAATAAATTCTGGATTTTTGATCTACACCCAAATAAATTGATGATCATCAGTGGGAGCATCAGTGGGAGCAGGGCATCAGTGGGAGCAGGGTCAGTCTCTAAATACATTGATTTCCCACACAGTTACTGTATTATTTTTTTTTGCTCTATTTGGTTCCATATTAAGATAGGGCCCAGCCTGCACAGTTCAGATATGAATCCCAGCTCCCCAAATTTTGAGCTTATTTAGATCCAAGATATTGGTGTGGACTTTTCTGTGGGTCCATTAACATTATCTCCATGAACTTGTACAAATCAGACCCACAGATCTCTACACTCGTTTTTTTCTCACACAGTGAGGGGTTTTTTTCTCCCTTCTGTTTTTATGGAAGTGAAAGAAGAACTAAAAGCCAGACTTCCAGTGTTCGATGCCAATTTTATATAAGGAGTAAATCAATAATTATTATTCTTCCAGTGTTCTGCTAAAGACTGCCAAATAAAATAATACAACTACAAAACTGATTTAGTGTTTAATTGTGGCTATGAAACAGTTTATTTCTTAGAATCATGGACACTTTTTCTTCAGTCTCACCCATACACACAGGAAACCAAACATTGCAATTTAGTTGCATCTTGAATTTATGTTCAGGTATACTATGGATTATGTTAAAGTTGCAGAGAAATATTTTTCTTTTTAACATCTACAAAATTATAAAATAACAATATTGCACGAGGAACCTTTTATTAATATTTTTTCTACTTTTTAAAGTGCAAATGACAGGATTCAGTGGGTATGGTGATTTCCTGGTTTTTCCTTTTTATGAACAAAACTTGCTTGGTTCACCTTTTACAATTTTAAATGCAAAACACCCTTGGTTTAGTTCTAAAAGCTCTATCAGCAGAGACTCAATTATCAATATTGTTGATAGTCTAGAGCAGGTGTTTTCAACTAGGGGTATGTGTACCCCTGGGTGTACTTGGGATGGCCTCAGGGGGTACTCGGCTGTGGGCGCTGCCGTGCCGTTGGCACTTCCCCTGCTGCCGGCACTTCTGCTGATTGGATGCAGGGGGATGCCCCATCCCACTCCTCTGGCTGCCAGGGGACTCCTGCCTTCTCGATCAGCCACCAGGGGTACACTGACCCAAAAAGGTTGAAAACCCCTGGTCTAGAAAAAATAAAAGCTGAATTGGCATTCTTCAGGGTTGTGGGTAGATGATCCATAAAATTTCTTCTAGCATTAAATCTCAATTTTAAAATAAATGGATGAATTTAAATTATAATTGTAATTCTAATTTAGTTTATTCTAATAATCCAGTTCTGGTAAACCAGTGTTGTTCCAGTGCACTGTGAAAAGGGAATGGGTGATACAGGTCACAAAGGATCCATCAAATGCAGAGCATGACTTCTGCATTAAGAACTGGCCAGCATCTGTCTGACTGAGCTGGGTTAGAGCAGGAGTGACCAATCTGTAACACAGGTGCCACAAGTGGCACAGGCAGGTTGGGCAGCAGAACTGGGGGAGCAGGGTGCTGTGGGTTAGGAGTGAGGGGCATCAGCAGGGCTGGGCGGGTGCAGAGTCTGCAGGTTAGGAGTGAGGGGCACTGTCAGGGCTGGGGGACAGGGCAGGGGGCTGTGGGTCTGGAGTGAGGGGCACCAGTAGGGCTGGCAGGGGGGCAGGGGCTATGGATAGGGAGTGAAGGGCACTTCCAGGGCTGGGGGGGGGGGGGGCAGGGGCTGCGGGTTGGGAATGAGGGGCACTGCCAGGGCTGGTGGTCAGGGGCTGCAGGTTGGGAGTGAGGGGCACCAGCAAGGGGTGGGGGGTAGGGTACTGCTGTTTGGGAGTGAGGAGCACTGACAGGGCTGGGGTCATTCGGTACGAAGTGAGGGGCAGCAGCAGGGCTGGGGGTGGGATGTGGCTTGTCAGTGAGGGGCAACAGAATGGGCAGGGGCAGGGCACCGGCATGTCAATGTCCCCTCTCCCACACCACCATATTCCTCCCTCCCCTTCCCCCCCGATGACAGGTGTCCTCTTTTGTGGACCTAGAAATATGGTAACCCTGGTGTTGTACTGCATGTGATTTAAAACTAAGCTAGTATCCTTCCTGCTCAGGATATTCATGGAGTTGGAAGGAACCTCAGGAGTCATCTAGTCCAGGGGTACTCAACCTCCAGCCCACAGGCCAAATGTCACCCATGGAGCCTTGGAATTCAGCCTGTAGGACTCCCCAAGGATGTGGAAACTTGGTAGCAGGAATACTGCCACCACTCTCCACTGCCAAATTCCCAAGCCCCACATGGTGGGCCACAACTCTCCTCCTGTACAGCCAGATCGGGGCCAATCTGTGCTGCCTCCCCCTGCATAGCTGGGTCAGAGCTGGCCCATGCCTCCTTCTCCCCACCCTTTTGGTCCAGGCCCTTACCTCTCACCTAGCCCTTACCTCTCAGCTAGCCAAGTTGGGACTGAGTCATACCCCCTTATTCTCATGGAGCCAGGCCACACCCCTCTGCCTGCATGGCTGGTTTGGGGTGAAGCCACACCCCCTTCCTCATGCAGGACTGAGCCATGCCCCCTTTCCTCCTGCCTGGCTAGGCTGGGACCAGGGCATGTCCCCCTCCTCCCATGGGATCAAGCCACCCCCCTCTCCCTCTGTGGGGCTGAATTGAGGCTCAACAAAGCCCTCTTCCCCCACTCAACAGTATCGGGGCCAGGCTGTCCTCCAGTGTTGTGTCTTATTGTGTTTTCCTTGCACTGTCCCTCTAAGGCCAAAGCCCTCCTGTTCAGCCCTGCATTTTGCAGCACTGGGGACTCCATGTTCTCTGCCATGAGGAGCCAGGGGCTTTCTTGGTTCCTTTCCCTCCACAGGACTGAACGGGGTCAAGTCAGAGGCAGAACAGGTCTGCAAGGTCTGCATACATATACTGATACAATTGTTAAGATCCACCCTGGATATGATTCCAGAGAGTTATAATAATAAATAACTGTTAGCTCAGCACAGCAGTGTCCAGAGTGTTGCTGCTGAACCCACAACATATCACCCACCTTCCTCTGGACAGCTGACTGGGACCCCTGTGCACCTGTCCTAGGCTCCAGATTGGGTCCATCAGCTGGATCAAGCCTGCAGAGGGACTGGGCACTGCCTATTTGACTCACTGGCTAAAAAGGTTGAGCACTACTAATCCAGGGTGGGCAATTATTTCCACTGGAGGGCTGCTTACCAAGTTTTGCCAAGCTGTCGAGAGCTGCAGGGGTAGCCCCCGCCCTTGACAGGCGCCCTGCCCCCTGGTCACTATCTTGTGACCAGAATCCCTCTGCCTTGGCTATCCACCCTTCTCCATAGTCAAAAAAAGTAGGTGGCTCCAGTTCCATACAGATCCACTGGCCCAGTCCCCTCTCCTTTCCCTCTAAAGAACCGTGGAAGAAAGTTTCCTTACAGGTAAACCACCAATATTCAAAAAGTTGAATCTCCCTGCTTGGTCTCTACCTATTCTAATACTTACTCAACAGACCACTGTATCAGTTTCACTTCAGTGGCACCTGGAAAGTGTAGCTGAAATTGCCCCTAACAGAATGATAGAGTATAACCCAACAATGTAGGCAGGTCAGAAGCACTGATAAGAGTAAAAGCACTATGTTGAGCATCTTCACCCACTTGCTTTAGAGCTCATTTCATGTATGGATTGCTTTTAGAGACAATGATAAAATACCCACCCTAACTTTGCTAGGAAAAAGAAGTTTCTTCACATGGTATTAGTTAAATTACCATTATATCCTCTATGCCAATAACTTTGTCATTAATCAAACAGAAAACAAAATGTGTAACTTTGTAAGAGGCCCACTTCTCAACATATGTGAGTATTAATACAAATCAAAACTGAATACTCTGGTGTTGATCAGCTACTGTTTCCTCAAAGCAATTGAAGGAGATATGTTCTTGTTTAATTTTTTTTTTTAATTATACATAATTGAAAAAGTGAATAAATCCAAAAAGTAGTAATGAGAGAAGCATATAGCTAAGGGAGGTGTCAGTCAAGTAATACAGAAAAAAACAAAACTATAAACTTAGCTTGCTCCCTAGAAAATCAAATTTGTCACCTGACTTCAATTGCCATGATATAAGTAATCTGGGTTTTCTTTCTCACTGTTTCTGGTAGCTCTCCCCATCATTTCTCATAAACTCTGTATCCTTGGAAGCATTACATGTTGTATAGTGGTATTTGATTTAGACGGAGAATATTAGCTCATTTCTGCAGTTTCATAATGGCCAGTTCGTTTATCACTGGCCTTTCTGGAATGAAATAAGGCCATGATGGTGGCACCAAAGTAACTGGTAGTGCATAAACTGATGAAGAAAGAGGACTAGAGAAAATATGAGCTAGAACTTTAGCTGAGTGTAAGTCACTACAGCACTATAACCTGAATTTAATGGAGCTATGCCAATTTACATTAGCTATATGTGTAACTTTGATATCATTACCAAGTATTAGAATGGAGTTTCCAGTCAAAATTTTTTTCTTACTGAAGAGTAAAAACTAAAGCTGTAATGGTAGATGGGCTGATTTCCCATAATTCAATGCACACAGCAACAGGTTTGTTGGCTGACCATCTGACATGTTCCTGTAAGACTGCCATACATAAATAGTGTCTAGAGACTATAAACCTAATTAAATGCTGTTGCTTTTTATCAAGTGCTGTAACAAATGTTAATTGGAAGTGGGCTGTGGCAAAGCATTATAACAAGATGTTGTGGTTTCATTTTTAAAAAAGAAATCAATATTTTTAGCATTTTATTTTTGATTTAGGAATATGAAGAAACATTGCATGCTTGTAAGTTGCAATGCATACAATAAATATTGTATAATTTCACATGGGGGCAAAACTTGCTTCTTTACTGAAAGCATAAGGAGGGCCCTATAGACCGATGGCTTGAATAGAAATTAGGCAAAAATATTTGAGGAATCAACATAGGGACCACTGCACTCCAGGATGTACAAGTC
Source organism: Alligator mississippiensis (assembly GCF_030867095.1). Taxonomy (NCBI): domain Eukaryota; kingdom Metazoa; phylum Chordata; order Crocodylia; family Alligatoridae; genus Alligator; species Alligator mississippiensis. The sequence continues at coordinate 68,422,023 of NC_081829.1, forward strand.
TGTGAAGTTCTGTGACATTAGCTGATGATGACTTCTTGTAGGGAAAGGAAGAAAAGGGATAGGGTGCAGCGCTTTTTCCTATGGAGGGAAGCAAAACATCTCCAGAAATTTCTGCATACCTGAAGGTATTATAGTAAATGTGGGAAGGTTTGAAGGATGGACAACTCCCCTCTGCCTCGTGGATCTCCACAGTTCATCTCCCAGTTACTTGGGCTGTATGGGGTAGGGGACTGGGATTTAGGCCACAATGTTTAGGAAATCCAGAAATCAGACTTGCCTTTGACTCATTTGTGAGCATTGTGTAATGAGCTTTGAAAACCAGTCTTTAGCCTGAGTTTGGTCTGATGAAGGGTTCTGTAGTCTACATACAATGGGCCAACATAAATGACAGACAAGTCAGAGTTTGGTTTGGTTTGTTTTCCCAGTCTCTCCTCAGTAGAATCTGGAGAAGAATAGGCTGACTTAGCTATTCAGGCTATCCAAGCTCTCCTGAAATGAATTAAAGCTCTATTCCTACTGCCTCAAATCTACTGAGCAAACTGCAGCTTTCTGTGTGTTAGGGTGATACGGAGGGTGACAGTGAAAGCCTAAAGCTGCTTAAATAGTATTGATCAGCAAGTTCAGCACTCACCAGGGCCAGTGGTTAAATTCTAAAGTTTTGTTCATTTTCAGAGGGTCACTAGGCCCTTGCAGAGCTGGACAGGATGGTGCAGATTCAGCTCTTCTTGGCTACCAGAAGATATGACAAGTAAGCTAGAAAAAAAGCTGGGCACCCTCTGTATGGAAAGACATTTAAAAATGAACAGAATGAATAATAACCTGTCTTTACTTTTGATTTGCCAGATTCTGAATGCTTTTCCTCTGAAAAGCACCTCAGACATGACTCTCCCCCTGCCTGAAGAAGGGCGTTTGTGCCTGAAAGCTTGCAAAGAACAATCTTTCCAGTTATTTACTTGGTCTAATAAAAGATATCACATTTATCCAAAGAACCTTGTCTCTCAGACCTTTACAGCACTTTTACATGTGCTCTGAATTGTTCTGATTAGGATGCGTCAGGGCAGGCTCAATTAATTAAGTCTGCTGGAGCGGTCTAATCAGAACTCTCCAGCATTCTGCAGGGTCCCATGTATTCAATGTCCCCGTGTTTCATAATGGTGGCAGGGGTACTTTAATTAAGGCTTGTCAAACAAGCTTTAGTTAAAGCACCCCACCACCATTATGAAACATGGGATGCTGAATACACGAGACTCTGCAGGTGTTTTAATTAAAGCAGCTTCCAAGAGGTGCTCTAATTAAAATGCCCCCTCCTCCCACCCTGGAGCACAGATTCATAGATTCATAGATGCTAGGGTCGGAAGTGACCTCAATAGATCATCGAGTTCAACCCCCTGCATAGGCAGGAAAGAGTGCTGGGTTTAGATGACCCCAGCTAGATGCCTATCTAACCTCCTCTTGAAGACCCCCAGGGTAGGGGAGAGCACCACCTCCCTTGGGAGTCTATTCCAGACCTTGGCCACTTGAACTGTGAAGAAGTTCTTCCTAATGTCTAGTCTAAATCTGCTCTCTGCTAGCTTGTGGCCATTATTTCTTGTAACCCCCAGGGGCGCATTGGTGAATAAAACCTCACCAATTCCCTTCTGTGCCCCCGTGATAAACTTATAGACAGCCACAAGGTCACCTCTCAGCCTTCTCTTGAGGAGGCTGATGAGGTCTAGGTGCCCCAGTCTCTCCTCATAGGGCTTGGCCTGCAAGCCCTTAACCATACGAGTGGCCCTTCTCTGGACCCTCTCCAGGTTATCCACAGCCCTCTTGAAGTGTGGCGCCCAAAACTGCACGCAGTATTCCAACTGCGGTCTGACCAGCGCCCAATAGAGGGGAAGTATCACCTCCTTGGATCTATTCGTCATGCATCTGCTGATGCACGATAAAGTGCCATTAGCTTTTCTGATGACTTCGTCACACTGACAACTCATGTTCATCTTGGAGTCCACTAGGACTCCAAGATCCCTTTTTGCTTCCGTGCCACCAAGCAGGTCGTTCCCTAGGCAGTAGGTGTGCTGGACATTTTTCCTCCCTAGGTGTAGCACTTTGCATTTCTCCTTGTTGAACTGCATTCTGTTGTTTTCTGCCCACTTGTCCAACCTGTCCAGGTCTGCTTGTAGCTGTTCCCTGCCCTCCGGTGTGTCCACTTCTCCCCACAGTTTTGTGTCATCCACAAACTTGGACAGAGTACACTTCACTCCCTCGTCCAAGTCACTGATGAAGACATTGAAGAGTATCAGTCCAAGGAACGAGACCTGCGGGACCCCACTGCCCACTCCCTTCCAGGTCGATACCGACCCATCCACTACGACTCTCTGGGTATGACCTTGTAGCCAATTTGCCACCCACCGGACTGTGTAGTCATCCAAGTCACAGCCTCTTAACTTGTTCACCAGTATGGGGTGGGATACCGTATCGAAGGCCTTCCTGAAGTATAAGTAAACGACGTCAACCCCTACTCCTGCGTCCAGGTGTTTTGTAACCTGGTCATAAAAAGAGACTAGATTAGTCAGGCATGATCTACCTGCTACGAACCCGTGCTGGTTTCCCCTCAGCATAATTTTTCCTTCCGGGCTCTCGCAAGTGTGAGCCTTGATAATTTTTTCAAAGACTTTGCCAAGGATGGAAGTGAGACTGACTGGCCTATGAATGTTACAATGTTACAGGCACATCTGTAATATGTGGCCATAGGTATTTTGTGTCAGACTAATATAATGGCTCTAGTTGCAAGGTGTCATTTGACGTCCACTCTGTTAAAGTTATGGCACTACTGGGCAAGAGTAGCTCCTGAAAATGTCTGAAGATGGCAGTGATACATTATTGAATATAAGACATTGAAAAATATTATTTACCGTTTGAAAAACTGTGAATACTGTAGCTTTTCCTGGGGGTGAGAGGTATTTTTTGGAGCTCTGTTTAAGAGCTTATAGCAGATTGTATGACTTGTGTCTGTCTAATTCCAGCCAAAACAATCTCTTCCCAAACTCCCCTACAACAGGGGAAAATAGAAATTCTAATATTGACAAAGACAGACTGGGAGGTGGGGAGGAGTGAGAGCTGAATCTGAGCAAGTTGTTAGTGCCAGCAAAATCCCATCTCTATCTGTGTCACTGCTGCGGGTAACCACACCCCTGTCACATACATAACTCTTGCTGCCTAATTGATGTAGAAACACACAAATCAAAGATGTGTGCCAACTGTGCAAAGCTGTAGGTATGGTACTGCTGAACCTGACAAATTCCAGCTGCTTTACTAATGGTGTTTCTGTGGAGAACTCCAAAGAGACCACCAGCTTAGTAAATGGGATTTCTATTCTGTTTTAATTTTTAACTTTGGTGATCTAGTTCAAAATCTGAAAGAAATCTCTTCGTCTTTTTTCCTTTTTTAAGAAGTGCATTTGCTGTTTGGATGTCATCCAAAATGCAGCCAAACTTGTTGCTAATTAAAGCACTTAGGGGTCATGCCAGGTAGTCCTTTCTATTGCTGAGAGAGCTCTAGAAACCTGCTTTGGAATTTACTCTTGCCCGCTGTTATTTTCAGCTTAAAAAAAAAAGCTGTAATAAATCTAATAATTACTAATTGACACAAAAATATTCTTGGATTAAAAAATAGGCTCTGCTGTTCAAACACTGGCTTAAATTACATGCCCCCAGCTTACTGGACATAACTCCACAATAAGTCACTTAAAGAACAAAGGCACCTGAAGTGTAGTTATCTATTCTAAAAGCAGTTAGTGAAGAAATTCCTTTGACTTGCATTGATATCTGTTACTGCTCTTGGTTATCATCCATTTGGTTCCATTTCAATAAAATGCTGTTTTTGTTCTTTTTTAGTATTGCTTTTGAAATCTCTTCCTAGGGAAGTGATCAGAATTAAGAGAAACACTAGGGCTAAGTACAGAGGTTCAAAAGCCTGAGGCAGAATCAGTTCAATATTTTCGGGTTTTTCTAAGCTGTGTGGCTTGAACTGATAACAAACTGAACTGATATTCAGTGTTTGGGTGGCCAAGACAGGCAGAAACCTGCACTAACCCAGGCCAGGGCATGGGGGTCTTCACATGTGCCACCCCTCATGGCCAGGCCAGCTGCCTAAGGCTGCTAAACACAGCCCAGTAGCAGCCCAGACCTGATCTGCTGCTGTACACATGCCCCTGCCAGCTGCAGGGACGGGAGAGCCAGAAGAAAATTTCTTCCCAGCCCCTACTTCTGCCGGAGTGGGGAGGGGGAACGTGCCACCAGGCTTTGGTCTTCCAGCTGGTGTCTGTCTGGCATGGGAAAAGCCCCCACTGGGTAGCTTTTCACCCCATAACAGCCTGGCTAGCAGGAGTCTGATTGGTTCAGCCCCACCCCCTCCCCAGCCCTCTGCCTGTGATGGGGGGGAGGGGGGAATGCACATACCCAGCCCAGCCCTGGCTCTCTCCCCAGTGTGTGGAAAAGACCCCACTGGAGGTTTCTCACTCCCCTGCAGCCTGGCTTGCTTGGGCTGGGATCAGCTCAGCCCTGCCCTGCCCTGCCCTGCCCCCTCCCCAGCCCATACCTGTGAGAGGCAGGGACTGGGAGGTGAATGTACTGAGCCATCTTGAGCACCACCCCCAGCCAGGGTCTGCCCAGCACAGAGGGGGGAAACTCCTACCAAGGGCTCTTTGCTCCCCTGCAGCCCAGCTTGCCAGGATGGCATTGGTTCAGTCCTGCCTCCTCCCCAGCCTCCCACCTCTGGGGCAGGGCAGGGGACACACCAGCCCAGCCTGGCACTGGGCCCCACCTCAGCTAGGGTCTTCTGGCTAGAGGGCAGCTGCAGCCCACGTCTGTGAGAGACAAGGGCTGTGGAGGGAGCGGGGTGGAGCTGAGCCCATGGCAGCCTGGCAAACTGGGCTGTGGAGGAGTGAAAAGCCCCTAATAGGCAGACCCTGGCTTGGGGAGGTCAGCTGTCAGGCTGAGCCGGTGTGTCCCCACCTGCCCCACGTCCCCTCTTGGAGGTAGGAGGCTGGGGAGGGCTGAAATGCCAGCCTGGCAAGCTGGGCTGCAGGGGAGTGAAAGCCCTTGGTAGGGACTTCCCCTCACTCTGTGCTGGTCAGACCCTGGCTTGGGGCCCAGTGCCTGACTGGCCTGGTAAACTCACCCTGCCTCTCACAGGTGAGGGCTGGGCTGGGGGTGGAGCTGAGCCATGCCAGCCTGGCAAACTGGGCTGTTGGGGAGTGAAAAGCTCCCAGTGGAAGCTTCTCTCCCCCCTGCACCAGACAGACCCTGTTTTGGGGGGAGGGGAGGTCCAGTGCCAGGCTGGGCCTGTGCATGTCTCCATACCCCACCTCCTCTCTCAGAGGTGGTGGGCTGGGAGGGGGCGGTTGGGGCTGAACCAATTCCAACCTGGCAACCTGTGCTGCAGGGGAGCGAAAAGCCCTTGGTGGGGGCTTACCCCACGCTGTGCTGGGCAGAACCTGGCTGGGGGGGGGGCAGTGCCTGGCTAGCCTGGTGCATTCATGCATTGTCCCCCCACCTGTCACAGGGGAGGGCTGAGGAGGGGCCAGGGCTGAGCTGATCCCAGCCCAAACAAGCTGGGCTGTGCGAGAGTGAAAAACCCACGGTGGAGTCTTTCCTCCACACTGGGCAGACCCTGGCTGGGGGGAGCTGGGGCTGGGCTGGGTGTATGTGTTCCCCCCACTCTCTCTCACAGGTGTGGGGTTGGGGAAGGGGTGGGGCTGAGCCAATGCCATCCTGGTGAGCTAAGCATCAGGGGGGCAAAAAGCCCCTGGTGGAGGCTTTCTCTTGGCACTGGGCAGACCCTGGCTGTAGAGATGAGGGCCAGGCCATTGTAGTTCTGCCCCCCCACCCCCACCCCAGGGGCTGGGGTCGGGGTGGGGATGAACCAATGCCAACCCTGCTCATCTGGCTGCTGTGTGGGTAAAAAGCCCCCACATGCTAGGACTTTCCTTCTCCTTGTTCTGTACAGACAGAGGACTAAGGGAGCCTGGGGTTCTGTTCCCTTGTGCCACCCCCCAACCTACGAGACTGACAGGTGCTGGCCTGGAGCAGAGGCTTTAGTGCCTTAGTTCTGTGATAGGTGGAGGAGGGGCCAGCCCTTCTCCACTGGAGCAGATAGCACAGCCCAGGGCTACAAAGCATTCTGGGATGCTGGGGGACTGTGAGTTAATTTGAATCAGGAAGGGATCTGAGTCAGAAGTTCCATAACCTGGTTTGACCTACATTAGTTAAGTCTGATGCTATGTCCAACCAGGTTAATCTTAAACTGGTTTTGGCCATTTTGAAAGAGGTTTATGTGCACTGAACTTCTGTTCTGTTACAAGTTTAAACCAGTTTCCAGTCACTTCAACCAGTTTATGTGTAACTTCTGTCCAGGGTTCAAATTACTGGGGGAGCTCAGGGAGTTTGAGTCCTTCCCCCCCCTCCATAAGAGATGAGAGCCCTCCAATAAGGGACAAGAACCCCACTGTGAGCCAGCACCCCTTTCCCCTCCCCCCCGCTACAACCCAAAGCCCATGTGCCACCACGCACAGCCCACAGCCTGCCCCGCACCTTTCTAAGCAGCCCAGGCAACCGCGGCGGCTCCTTCTGGCTGCCAACACCACTGGCCTCAGCCCCCACAGTACTGTGCACAACCCTGACCCTAGTCATTTTTGTTTGCAGACCCCCCAAGAGTCAAAGTGTAATATGAACCCTGCTTCTGTCCCTAACCTTGAAGCAGCTTATACCAGCCAGCCCCCTTGTCACTAAAGGCTAATGTACATGCATAATGAAGAAGAAAACTGGGAAAGAAGAGTTTAAAATCCAAACCTTTTAAGGCGTAACATAAACAGCAAATAACATGTTGAAAAAATACAGGTTATGGAGTCTTGAACTGAGTTGTGAACCACTTCAAATGAAGTTCAAAATTTGGGGGTTGATGGTGTAGGAGGCCCCTTCCATTCTCATGTTCTTATGTAAGATTGTATGTATAAGTGCAGGAGTATTTTATTTAAAGATACATAGATGGACTCTGTCACATCTTGGAGAGGGGTTAAGTGCCAAACCTGTACATTATGGCAAAAAGAAAAAAAAAGGGTTTGTGTATGAATTTAAGATTAGATCAGACTATCTTTTTGGGAAACACTGTGGACATCAATACACTTTACTTTTGTTCAGAGAAACATCAGGATGACTCTGATGCAGAGAGATTTCGTGCCACAAATTTATAAAAAGAGGCTAAAATCAATCAGGTGCATGCTCCATCTAAATCTGCAAAGCCATAAATAACAAAGAACTTTATTTAGATCTCATCAAAAGCCTTTCACTTCTCCCGAGGAAAAAATATGATTCTGATCACCAGCATCCTCAATTAAATGTTGTTTTTGTGGCGTTATATTTGTCATTCTACAAGCTAGTGCTCGTTTCAAAAATAGAAATATTAATGTATGGAGATGCTTGAGTGTGCCAAATAATATTGGATCTAGCATATAAAGGAAAAGCTCAAGAGATACAGGAGTCTGGCAGTCTGCCATTTAGAGATGAAAGAATAATAATTTGTATGATAAGAAAGTTTGCAAAAATCTTCCATGTAAGAACAATAAAAATTATGATCTATGTTTATAACCTGGTATTTCTAGATTATTTACAAGTCTAGTGGTTGGCTATACAAAAAAATGCATATTCATTTGTGCAAAAAAATCTTTGCTTTAATACATTAATGATCCCAACCCCATCCCCCCAAAAAATCAATTCTCTCTTTCTTGTTTAAAAAAAACCTCAGTAATGTATTCAGGTTTTAAACTGCGTGGACATTTCTGTAATCTGAATGTCTGAGAAGAAAGATGGGAGATTTGCTTACATGAGGTCTTTGGAAAGAAGGTTCTTAGTAATTGTAAATATGGTTTTATTTATGTGCTTAGTATTGGCTGTGGTCACCATTTATTTAATGGCATTTTACCACAGATACTAGTGTATGACAAGAGTGGGCAAATGCTACCTTTTACAATTGCCACCAATACTTCTCTGAATACACTAACACCACAGCCCTCATCTACTCTATATACTCTTGGTGGATGGCAGGTTATCTGATGACCTTAAACAGCCAAGAACACAGGGCCCTAATACTTTAAAGCAGCATTTCTTAACCAGTGGGTCGTGACCCAGAAGTGGGTTGTAAGAATATTTGAAAGGATCACAAACAGGTCCCCAGAAAAACCTGTGAAAGCGCGGGTTTCCCCTTGCAGGCTGGCAGTGTTCAAGCCTACAAGTGGCTGCTTGGTATGATTGGAGGCAGTAGGCACATGTGCGCCTGCCCACATGCGAGGCTGAGTCGTGGGAGCAGCCCCAGCCACTGGACACAGGTAAGTATAGGGAGCAGGGGATGGCGGTCCAGGGCACTGTCCAGAGGGCTGGGAGGTGGTGTAGAGGGTGTCTGTGCGTGTGTGTGTGTGTGGGTGTGTGTGTGCATGTGCAAGTGTGTGCCTGCCTGCCTGCCAGTGCTGGGTACAGTGGCCAGGCATGGAGCTGTGGCAGGGCAGGGGGAAGGGGGAGAAGGCCCCTGGCCTTTCTGCAGGGGAAGGAGGTGAGGGCAGTCCTTCACAGTGGGGGGCTACATGCCTAGGAGGGTGGCACAGGGCCAGGGCCCATACACACAGGGGCCTGCACTCACTGCTTACACTCTGGCCTGAGCGGGGGAGGAGGCAGCTGGGGGCCCCCTCTGGCAGGGCGGGGGTGGAGGGGGCAGGGGACTGCAGATTGGCAATGAGGGGCACCAGCATGACTCGGGGGGGAGAGGGCTGTGGCTTGGGGTTGAGGGGTACCAGCAGGCCCGGGGGGCAGATGACTGTGGGTCAGGCACCAACAGGGCCAGGGGGATGTGGGTCAGGACAAGCCATTGATTTTGACAAATGGGTTCCAGTACAAAAAAGGTTGAGAACCACCGCTTTAAAGGCAATGCTTCCAAGGTGCGGTATAATTAACAGGGTTTACAGTTTCCGACCAGCTAGCTACAGAGGAGTAAATCAGCATATGTTCACGTAAGCAGAAAACAGCATGTGGTCTGACTAGTTTGGGATGATCACAGTCTAATATAGACACTTTAGCTATTTCAGAATGTAGGAAAAGAAAGAAAAGGGGTAAATCATTCTGCTTTCCCCTTTTTAATTGCCTACATTCCAATAGTTCCTGTCTCCGGTATTAAAGTGAATCTGTATGCCACCCTGAATAGCTTATGATCACTGTGGTTCTTGTTTATAAGTGAAGCAGGCTGCATCAGGACTTGGTACAGTTGCATATCTCTAGCTGATAGAAAGTGCTGTTTTAAGTCAAGAGGCTTCAGCTTGGTCTTTGTACAAGATTGGCATTTGGGTAAGTTGCTACAATGCATATACAAAAAGAAATTACTCATAATGGAAGGATAAAAAATAGCTCTGCTAGGTCAGCTCAAGTATTCTGCAGATGATGAACAAAGCAGAGTTTGTCATTTGTCGCACTGTGAATGATGGCAATATTCCTCCAGTTTATATGAAACAATGACTTAAAGTACAGCACATCAGTGCATTCCTTTTGCAGCAGCACAGACAACTTTTCAGCTGTTTGCAAAGAAAAGTTTCAACTTTCATATAAGCATTTAAGTGTGGCGTTACCAGGTGCACTTACACCATACTGAGTTAAAGTTAGGATGTGCTGTGAGCAGTTGCACATTAGGGGTTAATACCGTTTCTTGTCTGCACAGCTCTGACTTGCCACTAGAGGGCTGGTAAGCAGAGGCATAGTTATAAGCCAAGACACCTGGGCTCTATCATGGCTCTGCCTGGTGGTGCAGAAGGGGACAGGGTGTCAGTGGTGCATTCTATGATGCTGGAGGACTACAGATTGCTCATTTTACTGTTTTGGAGCAGATTGAGGTTGCCCTAACATGAACTAGGTAGCACAGCCCAGAGTTAACCCTCACCTGAAGTGGCATAACTTTGAGATGCTCAGAGGGCATTTAGCATGAGTTAACAAGCTTTAACATGCAGATGTTCACATTTTAAATGTCCTTAGTATGATCTAAGTATAACAAACTTCACCCTAAGTTCACTAGCACATTTAATTGAGGTGGGGGTAAAGAAGTAGGAAGATGGAAAGATAGAGGCACAAAAAAGTTTTAAAAAGGAAAAGAAAGGAGGAGAGGATTGTAAAGTATAGCTTATTATGGCAACATAACTTTAGAGAACTAAAGTTAGGACAAGCATTCCTTCTTGGTGCTGTAAAATCATGTGTTCTGCCATCTGTAAATCATCCTGTAAGTAAATTAAATTCACACCTGGATGTGGTCATTGTTAATATTTCCCATTTTATGTAATACATTCGTCTTTAAATAGATAAGTCATTGGAATCCGAAGTTGAAGATGCTGATTTCATACTTTTCAAAGCATTTCATCAGTATAACAAAGATGCCTTGATAGATTACTGTTCAAATGACGGAGCTATCTAGAGATAACCTAGCCCATGATTGGAATCTGCATCTTTACAGAACTAAAACTGTACTGGCTCAGACTTTGATAAGGATAATTACTTTGATTAATTACATGGTGGAAGCACCGGAAATACTGTGTTGTGCAATTTTTTAAGCTGAAGAGCTAGGGAGGGACTTTCCAAAACAAAATATTCCCAATAGACTTTTTAAAGCACAAAATAAAAGGGGAAAATTGGGGATAAATGTGGCAGTAATTCTTGGGGTGGGTGGGAGACTTAAGAGTCCACAGCAGAATACATTTATACATTTCAACCTGTGTCCATTGGTGAATTTAAATGAAACCCATAAACTGCTATTATCTGTGTGACTAGACTATTGCTAGTATTTGCTAATTTTACTGTTCAATCCAACCACTACCTATTATATAAAACACTTGTATAGTCAATAGAATTTGTTATACTTCTTTCAATCAGTAGTTTTGATAGCTGAAATCTCATTCTGCCATCCTTTCATTCCCTAAGTAGATATATAGGACAAGAGCCACAATGGGACGTAGGGGTACTTGATGAATTAGGCATCCATAAGTCTAAAGTTTAGATGATCAAAACAGCCGTTCAGCTTTCACCTAACTAGGGGGTACCTAAAGTTTGATCACTAATGAGCCACAGGTTTGACCCATCTACAAGTTTGCTTCTGAACATAACAGCATTGAAAACTGTTTTTTGAGTCACAAGTGCCTAAACCCTGGTATTTATCTCTTTAAAGATACTGAAAAATCTGGTGCCTTTAGACAGACAGAAACTAGATTTTCATATCACCAAACACAATAAGCAATATGTTGCTTAATAGAGAATGTCATTGTATCATGATACCTTAAAGTTACTGTAAAGTTACAGTAAATATTCAGTTGATAAAATACCAACTTTGCAAGTTCATTCACGTCAATGAAAATGTTGTGAGAGATGATACTGGTCATTGGATTTGGTCAATGTACTTTTAATCTTGGCTCCAGGGTAAGTGATAAGCTGAAGCGGTTGTTTTCCTGTGTTTTGTAGGATACTTTATTACTGAACAAAACCAGTGACGAAGCTGATAATTTGCTGAAACAGAATACTGTCAGTGCTTAATTGGTAAATTTTGTCTTTGCTCAGTTTTCAGAAAGGCAAAGTACCCATGGCTCCTACTGGCTTTGATAAAAGCTGTAAACAAAAATTCAGCATTCAGTGATGAGCTCCAATCTGAATGCTTTGCATCCATTCTTGGTGTTTACAATTATAATGCATGTATGAAGTCCCATGGAAGGACACATTTTTATATGTATGCAATTCTGTACCTTTGCTATTAAGGAAACTGCACTGAATGAAAGGGCTTGTTTCTAAAGAACAGAGTTTGTAACATCTAACATACTTACCTTTGGAAGCCAGGAAACTAAACAGGTAGGAAAGAAATGAATTTACAGTACTTCTTACACAAAGGCATGTTAATAGAGAATTTGGAAGAAAGGGTTTAGCAAAAGTTATGTTGCTAACAAAAGTGAATTTGCAAACATCTGAGGAAAGGCTGACCACTAACAGCCAGCCTGAATTTGTTAAGAACCAACTTGATTTTCTTTGACAAAGTAACTGGTGAGTGGATGAAGGGAATACAGCTGATACATTATATTTGAACTTTAGTAAGGCTTTTGATATAGTGCCACAAGATATTCTCATACATAAACTGGAGAAATGTGGGCAAGATGAAGTTACTATAAGGTGGATTCATAATTGACTCAATAACCCCAAGTAAAGAGTAATTATCTACTGATGGATGTCAGAATGGCTAGATGTTTCCAGTGGGGTTCCATAGGGATCTGTCCTGGGTCCAATGCTGCTTAATGTATTTAACGATTTGGATGTCAGAATAGAGGGCTTTCTGATCAAGTTGACAGTTGATATGAAATTGGGAAGGCTGGCAAACACTTCAGAGGGTAGAGAGAGAATTTTGTAAGATCTTGACAGATTGGAGAGCTGAGCCAGAGACGAAAGAATAAAGTTCAACATGGTGGGTGTATCTACACATGCAGTTAACTGGAAGTGATAACAAACTGGAAGTTTATTGCTCCAGACTTTATTGCTCCCAGGCATGCCATTTGCCTGGGACTGCAGCACATTGAGCCAGGTTGCAGCAGCCCCAACTAGCGGGGGTCCCAGGGCATCAGCCTACCAGGCTGGGGCTGCTCTCCCTGACTCAACATGCTGCAGAAGGGCTCACTGGGGCATGAGGATTCTTCAGTGCAGAGCTAGCTGGTAAGCAGCACCCCACACTGAAGCACCTTCATGCCCTAGCCAGCTGGGGCAGTATCTACATGTATGCTGCTACAGAGTTTTTTACTCTACAGCAGGATAGTACTTGTATTTATAAGTACTATCCTGCTGTGGGGTAAATTAGTTTACTCCAGCCTAATAGGGGTACATGTGTAGACATGTGACATTTACTGTACAGTTCATTAGTCAACTGTGCAGGAAAAATCTCATGTAGATGTGCCCAGACAAGTGTAAAGTGCTACACCTAGGGAAGAATAACCACAAGGATGAATACAGATAGGATGATAACTTGTTGGGCCATAGTGTTGCTGAGAAGGGTCAGAGTTTTGGTGGATCATACACTAGTCCTAAATCAGCAAGGTGATGGAGCCACACACACATACACACAAAAAATAAATAATCTGGGCTGCATCAACAGAATTATTAGGTGAAAGACATGGGAGGTGATAGTAGCACTTGTTGCTGATCAGGTCTCGTTTAGAGTATTCTGGGTTCTACATTATAAGAAGGATGTGGAGAAGCTGGAGAGGGTCCCAAGCCAGCCAGAAATATAAGAGAGTTGGAAGGCAAATCATATAAGTAAATGTTGAGAGTGATAGGTATGTTTAGTGTGGTGAAAGAGGGATTGGAGGTGAGGAAGAAGGGGGCATGATAGTAGTTTTACAAATATCAGAAAGGCTCAAGCTTCAGTTTTTGTTTCCTTGTTCACTAGTTGTGCTACACCCTGTCAGGATTTCTCTTTTAGTAATGCCTCTAGTGATAAATTACACATGGATCATCCTATCATTGCGCAATAGGATTGCATTAACAAATAAAAGCACTGCATGTGAAAGTGCATGCTTTTGATTTTCCTTTTTAAAAATGGTTATTGTAGAGTTAGGTATTAGAGTTAATGCCATTATTTTTTTAAGTATTACTGTGCAAGAATTAACTTGTTCCTCTTATTGCAAGTCATCCTTTTTCCCCTCTTGATTTTGATATTCTAGGTGAACCTAGAATATCAAAAGAGGATGATATTTTTCTAGATGCACCAAATTAAGGAAGGGGGGAGGGTTGGGGGGGTTGTTAGTTTTTTTTTCAGGGTTTGGGGTTTTTTTTTTGCTCAGGAGCAATCCCATAGGTGAAAAAGAATCCCATGGGTGTAAAAAGCTACTGAAGGGGAAAAAAAACCTAAAAGGATCCTCTAGGAGAATATCCTCTAAATACTGTCTCTGACAGAAAGGAGAGGTAAATGGATGAAGCTGCCTTTAGGATCCAGCTTGCAGGAGATGACAGCTTTCTGGTCTCTCTCTTTGGCCATTGCTCCCTTTACTTTCTTGGCAGCTCCACTCCAACAAAATTAAAAACATAACAATTAACTTGCAAATGTCTTGCTTCTCTTTCCTGATGCAAATGATCTACTTACTATTCTTGATAAGGGAACTATGAGTGAAATGCAGGTGATTGTGTGCAATGAGCTACTTATTATTTTAATATTGTGAAGCAGTGATAACATTAAAAGTTCATGTTACCTTCATATGTTACTATTTTTGACTGGTGCTTGCAAAAAAAATCTCTGGTCCGAGCATGGTGGTGCCTTAAGCTTGAGGTACCTGGCCTGGCTGAGGGGAATGAGTTGAAGCTTGGGTGCTGCTGATGCTGGAGTTAGTAATTCATTTGGCTACTCTATGCTGCTAATACAAACTCTGTGTTGTTAATCCAGCTGGTAATTTAGTGTGATTCAAACTGTGCTAACTCAGGTGTAGGTAATTCAAACTAACATTGCAGTGAAGACAAAGACCTTTATCCCAGAGTAAGCAGAGAAGAAGGAGAAGGTGTTAGTTAAGAAGCAACATTCCTAGATTGCTCTTGACTCCCTCCCCAGACCCCAATCAGCATCCTTGGCCCTGAATTGTTTTTTCTTTGTTTTTGAGGATGTGTGTGTGGTATATAGAACTAGGAGATGCTTTTTGCTGTTTTAAGTTGTTCTTTTCTCCCATATAACTTCCTCCTAGTGGATTTGCTTTTGCCTGTGTGACCTTGGTCAAAGACAACGCTAGTTTCAATTGCTGCATACACATTACTAATAGTCCATGTACTTGGAAGTGTCCCTCTGAGATGTGAAGAAATAATCATAAAAATGTTACATTTTATGATTCGTGAAACTTTCAGTTGACATTGTGATGTAACAAACAGGAGTGCATGAAAAGCTTGTATAAGGCACTCCATTAATTGGTCTGGTTCTGGGAAATCTGTTTGGAAAGTGGCCTGTTAGTACTCGCTCTCTTCCTTCCCAATGCCACTCAGTTTTTTGCCTTTAATGAAGTTTAATCAATGAAAGAAATAACCAAAGTTCTAGGCCATCATCCCTGTAGTGCTTTGCACACAAAATTATTTTTTGACACAAAGCAGTTCCGGAATCCATTTCTTTTTCTCCTTTGATGAACAGAGGAACTAGACCTATTTTTTCCATACCTAATTTCAATTTTGCTTAAATGAAATTGTAAGTGATTCTTCTTGGGATGTAAAACTTGCTAGACTAACTCTCAGTCGTGTATTCAGCACTACAAATGGAGCTGTTCTGCATTTTAATACTTTGAAGAAAATTGACTCCTGTGATCTCCATAGTAACAAGTAATATTACACTTTTTCTGGCTTCTGTTTTGCTGATATGTTAAATATATTTTCATGGCATATAAATCATGACTGTGAAAAGAGATTAATTTCCATGACAATAGTGCCTAATGAATTACAATATTATGAGGCCAATATTAGTGATATTTGGCTGCTGTTGCTAATAAAAGGTCAAATGATCTTGTTGCTAATACTTCATTGTCAACTGTGGCGGGGAAAAATCCTTCAAAATAAAAAAGCTGCAACAATTAAAGGTTTTATACCTATAGCAAAATGGCAGCTTCTCACTTGCTGCTGCATGAGATTCTCACAACCAAAAGCTATTTTTTAATCATTATTTTCACTACCCTTTTTCAATGATAGTCATCTGAGGTGACACTTAAAACAATGGTAGGTGAAAATATTAGATTAAAGTGTAATTTTGTAATGAATTGTGGCCCTTTAAGCAGGAGTCAAAGACAGGCAGAGGCAATGAAAATACTTTTAATCTCACTGTATGGGTAAATGAAAAACTGGAATGACTATCTTCCTTTTCTCTGTAGAATGTTATGCCATTTGCAAAGGAACAGAGGTTAGGTGAACAACTTGCTGAAGCAGAATACTGCCAGTGCTTCAGAGATGGACAAAGGTAAGCTTTGTCTTAAGTTGCCTAATTTTCCAAGATGCTAAGCTTCATTAAGAACTGTAGATGAAAATCAGTGTTCAGTGACAACTCCAGTCTAAATACATTGCATCAGTTCTTGGTGGTGTTACATCATAATATGAATATGGAATCCCATTCCAAGACACATTTTCATAAGGACGTCATTCCATACCTTTGCTATTAAGGCAGCAACACTAAAGGAAAGAATTTGAGTCTTAAGGTGGTTTTGCTGGTTTATGGCATAGCTTGTGAATAGAACTTATTCTTCTGACATACTTGTTTTTGAAAACCTGAGAACTAGCCAAGGAAATGAAAGTATAGTACTTCTCACACTACGGTAGATTTCTTCATGTAAAATTTGGAAGGATTTAGTAAGAGCTGTGTTCTTTTAACAATGCAAGTGGTATATGAAGCCTTGAATTTTCTTCTCTAGCTTTCTAATTGATATTGTTTGAGCATTTTTTTTCATATTCTGTTCAGAAGAGCCAGCTGCCAAAAGAAAGTGCTAAAGTTGGCCCTTGCTGGTCCTATACTCTTGGAGTACTGGTACCTCCTGATCCAGTTTCAGGGACACTTTAAGGACTGATGTAGACTGGTGGGGAGCCAGGAAAGAACCTAGGCATTGACTTGTCCCTCTTCCCATATACACATTGGTTGGCTTGAATAAACACAGTCCAGTGGAGCCCCAAGCAAATGCTCTGGTTGCCTGGCCCTCAAACAGACCCTGAAAACAAACATCTAGTGACAGCCTAAAACCAATGGAAGCATCACAGGAGGAAGTAATAGGCCTGGGTTTGCGCTGATACATTCAGTCCAGAACAAACAGACATTTCTGGGGATATGCAGAGTATGTGTCAGGATATGACATCCCTTAGTGGATCACATGGCACCACCAGTAGCATGAGTGAAAATTTAGGCTTGCAGCAATCATGAGGAATTACCAGATTCAGGAGGAGACATGTTCCCAGTACCAGCCAAGAACCATTTTTCTGCACCCCATTCTAAGCCTGTCTCTGTCTCTAGGCAAACTGGAGGAATTAAACAGAGGGAATTTCATAGATTTCATAGATTTCATAGACATTAGGGCTGGAAGGGACCTCGGAAGATCATCGAGTCCAGCCCCCCGCCCAAAGGGCAGGAAGTCAGCTGGGGTCATAGGATCCCAGCAAGATAAGCATCCAGTTTCATCTTGAAGGTGTTCAATGAAGGCGCTTGAACAACCTCCGGTGGCAGGCTGTTCCAGACCTTGGGGGCTCGGACAGTAAAGAAATTCTTCCTTATGTCCAGCCTGAAACGATCTTGTAGTAGTTTGTGACCATTCAACCTCGTCATCCCTTGGGGCGCTTTGGTGAACAAACGTTCCCCCAGATACTGGTGGTCACCCCTGATAAACTTGTAGGTGGCCATCAGATCACCCCTGAGCCTGCGCTTTTCCAGGCTAAAGAGCCCCAGGGCTCTCAGCCTGTCATCGTAGGGTCTGCTTCCCTGACCTCTGATCATGCGCGTGGCTCTTCTCTGGACTCTCTCAAGCTTCTCCACATCCTTTTTGAATTCTGGAGCCCAAAACTGGACGCAGTACTCCAGCTGCGGCCTCACTAAGGCCGAGTACAGGGGGAGAATGACGTCCCGGGATTTGCGTGAGAAGCATCTATGGATGCAAGCCAGCGTTTTGGTCGCTTTACTAGCCACAGCATCGCATTGCAGGCTCATGTTCATCTTGTGGTCAATGATGACCCCCAAGTCTCTTTCTTGCATAGTGCTAGCCAACATAGCACTGCCGAGCCTATAAGGATGCTGCGGGTTTTTTTCCCCAAGGTGGAGAACCTTGCATTTATCGGCATTGAACACCATCAGATTCTCATCCGCCCACTTGCTGAGCATGTCCAGGTCAGCCTGGATCATCCGCCTGTCTTCTGGTGTGGATGCTTTGCCCCAAAGTTTGGTGTCATCGGCGAACTTGGCCAGTCCGCTTCTGACTCCAGTGTCCACATCATTAATGAAGATGTTGAACAGTATGGGTCCAACGACAGAGTCCTGGCGGACCCCACTGGTCACAGGACACCACGATGAGTGACTTCCATCAATTACTACCCTCTGGGTCCGACCCCGGAGCCAATTTTCCAGCCAGTGGATCGTGGAGGACCCAAGGCGACAATTGGCCAGTTTCTCCAAGAGACGATCATGGGACACCAGAACGAAGGCTTTTTTGAAGTAAAGATATATGACATCAATCTCTTCTCCCTTGTCCAGGTGATAGGTCACCTGGTCATAGAAGGAAATGAGATTGGTCAAGCAAGACCTACCCTCAACAAACCCGTGCTGGCTATCCCTTAAGATGTTGGCGTCAGCCAGTCCATTAAGGATGGCCTCCTTAATAAACTTTTCTAAGATCTTCCCCGGGATAGAAGTCAGGCTGATGGGCCTATAGTTAGCCGGATCCACTTTCCTCCCTTTCTTGAAGATAGGCACCACATTGGCCTTCTTCCAGTCTTCGGGCACTACACCAGAGTGCCAAGAGTTTTCAAAGATCCGCGCTAGAGGCTGGGCTATGATGCTCGCCAGCTCCTTGAGTACCCTGAGGCAAAGATTGTCAGGGCCGGCTGACTTGAAGGTATCCAGCTTCTCAAGATGTTCCTTCACGAAATCAGCATTAATGGAGGGCAGGGGATCACCCTCACCCGGACTTCCCGGCCCTGTAGCAGGCATGGGCGTCCCATGAGGCTGATGAAAGACCGATGCAAAGTACCTATTTAATAGGTTGGCTTTTTCCTGGGCGTCAGTTGTCAGTTGCCCCATCTGGTTCAGCAGGGGTCCAACGTTGCCCCTGCTTTTCCTCCGGCTCCCCACATATCTGAAAAAGGACTTTTTATTGTCCTTGATGCTCAAAGCTAGCTGGAGTTCAGTTGCAGCCTTGGCTTTCCTGGTCTGCTCCCTACAGGACCGGACCAGTGCAGAATAATCCTCCTTGGAGGTGACTCCCATCCTCCATCCTTTGTAGGCCTTTCTTTTTAGCCTCAGGAGGTCTGCTAGGTCCCTGGAGAGCCAGGGGGGCTGCTGTGCCCTCTTGCTGCCTTTCCTCCGAGATGGAATAGACTTAGTTTGGGCATTGAGGATCGTTCCCTTGAGGAGCAACCACTCTTCTTGAACTCCCCTCTCCCTGTGGTCACGGTCCCTTAGGGCCTCACTGACAAGCCTCCTGAGCTTGTCAAAGTCGGCTTTCCTGAAGTCAAGGACTTCCGTGTTGCTGACTGACTTGCCAGCTTTTCGGCGGATGGTGAAGGTGATCAGCTTGTGGTCGCTGTCACCCAGCTTCCCATCGATCACTAGGTCACCAACTAGGTCATCCCCAGTAGCCAGCACCATGTTGAGCAGCGCTTTGCCTCTCGTTGGCCCATAGACTTCTTGAGTCAGGTAGAGGTCATCCACGCACGAGAGGAAGTTCTGCGACCGCTCAGATTTTGCTGAGCGATCCTCCCACAAGATGTCTGGGTAATTGAAGTCACCCATGACAACCATGGTCCTGGAGCAAGCTGCCTCAGCCAGTTCCTGGGCAAACTCCTGGTCTAGCTCAGGACTTTGGGTGGGAGGTCTGTAATAGACTCCCACCATTGTGTCCCCTGTGCCGTGTTCCCCACGGATTTTAACCCAGAGGGTCTCCAGCCATCCACCCTGGTCGCCAATATCGGCTTGCAGGGACATGTAGCTTTCCTTAACATAGAGAGCTACACCCCCGCCCCTTTTCTCTACACGATCCCTCCTGTACAGGGTATAGCCATCTATACCCGTGGTCCAGTCATGGGTGGAGTCCCACCAGGTCTCCGTGATTCCTATGACATCGTAATTGTTTGCACTGAGCAGGAGGATGAGCTCCTCCTGCTTATTCCCCAAGCTCCTGGCATTAGTGTACAGGCAGGCAAGTGCCCCCTGGGGGGCTCCTTCCTTGCCCACAGATTTTACCAGGGCTGGGGCTGGGGTGGTCTCCCTTGAGTGCCATGATCCGCTGGCTTTGCAAGGATTGCTCAGCGGGCCAGCAGTGGTGGTAGTCCCCCCGTCCCCCAGCGGGCTTAGTTTCAAGGCCGGTGGAGCAGGTCAGCCAGTCTGGCTGAGAAGAGCCTCCTCCCTAGGGGAGAGAGGTGGAGACCATCTCTTCCCAGCAGCTCGCTGCCTCTCTCGCCAAAGAGCGGGCTGTGGTCATGAAAGCCAAAGCCTTCCTGACGACACCAGCGCCGCAGTCTTTGGTTGACCACATAGATCCTCCTGTGCCTTCTCAGCCCATAGCCTGAGACTGGAAGGATCGACGAGAACACCACCTGTGGTGTAGGGAGGAAACAACATCATTCTGTTCATCTAATAAAGCAAAACAAAGGTAAAGTGGAGATGAAGGAAAGTACCTGAAAGATGGATGGAGTTCAGAGTGAATGGTGATATCTTTTATGTATGTAGATTGGCTAAGAGAAGGGAACTGGTCCGAAAACAGGAATAGAGCAACCAAGAGATGGAATGACCATGTAAACAAATGTTAAGAAGTGGGTAGACTGTAAATGGCGCAAGGAAGGGATAGTGTACATGAGAGAGGTGTCTCAGTTTATCATTTTTATTTTCCTGAAACGGCCACTTTATTTTTCCTACACAGAATTGCAGTCTCTCCCCTAAGCCAAGTGGTGGTGCTCAAGGTTTTATGTTAGTGAAAATCATAAGTATAAAAAAAATTAGTTTAAGAACTCTTGCGGTGTTGCATCTTGCTGATTCAATCAAAGGAGACAAAGGTTAGTGGTTACTTCTGGTTATATTTTATGTTGAATTTCTAGGGGAATGTAGCTTGGGATCATCAAATGCCATGTTGGAATCGATGTGGTATTTGTGTTACTGACAGTACTTACTGCAACTGGGCAACACAATGTTTCTTGTAGGCATAGGCGGAGAGAGAAAATATTATTTGTGGGGGCTGAGTAAAACTTAAACTTAAAAGGTACTTCTACTGTGCTGCTACACAAACACCACCCAGCAGGTAAGTGTGTGGGGGTAAGGGGCATGCGGGGGCAGATTGAGACCCCTGTGTTGAGGGAGTGGGGCAGAGACAAGGGCAGGGGCTGGGGTGAATGGGGCCCTGGGGCAGATCATGGGATGGTCGGAGTTGTGGGCAGCTCATTCAGGGGTGCAGGGTGGCTCCTGCCACTGCGCACGACCCATGGGAGGCTTGGGGGCGGCATGTGCCCCCCAGATTTGTGCATAGATTCATAGATGCTAGGGTCGGAAGGGACCTCAATAGATCATCGAGTCCAACCCCCTGCATAGGCAGGAAAGAGTGCTGGGTTTAGATGACCCCAGCTAGATGCCTATCTAACCTCCTCTTGAAGACCCCCAGGGTAGGGGAGAGCACCACCTCCCTTGGGAGCCCGTTCCAGACCTTGGCCACTCGAACTGTGAAGAAGTTCTTCCTAATGTCTAGTCTAAATCTGCTCTGTGCTAGCTTATGACCATTATTTCTTGTAGCCCCCAGGGGCACCTTGGTGAGTAAAACCTCACCAATTCCCTCCTGTGCCCCCATGATAAACTTATAGGCAGCCACAAGGTCGCCTCTCAACCTTCTCTTGCGGAGGCTGAAGAGATCCAGGTGCCCCAGTCTCTCCTCATAGGGCTTGGCCTGCAAGCCCTTAACCATATGAGTGGTCCTTCTCTGGACCCTCTCCAGGTTATCCACAGCCCTCTTGAAGTGTGGCACCCAAAACTGCACACAGTACTCCAACTGCGGTCTGACCAGCACCCAATAGAGGGGAAGTATCACCTCCTTGGATCTGTTCGTCATACATCTGCTGATGCACGATAAAGTGCCATTAGCTTTCCTGATGGCTTCGTCACGCTGCTGACTCATGTTCATCTTAGAGTCCACTAGGACTCCAAGATCCCTTTCTGCTTCCGTGCCACCAAGCAGGTCACTTCCTAGGCAGTAGGTATGCTGGACATTTTTCCTCCCTAGGTGCAGCACTTTGCATTTCTCCTTGTTGAATTGCATTCTGTTGTTTTCTGCCCATATGTCCAACCTGTCCAGGTCTGCTTGTAGGGGTAGTAGAGGGCTGCTGCTGTGGGCTGGGGCTCTGTGAGCCACTTCCATTACCCTGGGAGCCACAGGCTGTCTGTGCCACCTCCCCTGCCTGCCCGGCTATGGGAGGCACATGGTGTCACTGCATCCTATGACTGCCAAGTGGTGGGAGGCACATGGCGTCACGTAGCTCCTGAGACAATGGCAGTGGGGCACAGCGCCCAGCATGCAGCAGCAGCCTGCCTCCACTCTACCCCACAAACAAATCCAGGGGGCATGTGCCCCCCATGCCTTCCCTGGGGTGCACACAGTGGCAGGAGTCTCCCCGAATCCCTGGATGAGCCGCCAATGGCTCCAACCCTCCTATGACCTGCCCCAAGGCCCCATTCACCTATGCCCCTGCATCTGCCTCTGCCCCACTCCCTCCCTCACTGTGGGGGCCTTAAGCTGCCTCCCCAACCCTTTTCCCTCCCCTAAACTCCTTTCCCTTCACAGACTTACCTGCTGGGCACTGCTCCACATGTGGCCGGGCTGTGTTCCTGGCTGCCTGCAGCAGGCTGCAGCTGTGTGTCTGTGCGCACCCCTCCTGTCCTGCTGCAGCTGCCCGGAGCCTGGGCCCAGAGCCTGTGCTGCCACCGCTGCCCCACATTTGCGGGGGCTAAGCCCCGTTAGCCATGGCCTTCCACCGCCTATGCTCTTAGGATGTCAGGAAGGATTTTAAAATAGGACTCCAAGGGTTAAAATAGAGACATTGTTTTACAAGCAAAGCCTCATATCTCTGGAAACTTAGCTGCAGAGTGAACCATCACATTATTGTAAAGCTGAATAGCTTTAAATATAAAATGCTGATTTTTCCAAAGCTTGTAACAGTAGCCGTTTGTTTTATGAACTACCAAATCAGTGTGCTACAGGCTGTCACTGAACATTTGTTCCACTTGTTGCTGAATGAAGGATTGAACAATCGGTATGTAAGGTATCTATACAATTGAGTAAAGATAGAAACAGCTAGAAAACAAAAGATTAGGGTTACAAGCAACTTGTGCTGTGGTGATGCCTGTTTAGGGAATGTAGAAGAAAAGGAAGACAGAAAAGCTGAAAATCAATGAATTGCCAGGGTTATTACAGAAGACTTCATAATTCTAAATAGTTGACAACACAGCACAGATTGCTTATGAAGGTGGAAAAAAATGCCAAGTATGAGGCATGTGCCAGCTATGGGAAATGAGTCTGATTGTGTCAGTCTAGTTTCCATTGGAAAAATGTTTGCATTACAAGATCAATTGCTATAACTTATTGGCAGCCATAGTGAGAGGGTCTTAGTATGATTTATATGGCTATATAAACCAAACTGTTCTACAGTTAGTCGCTAGAACTAGTGACAAACTCCTCAGTAGTTCTTCTAGGTAAGTCTGAGCTACACTAGCGGGAGGGTATAGAGCAGCTTGTACTGCTGTTCCCTCTGTTCTACCTGGGCATGTCTACTTGTGCATTCACATGCTTTAATTAACATACATTAAGCTCCTATAGATGTGCAGTGAGACCGCTCTGACGTGCTGTAAATCCAGAACATCAGAGCAGACTCAATTAATTGAGTCTGCTGGAGCATGGAAATTAATGTCCTCCGGCAGCCTCCAGCATCACGTTTATCAGCTTCCTCACACTGAAAAATGGTGGTGGGGAGCTTTGAACTAAAGCTCGTTTGAACTTTAGTTCAAAGTGCCCTGCCACCATTTTTCATTTTGAGGACACTGATACACGTGATGCTAAGATGCTTTCAATTTGTGTGGCTCACTAATTAAAGCCCCCCTCTCCCCTCCCCACCTCCCAGAGCACATCTATAAACACCCTCCATTCTGAGGTACTAGGAAAATTCACATTAGCTTGTCTTAATGCACATTAACTAAATAGCACAGGTTTTTTAGGGAGCTTTTACACATGCTTAGGAGGGTGAGGGGGATGCCTTAATTAGAGCAGTTCTGGGAGCTGCTCTAATTAAAGTGCTGCAGCATCTCATGTATCAGCATCCCTGTGCTTCAAAATGGCAGTGGGGGCACTTTAACTAAAGCTCATTCAAAAAGCTTTACTTAAAGTGCCCTATGTGCCATTTTGAAACACATGGGTGCTGATACATGAGACATGGAGGCTGGCTGGAATGCAGTAATTACCATACTCCAGCAGAATCAATTAATCCAGTCTGTTCCAATTATTGTAATTACAGTGCATTGGAGCAGCCTTGCAGTATGTCTACAGGCACCCTCTGTGATGCTTTAATGTGCATTAGGATAGGCTAATTTAGACAGCACTGGAGGCTGAGGTTTTCGGTCTACCAAACTTGCATAGCACTGACTGTGGCAGTATAAATTGATTCTGCCACAAGGTGCTGCTGCTTTCTTCACCTAACTGAATTCTGTAGCTGTTGGGGCACACCTAGTTTCAGTTGGTAGATGGTGTTTTCCCTTCCAAAACAACTGATCAAGTCAAAACAATACTCAAATGAAGATCAAGAACTTTTTTTACTAGAAAGACAATGTATTTTTTAAGTGGTTAAGGCTTAGAATGATCTAACCCAGGTGAAAAAGCAATGTGTAAGTTAAACATTAGTACATACATGAATCCATGCTTGAGAGAATGAGGTTTAGCACAAAAAAAAGAGCTAAAAAAAACCCAACAGTTGTTAAGTAGCTGCCTACATAGGGCTAATACATCCCTTGTATAGCTCCAATGACTTCATGAACTGCTCCAAACATTAACATACAACTACTGCTTTTGGTCTCTCACCATGGAAGGTAGCAGTTTAAACTGCTCTTGCATCCCTTCACTGGTGTGTGCCTTAGACCATTACACATTAGCTAATTCTGAATTTGCTGCAGAGACTTTGGATCCAGAATGTCTCTGGTACAGCACAGAACCATTATAATCACATTCAGTATTATAATCCAGTCATTTGAAATGCCCTATGTGAGGTTTTTCTTTTTAACTGTTTCAAAACATATGGTCACCCTCAATAAAGATTTTGTATCTTTGTTTACCCCTTATTATTATTAAACCCAGACTGAACTTTATAAAGCTTTAGCTACTCAATAATTTATACCCAAGTTGGTTAGTTTAAAGCTAGGCAGACAGAGGGGTGATTGAAGCTTATGCAAAAATATCTGAAGCTAGTTTGGAGCCAATTGTAGTATAGCTGCAGCTTCACAGAGTTCAGCACAGGCTGAAAAAACCTGCCTGAGAACCTGGGTAAATACTCAACATTAAAAGCAACCACCCACATCAAATTTTAAGAAGAGATTTGAGGTGGGTGACTGAACAGTGGTGGTAGTCTGTCAGGCAGTCAGGAAGCAGGGCTGTGTGAAGCTTCAGGTGGTGACTCGATTCAGAGGAGATTTGGTCCGATTTGGTGGCCAAATCCCTGAATCCAAATCAAATCAGGGGACCAATTAAAAGGTCCAAATCAATTAAAAGTTCTCCAAGTCTTTGGAAAAAATTTGGAGAGATTTGATGATTCAGACAGTCCCCACCTGCTGCAGCAGGGAGCTGCAGCCAACTCCGAGCTGGTAAGTACTAGGGGTGGGGAAGGGGGGGCTGGGGGAGGGGACCATGGGGGTACCTCTGCCAGCCCCAATCCCCTGCCTACTCTCCCAGCCCTCCCTGACCCCCACTTGCTCCCCCAGCCCCACCACGGGTACCCTGCCCACCCCAGCTCCCAGCATTTTAAAAAAAAGTCCCCACTCATTGCATGCTGCCAGGCAGGGGGGGCAATCCCTGCTGTACTCCACTGCCCCATGCTGCATGGGGGGCTCTGCACGAGTCCCCTGGCCTCCTGCTCGCTCCCCCAGCCCCTCTGGCCCTTTAAGAAAAAAAAAAAAACCCCAAGAAAAACTCTGGGACTCACCGCTTCTGCAGCAGCTGTGGGGCTTCAGGGGGCTTGTGCAGAGCCCCCCACATGGTGCAGGGCAGTGGGGATTGCCCCCCCCCACTGGCAGGAACATTGAGTCTGGGTTTTTTTTTTCCTTAAAGGGCCAGAGCCATGGCAGGTGGGGCAGCCATGGTGGGGAGCTGGGGAAGCAGGGAGGTTCAGGGGGCTCATGGCAGAGCCCCCCATGCAGTGGGGGGCAGTGGAGATTGCCCCCCGCCCAGCAGCACCCGGTGAGTTGGGGCTTTTTTTTAAACAAGTGTAGGGAGCTGGGGCAGGCAGAGCAGCCATTGCTGGGCTGGGAGGGATGGGGCCTGTGTGATTCAGAGATTTGGCAGCAGCCAAATCTGTGAATCAGATTCGGCCGAATCAATTCAGGACAGTGATTTGAATCACCGAATTGATTCCCTGTCCCTCCAGTTGGCTATATCTGAATCCAAAGCGAATACTAGCCGCTTCGCACAGGCCTACCACCAAGTATTATTCCAATCTTTACCAAAGAAAAAAAGCCTGCTAAATGAAGAATGGGGTAAGGATTTAGATGAGCTTGCCTAAGGATTCAGAGAAGTTATGGTTGAAACTCTTCCATTGTCTACCCACACCCCACCAGATATTAAGGCCCATTTTTGAGCCTGCCACCTTTCTTGCCTACATATAACAGTGGTACTGTATTTGCTTGTATCTCCTAAGATTTTCATACTGAAAGATGCAATCAGAACTAGAATGGCTGTTTTCTTAACCATAAAACTAAGTATTTATTGTACCCACTGTACATATACAAATGTTATGATCTAATTAAGTATGTTTTCCTTATTTAGTAATCATGGAAAAACTTTTTCCCCACCCCTACACATTTTTTAAAAGCATATAAACTCAAATTATTTGAATTTTTTTGAATGTGTGTCCCATTCCTCCACTGTCTTCCCCCTCCCTCCCCCACTCACCAACATTCAAATTCTTTGTTGCAGAATTCTGGTTTCTGTTCTGATTGTCAGGCATCTCCCTAATCAGATTAAGAAGGTTTGCTTGTATTTCAACTAATAACTGGTCTGACAGCACATCCTGTGTGGCAAAAATATTAATGAAAATTACTTGTACAATGCTGAGCAGGATCTAAAAGAGTTAGGAACAGGATCTCTTGTTTATCAACCTTTTTAATAAAGGAGTCTTTTTATTAAATGGATTTTAACTAATGGTGGGCCATGTTATGACAGAATGTGCTGCTGGAGAATACCAATAATAATGCAGAGCCAAAGGTGCGAAAGAGCCAGATGCAAACTAAATGATTTTCTCCTTGTTCTACCAACCACTCATGTCTAAACAGCATTCTAGAAAAAGTGTATGTAAAAGTCACTACTGAATATTCAAGTTAACTCACAGTTCCCCAGCATCCCAGGATGCTTTGCACCTCCCCCTTCCTGGCCCCTCCCCAGTCTTCGTAGGGTGGGTGGGCTAGCCTTGGCCCAAGCTGTCTGCTCCAGCACAACAAGGAGGCATGGTTTAGAGGCCCCCGCCCCACCAACTTCTGGCCAGGGCCACTGCAGGTATGTGGCTGCATTTCCAGAATCAAATGTGAATGTTTGTTCACTTGCTTATCGGTTCAATCTGCACAACTTAAACTAACCTACAAAGACTGAATTTATTCAGCCTCAGGTTTAGCCCAAAGGGTGAACTGGGTGTGTACTTAGCCCAAAAGGCTTCTTTTCTCCCTTGACTACCCATTTGCTAACCCAGAGCTGTCCAATTTTTGGGTGATCAGGAGCCACATGTACTATGGGATGCAGACCTGGGGGCTGCCCACTCCAAGGGCTGCCCCACAAAGTGCCTCTCTCTCACTGTGCAGGCAGCACCCCAGCTCTCCTTCCTGGCCACATATCATATCGGTAGGCCACATGTAGGACACAGCACAGGCATCCTTGCTCTCCTTTTCTGAGCACAGCACAAGCAGCCCAGCACCCTCCCCTGCTGTGTGCACAGCACAAGCAGCCTGGCCCCTTCCCACTGTGCTGCCCTGCCTCTAGGAGCAGTGGCAGGAACCAGAATCTGGACAAGGGATGGGGAGCCCAGAGATCCCATCTTCCGCTGATACAAAACCAACAGCTGGATGGGAGCCCATGAACCAGCTGTCTCTTGAAAAACCTTTGCTAACCCATAATGCACTATAAGGCCGCATCCAGATGAGTGCAGATGTGCAGTATGTGGCACCACAGACCCATCTGCAGTGTCACACACTGCACATGCAGGCACTGTCTGCACTGCTACCTTGCAGTGTGGGGCAGGGGGAAAAAAACCCACACTGAATAAAAGTAGGGTGGCACACATGGTGCCAGCCTTCCTGCTGCAGCTGCAGCTCTGGGGCCAGCACAGAGCATGTGTGGCATTGGCATTCCTTGGAGACAAGTAGCAGCAGC
The DNA here is from genome assembly GCF_030867095.1 of Alligator mississippiensis. NCBI lineage: Eukaryota > Metazoa > Chordata > Crocodylia > Alligatoridae > Alligator > Alligator mississippiensis. The sequence goes on from NC_081829.1 coordinate 68,450,407, forward strand.
ACGAGGTGTGCCACTGATACTTTTCTCCAGGAAACAAACATCCATGCTCATCCAGATGCACCGTATTAGCCTGTTGAACCCAGTGACTCCCATTGGTCACTGAGGTTACGCTGGGTTGGATGTGCTAACTAACTAGAGCCAGGAACATATAAACCAAATACAAAGCAAGGAAGAAGAAAACTGCAGTAGTTACACCGTCACCCACTGTAGATTGGTAGATTTCATTCACATGATCTTGCAGGAAACCAGATAGAAAAGTAGTATTGATTTTTCTCTATTTCCCCAACACAGTTTTTGAATGAAAGCTACTCATAGCATTATAAAAACCTGCCAGCATTGCTACACTTGTAGTTAGCAACTGTGTGTAGTGTAGGAGTGGGCGTAGCTAAGAATTTGTTCATACAAATACATGAAACTTTAAATCTCTCAATGCCTTCCATCTCTCCTCTTCTTTCCCATGCTTACTCATTTATACTCTGCTCTTCTTTTCTCTTCTCTTTTTTCTGCTTGATTCAGCCATGTGGTTATTGATATCCAATGTAATATACACCAAATGAAAAAGAATGAATGCCAGGTTTGGCATAAAAAAATACATATCTGCAAAAGATCATTTATACCATGTGGATCTTTCATCTGGCAGCAACTTTGATCTGATATTGAAAGGTGACTGCCATTTTTGGTTACCTTTAATTTGTTAGTGTAAAGTGTGCAGTGTTGGCAGAAACAATTCCACCTCTGCCTTTCTCACAAATTCAGCATTTTGTTTCCTTATATTTATTTGCACAAGTGACTGAATGCAAACAGGCTCAGTTCTGCTTAGATGCTTACCAGCTCCTACTTATTTCTTAGCAGAGCTGCTTGAAAATTTGTGGATGTTGAATATTAACATTTTTGCCAAGATTTTCAGCAGTAAACATAAGGTGTATTCACTAAAACTATTTAATAAAGATGTGGTTGTGTTGCCTGACCAGCCCTATTTCTCACCTGAAGGCCTAATTCTGTTACCACAATCAGCTTTCTGCAGACGTGATCAACTTTGTTGGTAAGGGGTAGAGCATCCAGAAAAGTTAAAGGTTAGGGCTAAGTACAGACATTTCATGAGGTTAAGTCAGGTTCAAAATGGCAGCCCAATTTAAATGTAGCTCATCCCCATGCTGACTACATTTACAGCTTGTACTCGGTGAGCAACAATCGGTCTAAACCTGTAAGGTTACAGAAGTTCCATGTACATAAACCAGTCTAAAAATTGCAGAACCAGGCATAAGATAAAAGTAGATCTGTGTAGTATCAGATTTATCCAATTTAGGTCAAACCAGTGTATGGTACTTCTTTCCACTGCCCCTGTGCAGCCCCAGGGCTGGGAAAACCCAGCTATGGGCTCCAGCCCCAGAGCTACTCTTTTCACCCTTCCCTCCCCCTGCATTGGGCTATTTTTTGCCCTCCCTGCCCCACAACTAGCTAGCCCCCTCAGCCCCAACAAGTTGCTGTTGGTGCAGCTGCTTATATCAACATTCACCACTTCTGGAACTCAGTAAGTAAGTCCTGTCGGGGAGAGGGGCAGGAGGGATGGGGCTGTAGGTTGGTTAGGGGGGACCTCACCCCATGCCACCTGTGGGTCATGCCTACCCGCCCCACCCCTCATGGGTCGTGGGCCTCCCCCAGCCCACCTGAGTGTCATGCCTGCCCCCCACCCAAATTGTGGGTCATGACTGCCCCCCTGCCCCTCATAGGTCACGCCTACTCCCCCTACCCCTTGTGGGTTGCACCTGCCCCCGTACCCCACCTGCAGGTTGTGCCTGCCCTGCATTCCCCAGTAGACCACCGATCCCCCTCCAGCGTGCTAGACCCCCAACACCCCAGCTAGCCTCCCCATCCTGACTTACATGCTATCAGTCAGCCTTTTTTAATTGATTTAACCTCCCCCTGACCTCCCCAAATGCCTGTACTTAGTCTTGAGTGATGAAAATCACCTATTCATGGGTAGTTTGAAAAAAGATGATGAAGGAAAAACATAGGACTTCCTATATTATAAAAAAAACTGAAATATTTCCAAATTAAATGTTTTTCAAGGTTCTGGTTGTCTTTGAGAGTAACTTGGTGTCTGTCAGTTACAGAAAGGCTTCCAACTATTTTTATACTAGTTTCATAGCAGCAGAAGTGCAATCTGGGGAAAGCCTGCAGTGTTAAGAAAAAATTTTGAAGGTTAGGACATTTTAGATGTAGAGCTAGATGACACACCCAGTCTCAAAATCTATAATTATCTAGGGAGGCTCCACCCGAGTGAGTTTCTGCCAGGGTCACCTGCTGGTTGTAGGAAGCAGGCACACCACAGAAACCTGGCATAACAGATTGACAGGCTCTCATGGGGGAAAAGGACTGTATATCTAAACAAAACAAGGGGTTGATTGTTAGCGGGCATGTCTACACAAGATGCTTACTGGGCAGTAGCCTAATAATATGGCACAATACTGTGTCAGAGCACGGACAGTGCTAAGGAGGGCTGTGCAAAACAGCACCATTTCGTTTTGTCTTCCGCTTCAACATTTCAATGGGACAGTGTTTTGTTTTGAGTTTTGTTTAATTTTGAAAGCACTGTTCCATTTAATCAAAACTGTTTCACTGTTTTAACGCTGTTTCAACATTTCACTCATAGGCTATAATGGGGAAGCATGAAAATGCCTATGACTTTGTAATTTCTTGCCTGATTTGGATGACACTTGCAGGGATGGTAGCCCCTTCTGAGGCCATTAAGCCTGCCAAGCTTCAAGAAGAGAGGTGCACGGGTTTCTGGGAAACTGCACCTCAAAATCTTGAAAGCAAAACTCGTATCACGTGTGTGTTAAGGCACAGCAGGGTGAAAGCTGCGGGCATGATAGTGCCTGCTGAGGCCACGAAGCTGGCCAGCTTCCAAGGAGATAGGTGCAGGGGTTTTGGGGAAACTGCACCTCAAGCTGCTGACAAGCAAAACTTGTGACATGGATGACACTGTGTGTGTGTGTGTGTTAAGGCATGCCCTCACTGGTGCCTCTACAGAATATGGTAGTGTGCCCCAATGAGGTCTTCTCCTCCACTACAGCCTCAGGCCAGTCCACCACTTTAAATGACAACAGGTAATAATAACTTAGTGAGCACTAGTGCAGTAGCACCAGCAGCATCTCAGGCAGCCAAATTGGCACACAACCTTTCTTTCCTCTCCTGCAGGAGCTTCTTCATCAGGAGCTGCCAGAGAACTCTCCCTGCAACCCCCAGCTATGGGGCTTTTCACAGACTAGCCTATGAACTGCACTTCGTCAACCTCCTAGGTACACCTAGGAGTGCACACCAAAAATTTATCGGACAAAAACACTCAAATACCTGTCTCCAACCTCTCAGGCCTGATCCTCAAAGGGAATTTACAAACCACTTTTTACAGATGAGCCTATGAACTGCACTTTAACAACCTCTTAGGTACAGAAACTCATGGACTTAATATAGACATTGGAATTCTGACACACTACAACCTGCCGGACATCTGACTCCCCAGGTACCTCTGCACTTTTATCTGCGCTGCTACCTCCCCGCCCCCCCCCCGCCCCCCCGGCCTGTCCCTCACCACCTGATGCCTCCATTTCCATTTTTGCTGACTGTCTTTCTTGCCTTCATTGCATGCCAGCCTCTGGCTTCTTTACTATTCCTTCCATCCAGGAACAGCACACATACACACCAACTACAGGTGCTTCCTCAACCTGACAAAGGATTTTTCAACTCAAAAGCTGGCATCCCAGGAAGCTAAGATGAGCTCACCTGGAGGCTCACAACTCCACTGAAACCAGCAAGCCTCAGGCCTGTCAAAGATGTGATGGGTTTAGGCTTTCCCCAGCCAAGACTGTGTGCGTGCGTGAGTCTGGTAGGTGGAGGTTATAGCACCTCCTACCAGCATTTCACCAGGGGGATCCTCAGTCCTGGCATTTCCTGGAGCTGCCACACTACCAGCAGTCCCACCAGGCCTCCCTGACTCTGGCAGAGTGCAGTTTTAGTGGTCATGCCCAGGACCTGGGGCCTGCTGCTTCCCCATAGCCTCGGCCCATACCTCCAAGTTCATCCTGGCACAGAAGCTCAGCAGGGACACGTTCTTTCCCTGCTGGCTGGTGATGCAGTGAGTGCCCCCTCCAGGTCTGAGAGTGGGCCATTAAATTGCTTTTTAAAAATGTAAAAAAGGAAATAGGTGCAGACAGAGTGAGGAGGGTAGCATTCACTCCGTCTGCACCTGGAGCTTGGTGGATCCCCAGAAGTGGGAGGTCCACCCTCAGGAACACCAGCTGCTCCACCAAACCAGGATCCAAGGAGGTGCGGTGGGGTGTCACTGCATCACCAGTGATGCTGAACACCCTCTCGCTTAGAACACTGGTTGGTAGACAGGACTGGTGTTTGCGGGCAACCATGACCAGATCCCACCACATCTGACTGTGACTTGCCCAGTAGGCCAAGGGGTCACACAGCAATGGCTGCATGTCCTCAGCGAGATAGGCAGCCACCAAGGCCTGAGTACTACCAGCCTGATGGTGGGGTCTGGTGCCTCTGCACCACACCATGGAAGCCATGCCCTTGGCCCACATTGGCAGCACCTGTGGTGGAGGAGGAGATTGGCTGGTGGATGGCATGCTAGCATGGGACAGTGGATCCCCCTCTTCAATGTCCCCCCAACCCCACAGTTCTGCCTCCTTGACCCTTCACCAGCTCCTCTGTCCACTGATTCAGGCTTTGGCTTCAGCATTTGCTGCCCTTCACCCTAGGGTCACACATGGTGGCCAGCACATGAACTGTTATGGACTGCAATGGATCAAGCCTTTTCCTCATGCCCTCCTTCAGCCACCTCACCAGTGCCTGCACTGGTGGCAGCAGCTTGCCTCAGCCAGATACATTGATTCCCCTGGAAGTTCTCCATTTGGCTCTGAAGTTCTCTCACTATGGGGATCATCTGGCTAAGGAGGGCTATAACAGGGCACTAAGGTGCCTGCTACTTGTAGAGCCAGAGTAACTATGCAGGTGCTGGTTGCTAGGGTAACCAGAGGGAGCTAGTGACGCACACCTGCTTGGTCAGCTGATTGGAAGGGCAGAGTCTGGCTCCTATATAAACCACAGGCCAGAGGCCAGGAGGGGTTTGCTGCTGGCAGCTAGGAGAGAAGGAGCTCTGCCAGAGAGAGTAAAGGGAAGAGGTCAGAATACACGAACGGCTTGAGATGGGTGAGAGATGAGGCACCCCTGGTGTGGCAGGAAGAATGTTGGAGCCAGAGGGCTGAGATTTATGTTATAGCCTAGGAGCTTATGCTTCGTGTTTGCTGTTTGTAACCGGTGGTTTGGGTGAGGCTATTCGGGGGAGGAGGAGGCCTCATACGGGACCCCCAGCAGTGTGGAGACCCGGGCCCCAGAGAGGGGGGCAGCATTTGAGAAGCCCCAGAGAGCGGGGCAGCATTTGAGAAGCCCCAGAGAGCGGGGCAGCATTTGAGAAGCCCCAGAGAGCGGGGCAGCATTTGAGAAGCCCCAGAGAGCGGGGCTGCATTGAGAAGCCCCAGAGAGGGGGCAGCATTTGAGAAGCCCCAGAGAGCGGGGCTGCATTGAGAAGCCCCAGAGAGCAGGGTTGCGTTGAGAAGCCCCAGAGAGAGGGGAAGCATCGAGAAGCCCTAGGGAGGGCGCAGTGCCAGACAGGGCTGCGGAAAGCCCAAGCGCCAGTGAAGGCGCAGAGTGAGACAGGGTCACGGAGGGCCGAGTGAGGACAAGGGGGACAAATTACAACAAGGCCTGGACAAACAATGTCGGTACCGTTGGTGAGGCGTGGGCTGTGGTGTAGGGGAGGAAACAGAGCTGCAGATAGCGCCTCCTGGCATCGGGGCAGTAAAGGGGCAGCCTCCTGCTAATTAACATCAATTAATCAATTAACAACAAGGCATGGCAGGTGAGAAGGCGGGCAGTTGGCCCAGGAACGGGTGTCCGGGCCATGTTTAGATCGGCCCAGAGCGGGCACCTGTTATAATGGTGCATTGGCCAGGAAAGTTTTGTACGGCAGTATGCATCATAGGACGCTGAGAAGAACCCTTGGGTCCAGGGAGCGAGAGAAGTGGGGGTGGATACTAAGCCTGGATCCAGAGTCACAGCTGCAGGTTTTGGTTTGGCTACATCAAACAATAAAAGGCCTACAGGAGCAAACCGCCAAACAACAGGCACTGTTAGCCAACGTGATTGAAAGCATCCATGCACGACCGGCAATCTGGGTGGGGATGTGTGCCTATGGAGCTAGAGGTGACTCTGAGGCGGGAGACGAGCCACCCACGGTTACGGTCGAAGTGACAATGGAGGGCAAAAAGGTACGAGTTACGCTGGACTCAGGCTCATTGCAGACGATGGTGCGGAACAATATGCTACCAACTAAAGAAAGGGAGATAGTGGATCATATAAAGGTACAATGTTGGAGGAGATAGCCAGGGTGAGGCCAGAGGAGAAGGTTGAGGGATTCACAGTAGAAACAGAACAAGCGTCCCCTGAAGAAGAGGTGTTGATGTCACACCTTTGTGGGAAGATGAACATTTTCAGCTGGAGCAGAGTTGGGAGGCAGACTTTCGGTATGCGTTCCAAGAACATCTAGCTCAACAAGACAGTGAGGTCTTACTACTGGAGCTGATGAAGACGACACTGAGATTCGAGGTCAGGAACGGCCTCCTGTACCGAATTGAGCGAGGGAAGCCTGGAGGAGAGGAGGACATACAGCTACTAGTACCTGAGCGATATCAACTGGCTGTCTTGAAGGTGGCTCATGAACTCCCTATGGGGGGACATTTAGGCAGAGACAAAACCGAAGCCCGCATTATGGCAAGATTCTTTTGGCCCGGACCGTTGCGAGAAGTGGTGAGGTATTGCGCCTCATGTCCTGTGTGCCAAAAAGCGAACACTAGGCACCCCCCAAAATCCCCTTTAATCCTGATGCCTTTGATAGAGGTTCCCTTTGAATGAGTGGCTTTGGACATCGTGGGGCCACTTCCCTGAAGTAGCGCCGGAAACCAGTATATACTAGTCTTACTAGATTATGCAACCAGGTACCCGGAGGCTGTGCCGATACAAACCATATCCGCTCCAAAAGTGGCAAACGAGCTATTGAAGATATTCTCTTGGGTAGGACTCCCTAGGGAACTGTTGACAGACCAGGGGACGAATTTTACCTCACGCGTATTCGAGGGAGTGAATAAAGCCCTAGGGATTAAACACCTGAAGACAGCAGTCTATCACCCCCAAATGGACGGACTCATGGAACATTTTAATCAGACCCTGAAACAGATGTTAAAGAAGTTTGTGGCCAAGAGTCCTCAGGATTGGGATAAAATGATACCACCTTTGTTTGCTCCAAGAGAGGCGCCTCAGGCCTAAACTGGGTTTTCACCCTTTGAACTATTATACAGCCAGCAACCCCAGGGAATCCTGGATCTGATTAAAGAGAGTTGGGAGGAACAACAGGGTAAAGACCAGAACTTGATCCAGTATGTGATACAATTGCGGGAATGCCTTGAAGCCACTTGGAGTGAGGTCTTAGGAAATCTCAGATAGGCCCAGCAACATCAAGTGCAATATTATAACCGAGGCGCCTGGGAAGGGAAGTTTGAGGTGAGGGACCACGTGTTGGCTCTATTACCTGACTGGGAGAGTAAGTTACTCGCCCGGTGGCAGGGACCCTATGAAGTTATACGCCAAGTGGGGCCCTTGGACTACAAGGTATATCAGACAAACAAAAAAAGAAGCAGGTATACCATGTCAATCTGCTGAAGAAGTGGGAAGACCAAGAGTGTATGTACCTGGCCTCTCATCCTGACAAACTAGAATTGGGATCCTTTTTGGCAGAGGAAAGCGGACTGGGTAACGTAGAACTGGCCTCGTGACTATCGGAGAAGCAGAGGAGACAGGCTGCCAAACAAAAAGGGGAGTTTGGATACGTGTTCCAGGAAAATCCTGGGGAAGCTTGGGGTGTGGTACACCGGATAAGAACTCCTTCAAGTGAGGTGATCCGGGAGAGACGTATTCCACAGCAACTACAAAGATAGATAAAGACAGAAATTAATATGATGCTAGAGAAAGGCATCATATGCAGGTCTCACAGCGACTGGCAGAGCCCCATCATAGCAGTACCTAAGCCAGATGGAAAAATTCTTCTCTGTGTTGATTTCCAGAAGGTAAACGCAGTAGCGAAGTTCAATGCCTACCCGATGCCGAGAATAGATGAACTGATAGAAAACATTGGACAAGCTCACTACATCTCCACTTTAGACCTGACAAAAGGTTATTGGCAGGTCCCAGTAGCACCGGAAGATCAAGAGAAGACTGCATTCGCCACCCCGTGGGGACTCTTCCAGTTCCGATGCATGCTGTTCGGATTACATGGAGCCGCAGCTACATTTCAGCGTTTAATGGACAGAGTTTTGGCCCCCCATGTGGGTTATGCCATGGCGTACACAGATGATATTATGATATGTACTGAAGAATGAGCTGAACACCTCAAAGCACTAAGAGCAGTGGTGCAAGACTTGAGACGGACCGGGCTGACAGCCAATCCAAAAAAATGTACTATAGGGAAAGAAGAAACTCAATATCTGGGGTTGCTAGTAGGAAGTGGAAAAGTGAGACCATTATTAAGCAAGGTGGAGGCTTTGTGGAGGTACCAAGCTCCTCAATCTAAAAAACAAGTGAGGGCCTTTTTGGGGCTAGCCAATTATTATAGAAGGCTTGTACCCCACTTTGCAGATTTAGTGGTACCATTGACAGAGATGATAAAGGCCGGGGCTCCTACCAAGGTGAGATGGACGCTGGAAGTGGAAAAGGCATTCTGAGTGGTGAAGGATGCACTGTGCTTGCAACCCCTGCTATATACCCCAGACTTTAATAAACCTTTCCTGGTGCAGACTAATGCGTCAAAAGTGGCTATTGGAGTGGTGTTTATCCAGATAGAGGGGGAAGAAGAGTGCCTTATAGTCTACCTAAGTAGGAAGTTACACCCACCAGAACGGAACTACACCATGATAGAAAAGGAGTGTTTGGTGATTAAGTGGGCAGTGGAAACACTCCAATACTATCTGCTAGGATGGCGGTTCACACTGATCACTGACCACGTACCCCTACGCTGGTTGCAGAGCATGAAGATGGACAATGCTAGGCTGATGAGGTGTGCCCTTAGTCTGCAACCATATTGTTTTGAGGTAAGACATTGCCCTGGAACCAAGAACGTAAGCGCTGATTTCTTCTCAAGGCAATATGAGGAAGAAGAGGGACTAGGAGAAACAGAATGATCGTAGCCAAGAGAGAAGAGCGGGGGGGGCATAGCAGAGAACACTAACTCTGTTACTAAGAGGCAGGGTGGCTCCCCTAGGATCAGAACCTTCCAGTTAGGGCCGACCAGTCCAGGAGAGACCCAGACCCAAGCCCTGCCAGCCAGTCAAGGGGCCGGAGGAGGAGGGTCAACCCTTTGTAAATGGCGAGCAAAGAAGGACAGAGGGACGGCAGAGAGGTGGACTCCCAATGGTTACAGTACTGTGCCCACTGCCTCAGTCGGAGAAATACACCAGGCCTGGGGCCATCCTTCACAATAAATTTAAAGGCTGTAGGAAAAGACAGGCCTAAGCAGCAACCTACCAAGCTTAGCTAGTGTGGGGGGACTGCCTGCGGTGGGGAAAATCCCATGAAATCCCACATGGTGCGCCTTGGGTAAAAGGCGGGTAGGAGGCGCCTTAAAACCTCTGCCTCTGCATGTCTAGATGGTCAAAGAAGAAGAGCCAGGACCTGAGAGAATGGAGACAGGATGTGCAGCGGATAAGAATCAAGGCCCGGCCCGGTGAGTTTGAATCTTAAGGGGGGAGGTGTGTAGCAGGGCACTAAGGTGCCTGCTACTTGTAGAGCCAGAGTAACTACGCAGGTGCTGGTTGCTAGAGTAACCGGAGGAAGCTAGTGATGCACACCTGCCTGGTCAGCTGACCGGAAGGGTATGGCCTGGCTCCTATATAAACCACAGGCCAGAGGCCAGGAGGGGTTTCCTGCTGGCAGCTAAGAGAGAAGGAGCTCTGCCGGAAAGAGTAAAGGGAAGAGATCAGAATACACAAACGGCTTGAGATGGGTGAGAGATGGGGCACCCCTGGTGTGGCGGGAAGAATGTTGGAGCCAGAGGGCTGAGATTTATGTTATAGCCTAGGGACTTATGCTTTGTGTTTGCTGTTTGTAACCGGTGGTTTGGGTGAGGCTATTCGGGGGCGGAGGAGGCCTCATACGGGACCCCCAGCAGTGAGGGGACCCCAGCGCCAGTGAGGGCGCAGCATTCGGTGTGCACCGACCCTAGCCCCAGAGGGAGGGGGCAGCATTGGAGAAGCCCCACAGGGAGGGGGCCACGTTGAGAAGCACCAGAGAGAGGGGCCATGTTGAGAAGTCCCAGGGAGGATGCAGTTCCAGACAGGGCTGCGGAAAGCCCGAGCGCTGGTGAAGGCACAGAGTGAGACAGGGCCAAGGAGGGCCCAGTGAGGATAAGGGGGACAAATTACAACAAGGCCCAGACAAACAATGTCAGTACCATTGGCAAGGCGTGGGCTGCGGTGTAGGGGAGGAAACAGAGCTGCAGATAGTGCCCCCTGGCATTGGGACAGTAAAGGGGCAGCCTCCGACTAATTAACATCAATTAATCAATGAACAACAAAGCTTGGCAGATGAGAAGGTGGGCGGTTGGCCCAGGAACAGGTGTGTGGGCCACGTTTAGATCAGCCCAGAGCAGGCACCTGTTACAAGGGCATTGCCAGCACTGAGGGTCCCGGTGTCCTCGAGGAAGGGCTTGAGGACCACCAAAATCTGGGAGATAGTATCCCACTCAGCCTTTGTTAAGGGGGCTGCTGATCCCAATTTCCCCAAGCAAGGCCACCTCATAGATGGCCTTACGTTGCTGCATCAGCCTCTCAAGCATCGGGTATGTGGAGTTCCACTGAGTCTCCACATCCTGCATGATTTTGCGCTGTGGGATGTTCCGCTCTGCTTGTTTGTTCTGCAGCATCTTGCTCCCTTTGATGCTCTGGTAGAAGTAACCCGCCAGCTTCCTGCATTTGGAAATAAGTTTGCTGATGATAATGGCACCGGCACCATCACCCTCCAAGGTGTCCCTGACACTGAGGTGGAACTTGTGTGCCACACAGCGGATGTCAACAATGTTGGCATCATGGACTGCCTTGACCATATTGGCCCCATTGTCAGTGAACATGAAACCACAGGTAACCTCACCCTGCCCAACAAGCCAGCCCTGCACTAAGCAGTTCATGGCCCCCACGATCTCTGTTCCTGTGTGGGATTCATCCATCACCTTGGCTTGAAGGAGAACCCACCGACAGCCTGACTGGTCACACCAGTGCCCCATGAGGGAGAGGTAGGCATGATCTCCACCCTGGCTGCTCCAAATGTCTGAAATGAAGTGTAAGGCCACCTGTGGACCTGCCTCATGCAACTCCTCCCTCAAGTACTCCCTGCATACCTCATACAGGGAGGGTACCACCGTCCTGCTGAAGGTGGTGTGTGTAGGCACTTGGTAAGATGGGGCCACGAGCTGTCTGAACCCTGGCCGCTCCACTAAGGAGAAGAGCTGGCCATTGACAGCAAGCATCTCCCCAGTGCTCTGGATGATCTCACTTGCCCTCACAATGCGCCCCACTTTCTGTCCGCCTTTCCCCCACTGTTCCAGGGTGGCCTGCCTCTGCTTTGGAGGGATGGGGGCTTTGGAGTGAGAGGGGGACCTCCCTTTGGGCACACTCCCACTGGTGCCAGGCTGAGGAGGAGCAAGAGCAAGGGGGTGGTGCCTGTGGAGATGCATCAGCATCCTTGTGGTGCTCATGTGTTTTGTTCCCTCTCCTCAGCTGGTTTTGGCTTGGCAGTGCAGGCAGATAGCATATGTGGGATCATCTGCCAGCTCAAAATGATCCTAGACTACATTACCCACTCACTTCTGCGGTGCGGGTGCATGTGTGGATACTGAACTTTCTCCCTCCTCAGCAGGCAGAGGCACAGCAACAGGAGGAGTGGACTCAGCTGAGCCACTTGCCTCCACAATCTTCACCTCAGCCTCCTCTGAAGTACCTTCTGGGTAAGGAGACCTGGCTGCAGGGGAAACTTGAGGCGTGTGGAGCACAAACTCAGCTGATTCCCTCTCCTTCCCCAGAATTTCCCTTGCTATGGCACTTGGATCCAGATCCCACTCCAGCTCTTCCTCTGGCACTGGAAGGCTCAGCATGGAAAGTGAAATGGGGGTGGAGGAGACTGTGTCATGCTTGTGCTGCTGCTTGTTGTCATGGTGGTGGTGGGGGTTATGGCTGGAGCTCTTGGAGGGGATGCAAACTCAGGCACAGGCAGTGGCACTGGCACTGCTTCCCTCTCCTTGCTGCTTCTGGAAGCCTCATCCCTACTAGTAGTAGGAAAGAGGCTGTGTCTCAGTTTGTGGGGGGCGGGGCGGGGGGGCAAGTCTTACACCTCTCCCTCTCCGTTGTCCTCCACCCCTTCCTGAAAGCTTGCCAGCTGCCTTTCCACCACTCTTCATGGTGTGTTTCATAGTGTCATGTTTTTATAAAAATATATAAATGTTCCTTCATTCCTAGATAAATTCTACAATGTAATATGACACAAGATATAAATGTATAGAAATAAAATTTCCATCCAGGAAGAGCACACACCAACTGCTAAAACTTCCTCAGCCTGATGAAAGGTTTTTGAACCCAAAAGCTTGCTTAATAACTATTTTCCAACTATTTGGGTTGGTCTAATAAAAGATATCAGATTCACCCAAGGAACCTTGTCTGCCTAAAAATAAAATATAACTGTATCTCTCTTCCTATATAAATTCTATTTTATAATGTTCACGGAGAGGGTGGTTCAGGTGATCAGTCTGATCCGGCCTACACTTGCGATTCTTCCTTAGTTGTTCTGCAAGTGAGGTTACCTCCAAATTGGGACAGTAGGTTACAGTATTTATTGAGTGAGTTGCTGTCTTCGTCCCCTCCTACCCAAACCTGTTGCTACTCCCAAATTTGGGCTTGGATCTTTCTTAACAGATTTCTGCTGGGTTCAGTTTCTTTTGTTGACCATTTAGTTACTTTGGGGAATTTCCTCACCGCTGCAGTGACCTTTCTTTCCAACCCTTTTTCGGAGGCTCCTGGGGTTTGATTTCTTGGAACGTGAGATGTTTGCTTAAGGGTCGTTTTTAGGTTAACCTTGTTAAAGGCCTCTAAAGATAAAATTCAAGAGTTAAGACTTTGAGCAAAGCCAGGACCTTCCGCACGTAGGCCAAAACAATGGCCTAGATAAGAAAATGAATCTTGTCTTTTTTCTAAACTGGCTAATGGGCATTTATTATAAGCATTCAAATATTACATTCAATATGACACCAGGTACCTAGGCCCTATATTCCTTGTAAATTGACATTTCGTATTTTGTGCCTTTTGTATTTCCAGTAATACCAACCAGTATTGTTTGTTCTGCTGTTTGTGTTTTACATTTTGCTTAACCCTGTCTTTTGTCAACTGGATGAATATATAATTGATTGTAAGTGTCTAACCTTTGTTGAATCCTGCCCCTTCGGGGCATTGTAGTGTCCCCTATCCCCCCCTGGTTTATACTGGTTATGTTCCCAGTATTGTTCCCTCATTAAAAGGTATATGGTTAAGTCCCCATTGGTGGTCTGGCTCTGCTCTATAGGGGGAGGAGAGTCCCTACACCTCCCACAGCACTTGTGCACCTGTTTTAATCATTTCAGTTGGAGAGGGGGTACCTCTTAGAGTACTGCCCGGGTTACACAGTGTTGAAATGAAACAGCTGGTGAAATTTCACACTGCCCTAGAGCTAATATGCTACTGCACGGTATTATTAAGCTACTGTGCAGTAACGTCACTGAGCCTAGGGACAGAATTTACACACAAACCAGTTTAAGTGATCAGAAACCAGTTTAAACCTGCAACAGACCAGAAATTCAAAGCACATAAACTGCTTTCAAAATGGGCCAAATTGGTTGAAGATGAACCTGGTTGAATGTAGTTCAGACTTAACTGATTTAGGTCAAACCAGTTAATGGAACTTCTGTCCCAGACTCCTTCCTGGTTTAAGTTAATTCACAGTCCCCCAGAATACAAGGATACTTTGCAGTCCTGGGCAGGGCTGGGCTGTTTGCTCCAGTGGAGCAGAGTTGGCCACACCCCTCTCCTTTCTAGCTGAAGCACTATCACTGCTCCCCTGGCCCTGGGCCTGAGGCAAAGGAGGTGAGGGAGTGGGGAATCACAGAGAAGAGGGGCTGACAGGGACCTCCAGAGGTCCTCTAGTGTCTAGTCCAGCCCCTGCCTGAGCCCTGTCCAGACCTCACATACACGGTTTGCTCGCAGTCCCCACAACTGAGAACACTTGCCAAGGGGGCTCTGTACTGCTGGGAAAAAAGCTACCAAGGGCTTCCTATAGCCGGTTTTCCTCCCTTGCCCCACAGTGGGGCCCAGCACTGCACCCCTCCAGCCCTGAGCCCCAAGACAGTGCCACACATCCCCCCCACCCCCGCCGACCCATGGAAGGGGAGGAGAAAGAGGAGGGGAGAGCTCTGCCTGCCACAGTGGCTCCATGATAGCTCAGCCCAGCCTAGATGTGGAGAGCCAGGAACAAACCGGGTGCACAGCTCCCATGGCCCCAGCCTGAGCCATAGCCAGCTGGGAAGAGCCTGGCCCCTCCATGCCTGCCCTCAACAGTGCCCATGGGCCACCCAGTTTATCCCTGCAGCCCCAGCCCCAGGTGTGGCAGGGTGAGTGGATAGCGAGGCCAGGCTGGGCCTTTCTGTAGGAGCAGGGCCCTTCCCAGCTGGCTGTGGTGCAGGGGAGCCAGGAACAATTTGGGTGCATAGCCTCTGTGGCCCCAACCTGAGCAGCAGATGGCTGGGAAGGGCCCTGCCCCTACAGCCTAGTCCAGCCCCATCATCCATCCACCACACCCGGGGCTGGGGGCCGCACTGTCGGCGGCAGGAGCATGGTGGCGATAAGTGGAGAGCTGCTGCAGGCAGCTGCAGCACTGTCTGCAGTGGGGAGGGAGGAAGGGGTAGTGAGAGCCAACTGGCGGTCAGTGACCACCCGCAGATGCCACTAGCAGTGTTGGCATCAGCCAGTGGCAATCGCAGACCACAGATGCCACCGGTGGTGTCAGCAGTGGGGGGGGGGGGGTGCACACTCAGGGGGTGCACATACACCCCCTATACATCGTCAATGGGAGCAGGGCCCTTCTCAGCCAGCTGTGGCCTAGGCTGGGGCCATGGGAGCTGCGCACCCTAATTGCTCTCAGCTTCCCACACCGAGGCTGGGCCAGGCATGCCTGGAGGAGGGAAGCAGCCCTTGCCTGGCTTTTGTGGGGGATGCGGGGGAGGGAGCATGGCCAGACCTTGGCCTGCAGTTGGCACCATAGGATTGAGCAATGACAGCAGGGGCCCCAGTCGCAGGCCTGAGGGGAGGGAGGAGAGAGTCACAGAGAATTGGGGCTGGCAGGGACCTCCAGAGGTCCTCTAGTTTAGTGTCTAGTCCAGCCCCTGCCTGAGCCCTGGCCAGACCCTCCCATACAAGGTTTGCTTGCAGCACCCACAACTGAGAACACCCACCAATCACACTCAGGTCTGCTGGGGCCTAGCCATGTCCCCACCCTCAGCTCAGCTTCCTTCCAGCCACTATGGAAGGGAAGGGAGGGCCTGAGCCACTGCAGGCATGTGGCTGCATTTCTGGAATCAAAAGTGAATGTCTATTCACTTGCTTGCTGGTTCAATCTACTCAGGTTAGACTAACCTGCAAAGATTAAATCAATTCAGGCTTGGGCTTTTTGAATGCCTGTACTTAGCCTTAAAAGATGTTCACCAGCACTACTGCGCAGTAACTCTGGTTGCTGTACATGTTCTATTTCCATTCCTCAGATAGATTTAGAGCTACCTTGGTTATTTCTCCAGGGCACTACACTGTGCCTAGTGTGCGCCAGAAACTCAACCTAACTGCAGAGACAGATACCCTGAGCAACCCAGATTTAGGAAGCAATTGCAGGAGAGCATCACTAAATAATGGAATCCAAATGTTGAATAAAACAAATGCCCTACAAAATAAGCTACACTGAATTTATTGTTAGGGATCTCTAGAGTTTTTGACTTTGAATATAATATATTAAATCCTTAAAATCATCATGTTTTAAGAGCAGTGTTTAGCAGTTACAGATTCTTTTTATTTCAGTGAATGAAAATTTACAGAGGGTGGGGGAATTTTTATGCATTTCATAAACCAAAATATCCTGTTAGTCATTCCTATCTAAAAACACAAAGAGCAGCCTGTCAAATTCTACTTCTTTTATCTTTCAGATGAAATTCCCCTCTACATTTTCCAAGAAAATATGCTAGTGTGCTACTCGCTAATAAGGAAACCTTTCACTGACTTCCATTTTAATACTCATATTGTTTGGTAACAGTCAAAATTCTTTATAGTATTTCTTAATGTTTTTTGGCTGCACAGATATATTTATAATTTTAAAAATTATGCAGCTGAAAAACTTTTGGCTACCTTCTGCTTATAATATTTTTTATAGATATAGTTACTTTGTTCCAAATGATAGTGCCTGAGGGGCACATCTATAAAAGAGATCCTTTTGGTAATAAGTGATGCAGTGCGCCAGTACAGCAAAAATATTAGGTCTCACGCTGTGCACTTTAGATTACCTGCTGTGAAACTGCAGGCATTCTATAGGGCAGTGCATCATGTCTCCCTAAGCTTGATATATGGGAAGTGTTGATCCTGAAACAAATTTCTTTTTTTTTCAGAACACTGTCAGACTATGGACAAATGCTTTAAGAAAGGAGGGGGAGCTGCCACTCAGGAATGCACATTGGCTGTTGCAATATAAATGTGACATGTGCATGATCCTGTAACAATCCAAGTTAGATAAATCATTCTAATTCTAATCCTGAATGAAATGGAGTTAAAGTTTCAATGGTTTTGCCACACTATCACTATTGAATCAACCAACTATAACAGTAGTATTGTAACAGTTTGTGTTTTTCATAGATTTCATAGACATTAGGGCTGGAAGGGACCTCGGAAGATCATCGAGTCCAGCCCCCCGCCCAAAGGGCAGGACGTCAGCTGGGGTCATAGGATCCCAGCAAGATAAGCATCCAGTTTCATCTTGAAGGTGTTCAATGAAGGCGCTTGAACAACCTCCGGCGGCAGGCTGTTCCAGACCTTGGGGGCTCGGACAGTAAAGAAATTCTTCCTTATGTCCAGCCTGAAATGATCTTGTAGTAGTTTGTGACCATTCGTCCTCGTCATCCCTTGGGGCGCTCTGGTGAACAAACGTTCCCCTAGATACTGGTGATCACCCCTGATAAACTTGTAGGTGGCCATCAGATCACCCCTGAGCCTGCGCTTTTCCAGGCTAAAGAGCCCCAGGGCTCTCAGCCTGTCATCGTAGGGTCTGCTTCCCTGACCCCTGATCATGCGCGTGGCTCTTCTCTGGACTCTGTGTTAGTTGAGTTGATAGTGATGCTGTTGTGACATCTGTCTATACCCCTCCCCTCCTCTAGACTGTTGCCTATCACATGTGGAAAAACTGTGAGAGTGCATTTTGCCTTAAACTGACCTCTTGGTTGGTGAGGTTTGCCCTCTGTCCCCTTCATCCCTGCATCCCATTAAAATGGAGTCTGCTGCATAGGCACCATTGACCATCTGCTCAGAGGCCATATCTCCCCACACCTATTTCAGTCCCAAGCACAAACTTTCTGACAGCACAGCTGCATTGAACTAAGCATAGCAATTCAGGCTACATAATGATAAAAACACAAAGTTTGAACATCAGGTAGGATTATCTTTCCTGGACAGGTTTCAATATTTGAGGCTGGAGTGGGGCTGATATGCATGCACCACCTCCAGCTCACAGCTTGCCAGCGTATGCCTCCATTGTGATGATGGTCACTATCACACACAAGCTAAAGTTCCACCAAGAGGATGGGCTCTCATGTACCTTCAGACTGATTGACTATCCTGTCTTTGATTTCCTCTGTGGTGTGGACCAATGGGAATCAAGGGACTTGCAAGAACATGGAAGCAGTCTGCTCAGTGTTACCTCTGCCTAAGCCAATGTTCTTGACTCCTGATTTTTGCCCCTAACTGAAACTTACTTTTGACATACCGAGCCAGTAAGTATGACACTAGTTTTGTATCTTGTCTGATAATCAGCCTTGACACTCATGGAGACGGGATCATTCAGAAAGATCTCAATGGGATCCATGAAGGGATTCGGGAAATAACCAAGTCCCCAAACTGGAGGGGGGAAGGGGAAAGAGGAGCCCAGGGATCACAAATTAACCCCTCACCAGTCACCAGTTGGACTTCTTTCATTTAAGACTTGGTATAATAGTCTTAAATTAAGGATGCCCTTCTTTAATGTAAAACTAGGTACAATAGAGATAGTAATAGTTTTACATTTTCTTTTATTTTTTTAAACAATGACATCAGTAAAGTAATTAAGAGTACTATTATTTCCAGTTAAATGTTTTCTCATGCTTGAAAGTACTGTCCCTAAAGATTATTTGACAAATAATCATACCCTGTCAACACCATACATTATATGACTGTTTGCAAGATTCGTTGTAGGTAATTTAGTGTAATTTTTAGATTCTGTTTTTAAAAAATATCTAACCCTTCTTTCTTTCTTTGCTGTAGAGCTGGCTGCAGATCAACAACATTAAAAAAACCCAGGAAAGCCCCAAACATACTGAGACAAATATCTGTTTAATCTTCTTCATTATGATAATCAAAGGTGTTGTAGGCTGGTCTGACATGCATGCATTCCTTTATATGTATTTCAATTTCTTTAAACAGACAGTGAAAACAAAATTATTAACTGAGGTCCAGATTTGGCAATGTTTCACCTTTTTTTTATTGAGAGACAGATTCTGATGCTACTCAGTGCAAGTTCATCATACTTTGAGCTAAATCATGGGCTGGCTTGTACATCACAGAATGCAGTTAGTACAAGAGGGGAAATGAGGGAGTTAAGTTCCCCTCTCTAAATGAAGGGGAGAGGAAGAATGCAGGGACATTTTGTTCTGCCATACCCCAGTGCATTCAGCAGTTCAGGGGAGCCTGCATATCATGGAACATAAAGTATTCTAGAACTATTGTATGGAAGTTTACTTTCTTTTTGGAGTGACAGAGGAAAGAAGGTGACAATGACTTGAAGACTGGTTCAGGGGCAACACTTTTTGCTCAGGGCAGATTATAGTTAGGCACTCATCCTCTGTAAGTAGCACTGTTGACTCATGGAAGAAGGCAACATGCTCATTGTGAATATGGGTGTCAGAATTTTGCCCTGTGTACTTTTGTGACAATGTCCTACCAACCCACTCAGAGATAGCTTTTAATATACTAAACAAAACTATTTGAAAATAATTTTTATGAGCAAACACCATGCTGACTCACAATAATAGGTTTTATTGCTTAGTAATATGGTTATTTCCTTTTCCGTGGAAGGGGAGGGAGGGGTTGTGAAATGGCTGTTCTATCCCCTTTACAAAGTACCTTATTAAAATACAGTTTCTTGTATAAGGCGATTATATACTTTTGTTCGTATTACACAAAACTGGACTATTCATAGCATTGCTATGAAAGCATCTTTTTCAGAACATTTTATTAGTTTTAATATTCAAATCGGATATCAAGCCACTAAGGAAGTAAAAAGGGTGCAATGGAGAACATAACAACTACTTGGAGCCATGCTATATGTTTGAGCCTAAATATGGATGTCCCCAAAATGTGAGAGCAGGTTATTTACAATAATTCAAGCACTCCTTTATATGGGTCCAGCATGTTTAATGTTTGCAATGGTGTCAGTGCCTTTTTACAAAAGTCCCTGTCAGATTCAAACTCTATTATTAGAGATTTTCATATATGGAGCCGCACAGTGGTCAGCACAGCAAACATCTACACCACGTATCTATGACTTACCTGCACATTGATTTATATTTATTAAAATATATTAACAAATAATATTAAAGAGGGGCTTAGTCAAAAATTTATAAAAATATACATGGCAGCACCCACTGGAAACCTGGAAAAAATAGATGCCTCTGATCCTCCCCTTCCTCATACCACAATGTATATAACACTTCCCTTCAGCTCATTCCCCTCTCTAAAAATCTGGGGAAAGTGCTCCTGCACCCTGAAGTTTGACTCTTTAAAATCCTATAAACCTAGGCTGTACTGTTATATCTAGATGAAAAATACTCTGCAGAGCCTGGAGTCACCCTTCTTCCCTTCTTTGCTCCTCTCACCTTGTCTGAGAAAGGGAGTAAGTTATTTCGCCCTCCCTATGGAGTACCAGGCAACTCATGTTCTCTTCTGTCTCTACTGCAAGGCTGAGAACTGTGAAATTGGGGGCATGGAGGGGGGAAAGTTTCATTTTCCTTTGCTCTCTCATGTAGCTGAGTACAGATTCTGTCAGTCTAGACTAGAGGTATAAGAACACTTGGGTTGTTTGTTTGGGACTTATTTGGTTGATTTTTTTGTGTCTGTGAACAATACAAAATTTAATTTAAATTATGTAATTCATACACATATTTCTGCACTTTACAGCTAACTAAAACAATAATCAAATTATACCCATCCACCACATATCAAGCTAAAAGAATAGTCTTAAAACTGGTTTCAGTTCTCCTAACCACTGGACAATTCCATAGGCTAGAAACATCAGAAACAAAACTGCTGCCTCCAGGAGCCTTCAGCTGAACAGTAAAACAGACCGTAACTCTGCTTAAAGGATCAGAAGTATCTGATCTCAAAGTTTTGTTGGTGTTGGTTATAGCCGTGTTGGTCTAAGGACATAGATAGACAAGGTTCTTTGGGTAAATGTGATATCTTTTATTAGACCAACTAAACAGTTGTAAAAAATGTTCCTTGCAAGCTTTTGGGTACAAACACCCTTCTTCAGGCATAGGGAGAGTCTGCTGTCATTTTGGGTGCTCTCCTGGGTGGAATAAAAACCATTATGCAAAATGCAGGTCTGTGAAAATGCAAATGCTTGGTAGTGAGAATCAGAGGTGATGGGAGACAATAGGTGTGAGACAGGTAGCTGGGTGTAGGGAAAAGGGGGAAATGTTGACCTGATGATAGACTATATCTGGTAAAATGCGGACAGGTTACCTGGGCTTAGAGGATGGCACAAATCCAATGTCTATATTTAGTCTTATTCTTTGTTAACTAATATCCCACACCAGGATGGCATCCAAGCCTGCTGTGCCCGCCTGGCCTTGAACATCTTGTTCCGTGCTTTTCTAGTTTGGGTGCTCACCGGGATCCACCCTGCCGTCACAGGTGGTCTTACGGGGAGGTCTTCACACGCGATGCAGATCACCCCCTCTCTCCTGCCATGACTTTGAATCTCCTTCAGTGGTGGGGCTTAGTACTGCGCGGTTACCCTCATTAGCCACCTGCTCCTTCGGCGGTCTTCCACGAGGCTCCACCTCCCCTCTACCTCGCCCTATACCCAGCCTGGCGGGTCACTGTCGATCCTGCGGCTGATCTTGTACTCCATGAACTCCTCTCAAACAACAAGCACTCGGCTCCTCTTCCCACTTTTCTTATCTCACTCTTCCTCAACCCCTTCCGGTATGGGGAAACACAAAATCCTCTCTCTAGCCAAGAAGAAGGAAAAAAAAACAACCCAACAAACACAAGAAAACCACCAGCCCCAGTGAATTTATCACTGGGGCTGATAAAAATACTCTTGAAGAGCACATTTATTTTTGCCTTTGCCATGGAACATATTGCACCAAATGGCTGGTATTTCTAAAATTGTGGAGCCCAAAACTGTGTACCAACACCATGCTTCCTTGTGGCCCCAAGATAGCCCCTCCGTGCTCCTATTTGACCAATAGGGTCCTTTCTGGTTCGCCTAGCCCTACGGCTTGGTCCCTACTGCCCTGGCTATGGTGGCTCTCCCTCGGGGCCTTCCAGTGTCGTCGCCTTCTCTCTGGGCCCTTTGATATTGTCGCCCTCTCTCTGGGTCTTCTCAATCCTGCAGCCCTCTCTCTGGAATTCCACAATCCTGCAGTCCTTTCTCTGGGACATTACCGTAAGGCTGCTCTCTCTCCGGGTCTTCACCACTCTGCAGCCTTCCCTCTGGGATTCCACAGCCCTGCACTGGAGCTCCTGCTCCTAGTGCTGGTTTGTCTTTTTTGCTGACGACGACCTTTCCCTTGCTGCCTGAGGCGTCGGCTCCTCCTCTGCTAGCGATCCTTGTCTCTCGCCCTGCTCCGTCCTTCCAGCTGACTCCACCGGCTGGGGCTCCTCCCAGCATCCGAACCCCTGCCTCTCTGTGTGCTGTCCTTTTTATTTCTGCCGGCTGGTGATTGCTGCTGACATCACCCACTGGCCGCAGCTGAATGAAAGTGCAGCTAATAACCCTCGCGGGCTTTCCCCGTCATTCCTGTTTTGCCTCAGGTCCTGTTGCGGGTAAGTTTTCTTTTTTTAACTTTTGTTTTTCCTGCTCCTCCCCTATTCCCTGGCCCCGGGGCTCTCCCCTTGGGCTTTGGGATCTCCCCCGTTTGTCTCCTGTGACACCTGCCTTACATATCTACAAGAGCAAGATTACAACTCAGACCTAATGATATTACTGAACTTATACACTTCATCCTCACACACAACAACTTCACTTTCAATAACCAACACATCCTATGGCCAAGGCATACTGAATAGATTCAGACCATGCCGGGACAAGAAATGTAAAACCTGCCAACAAAACTCCAGCACTCCCACAATAACTACACCCCACAACAAAACCATCACCATTCCTGGATCTTATACTCGCAACTCCAGAAGTGTAATATATCTCATCCAGTGCACTAAATGCCATGATGGAAAATATGTAGAAGAAACTAAATAATAACTGTGTACCAGAATAAATACATACTGAAAATCTATCAAAGACAGAAATACCCAATTACCTGTAGGTGCACACTTTTCACAAAACAACCACTCTCTCTCTCCAATCTCTCAGTTCTAATCCTCAAAGGGAGTTTACAAAACACCTTTTGTAGACAGCATTTTGCTTGCTTTACTAGCAGCAGTATTACATTGAAGGCTCATGTTCATCTTCTGGTCAATCATGACCCCCAAGTCCCTTTCATCCGAAGTGCGAGCCAGTATAGCACTGCCGAGCCTATAAGCGTGCTGCAGGTGTTTCCTCCCAAGGTGGTGAACC